>NC_073697.1:67027198-67335530 GCF_023634085.1 Falco cherrug
TAGCTTTAAAACAACAGAGAAAGTAAAAACAACCTACTGAACCTACCGAATAACCAGCTGTGGCTTTACCAGTTACATTTGTCATCAACATAACACACAAAATTACACGTGTTCTGATCACTAACTACCCTGGCTTATGGCAAACTTCCACCACACTCATCAAACTCACTGCTGCCTAAATTCAGGAAAGCACACTTAAGTCAGAAGCAGAGGCCACTACACACCAGTCTGACAGCAGGAACTTTTTCTCCCTTACTCCCTTCCCATCAAGGGTGTTTTGACCACACAGAGAAACACGAGATCCCATCAGAACACACCCCCTCAAAGAAACCATCTTTGCAATTATTCATATGCTCACCAGGAGAGACGGATAAAGTTAGCAGTCATTTAAGGCTGATCTCTGTCTGCACCTCACAGGTATAATGCAGCCAGTTCAAGGTCTTTTCCCCTCAAATGGCTGGAAGCACACAGTTCCTGCCCCTCCCCATTTGCAGATCACACCGAATAACCACCAAGCTCTTGGAGGATACAGAATACAAATGGATCCAAATGGGACACAAACCTACCCAACACACTTGGGAGGTCATTTTCCTGTGGCTAATCAAAGAGAGCATGGAAACACAGATTCAGCATTTCTTTTTTCTGCTATCAGTGATGTTAGCTCACTGAAGGACAGTATCAATGATGTCCTTGTACAGCACCACCAACAAGCTCTGCCTGGAAGTCCCTGCAGCTTCTCCCAAGGATCACCACTGCAGCACTTTCCTCAGCAAGTGATGGAGCCCAGTGCCCATGCTCAGGGCACCCCACACTTGCTGGATGTGGCAGATTTGCTGGCCATGTGTAGATCACATGTGACAAACTACTTCAACATCTGTGTGCTCAGGGCTGCCACCCCTGCCAGAACAAACTGGGTCTTCGAGGGCTCGTCCCTGGAAAGAAGGAAGTGGTCTGAAAGAGATACCCAAGCTGCTCCAGTGGCTGCAGCTGGTGCCTTCTGCCAGCCTCCTGGAAGAAAGACAGCCCTGCTTCATCACACACCCCTCTGCCACAAGGCTAGTGTGATGGGTGAGGTGGTACGGGGCCACCAGGAAAGGCAGCATTGGGTTGGATGAATTGTCTGAGGGGATCACAAACTGAATGGCTCTAAAGTGACCGCAATGATTCTCAGTCATGTAACCTCACCACTGCACTTGCTGAGAGGAGAACAGGTGTAGTTACAGTCTTGCCTTCCAGGTATTTCATCTGCTGAAGCAGCAGCTTGGTCCAGCATTTTCCACTCATAGCCTAAGGATCTTGAGATCTTTAGTTTGGGAATTTTTTGTGTGTGTGGAAAAAAAATCTGACTTGAATGAAATAATTGGATGAAGTTCAACAGCCTTCGTTCTGTGGGAGGAGGGAATGGATGAACATAAGGAACCTGCTCCACCTAAAGATTCCAGATGTTTTGTTAAAAAATAAACCAAACAAATTCCATTCAACTACTCTGAAGATACAAGATCTTTCAAAACAAACCAAATAACATCCCTCTTCCTATTTTTCATGAGTAATGAACTGAAGAAACCCCAATAGTCTTCTGTTGCTCAAACAACTTGAAAAATTCCTGCCCTGCACTCAACAACAGCACCAGGCTGCGTATAAGTCTATCAGTTTCTCTTTTATTGCATCAGCTGCCCAAAAGGGTATTACATAAATGTGAACTCCAGCAATGATTCCAATCCAATGAAAGTCCAATGACTGGGAAAATAATTGCTTTCCCTGTAAAAACTTGTGATTTTACAGTTGAAAATATGCTGCTAGGCAAAGGCAACAAAGAGAGAGGGGAGTAGGAAAAAGGTATCCACAAAGTTAATCTCAAGCAGCAGCATCTCCAAATAGTTTGTAACATGCCTCTGATCACAATCAGTCACATTTACAGTTATAAAAGAAAGATAAAAAGATAGCATATTTAAGAGAATTATTTCCATATTAGATGGAAAAAAAAACCCCTTTTGAGATAAGCAGCAAAGACATGTTTAACAACACGTGAATGAGATGTTAAAAAAAGTGTAATAAGGAAATGCAGGGATATCATGTTTACATACCCACCTGCATGTTCCTTTTTTTCAAGTAACAGGTTTCCTCTGCAGTATGTAACTGCTCACAATCTATTTTACTCCAGTCATGGTTATTTTTACTCCAGGGAACCAGTGGTGTGTCTAACAGCTGAAGCCCATAGACACTTGAATGTCCAAAAAAGCCACTGAGATGTGACTTTAGGGATATGCTTAGTTATTGAAAAATACTCCTGTATTTTTGAAAGCTGGAACATGAATGTTTGTTCAGAAGACATCTGAACTCACAAAGTCATCTCTTTCTAGAGCATGCCAAAACTGAAAATACTTCAAGCTCAATCTTACCGAAAAACATGAGAAGAAAGTAAGCAGCTAACAGAGACTGGGATGGAAGAAACCACAGGCTCCCTCCCCTCCAAAGCAAGAGACCAGCTTCCGCTGGGTGCAGGCGGGTACACATGCCAGCCAACACCCAGCTACAGATACCGGGTAGTTAGGTAGCCAGCAATGTTAAGTCCCGGACAAATGAATTACCCAGTCTTGCCGGTACTCAGCCATCTGACCGCCCGGTGTGTTGCCCCGGACAGGCTTCGGAGGTTTGCAGAAAATGGCAAGTTCCCAGGTTGTGGCCTCCTCTTCCTCCCAACCACAGCCTCCCCCCACTGCCGGGCACCAGCATGAAACCCTACGATGCACGGGTCTGCCAGGCGCAGGCTTGCTGCCGCCTCCTCCTCCACACAGGCAGACTAGGCAGTTTCGTTACTAGTAACACCTGGCACGTGACCAGGGTTTCACCCTCCTTTCTCATCCTTAAAAAGATTTCTTCTGTTTAGTTAAAGGAAGTAAAATTTGCCCAAGATGGGCAAATAATTTTAGTGGAAATGTTTCTGATTTTCTTCCTCTTCTACTGTAGCAGGAAGAGAATGGTATCCCTTTGCATCCCTTGCTAGCATGAAACTAACAATTAGTATTTGACCTTGTAAATGTAAGCAGTAATAAGATCTTGATACTTGACCAACAGACTATTAAGACAACAAATTAAGACAACAAAATTAATTTTAACTTTCTGGGAGGAAAAAAAAAATTGATTTCTCTAGGCTAATTTTAATCTGATATTTAAATATGAAAAGATTAATAGATTAGGAAATGAGAGAAAAAAAATCATACCTCACTTCCAGATGAAAAACAAGACAAATGAAAATTAAGTTTAACTTGTTCCTCTGGGGAAAAAAGCGCAAATGCATGAAAACTAGAAAAATCCTGAATACCAAAAGTACTTTACAACAGCTACCAACAAAAGTGACATACTTAGAGGGAGTTTAAATAAAAAATTGTTAAACAAAGATTGGGTTAACCTTCATTGAACAGCAAGAATCTAGACACCATTTATAAAATAGAAAGACGTTTCTATAGAAACAAGCAATAACATACGAAAAGCGAGTGCACAGATTCCTTTTAGTCAACTTTTATGGCAACAAGTTTAGGATCAACAGCTGCTGGAACAAACTATGAAATACCAGGAGTGGGTTTGCGTTAAGGAGGTGAAAAGGCTTTTCCAGATACTAAACTTGTGCATGTGCAAAGCAGAGAAGGCTTCAGGAGCAATAGAAGCTTCCCTCGATAAATCGTGTTTGTAGTCCCATAATTTCAGGAGTAAATTTCCCCACTGATACAGCACCAGATGAGAAAGTGTCACAGACAGGAACCCAGCATGGCAGGGTCTGAGGGAGAGGAAACCTGCCTGCCCCCATGTTAAGATCTGCTGCCTCTCTCCCCCATTTTAGGCTGCTGTTTACACTCATACTTAGGCTCCTACTACTGTCCCTGTAACTTGATCCCATCCATGCTGCAATTTTACACAGAGACTCGATCAAAAGCAATTTTTAATCCATCTCTTCCTTACACCTGCAACACTTAATTTCCACAGGATTTTGTTTATCAAGGTTCCCCCACTAAAATTTGTCAGCTTGACCCAGCAAAAGGCTTGCAAACCAATGCACATCCAGTGGTATCAATGCCCTGGCTTGCTGAAAAGCACAGCTGTTAATTTTGCCTTTTAAGGAGAAGAAATTTCTATTCACTTCTATCTCCAGAATACTTTTTTTTTTCCCTTAAGAAAACTGGATCTTCACATTATTCAAGCAGAGCATGCTATCTTATCTATTTTAGGTGCTACAGTTATATCTGAAGGATTTTCTGTTAGTTTGTTTTTCTTCAAATGCTGTCAAGCCTCAGAAAACCCACTAATGCTTTTTAGAAAGTTATTATCACGTATTATTTTGTAGCTATGAACCTCTGCAGCAGAGTTAAATTACTTGTAGAGCCAGAACAAATTTGGGATTAAGCTCTCCTTGTCAGGTATTACTATTTTGAGTTCGGAAGCAAATTCCAACAACTGCAAGCAGGAGAAACCTACAATTTTCATATTATCTCAGTGTGGAATAAATTAGAAATAGATGTCTAGCCTTAGGCACCACAGTTTCCACATACACACATTTACTTTAAAACATTCTTGGCCTCTACTGACTTACGATTGCAATGATACCCTTCCAGGCAACGCAGCACACATCCATCCTAGTCAAATGAACAATGAAATTTACATGAGGGATATCACAAGACTGTTGATATTATCCTCTAGTTTTGTTTCTGCTCATTCTTTCCATGCTGAGGAAATACTAGAGATATTGGGAACTTACTCAAAAAGTTCAAGACTTGAACTTAGTTAAGACACTCATGCCTCTTCAACATAATTCTCAATGGGAAGCACCAAAACCCTTTTGTAATAGCTCCTCTAAATGTGAACCCATGTATTAGACTATAAAATACTCCACTTATAGAGATAAAACACTGTTCACAATAATAATTAAACATCCCGAAGTGTTACAAAATCAGGTTAATGAAGAGGTGATTGTCTAAACTAATTTACCTACTTGCGAATGCGTGTATTGTGTATTAACTCTGCATTTAGACATTTTCTATGAGAAGCGTTGGTTTTAGCTTAGCTGTGGGACAGCACTTTGGATTCTGCGTATCGTAAACCAGCACGACGTGGAGATCCTGGCCTCACTGAAGCAACTGGGAATTTTGCCACTGCCTTCGACTTAGATTACAAGAGACTAAAACTCATTATTGCCCAGACAGACAATCTTCGGTACAGAAGACAGCCACATGCCACAGCTTTCAGGAACTCTGTCCACTGTAACACAGCTTGGCTTCCAAGTCCCTATGGATGGGCCGAGTGTTGTGACTCTTGCTAATACTACTGTAATTGTAAAACATGCCCTACTGTAACGCAGCACTTTTGCCTCACCTTTTATTATCACACACTCGCATGCATTCCACCTTTCTATTCTTATTTCATGGTTTAATTTATAGGTGTTGATGAGATTTAGGCTCTAGTAATATAACAAAGGCTAACCTATTTTAGAAAGTGGGTTAAGGAAAGAGATTTGAGGTCCTTAACTCTAGCAATGTTGAAAAAACGTGACAACTTGTGTGTCTGACCAATAACTATCAACAGTTAGGGAAAAAAATGTTAACTCACAGGGTGAAGCAGCAACCCCCTCCCATGGCTTCAGGAGCAGCTGAATCTTTTGGTGCCTTCATATACCACTTCTGACCACCAGCAATGCAATGCAGGAGAGGCGGAAGAAACTACCCAAGTTCTGCAGTGCTTTGAAGACTAAAGTAAGTGTAATTATTCTCACCTTTGCATGCAAACCTACAAAGGATATTAATCACATTAATATCCAGTTCAGCTTTTAAATCTAATCACTGAACTAAGTAATTCTACAGTCTATTGCAATAATGAATTCCAAAGGCTATATATTTATTAACATATCCTTCTCCTAAAAATGTACCTGTCAGTAATTTCATTATGCATGTCCTTGCTGACATAATAATAAGCTTCAATATAAAATTAAAGCCGGAGGGTTTGGAATTAAATAAATAGATTTATTTCCTACAGAGTACTTGCTTAAAAAAAATAATTAAAGAGTGCATACATTATTATTGAGGTCCTACTTGTTAGGAAGGTATTCTTTTAGCATTATATTACTAGGTATGATCTTACACAAACCGAGTTTATTTTGGAGGAAAGGGGGAAAAAGCAAATCACACCCAGGCTACCAGCCCCAGACCCTCACCTGAAAAAAACTCAAAAAAGGCCAAAGTATTTGCTCTCACACAGGCTTTACTTTACCCAAGTTGAGAGAAGTGAGAATTTACACCATTGTTCCCTTAATAGTGCAAACACCCTCAGCAAACACAGCAACGACAACGAGGCCTCCATTGAGGGACTCCAGGTAAGGACCCAGCATGGAAACAAGATCCCTGCCTGCTGGAATAGCAGCGTTCACTAACAGCCTCTCCATGAGAGCAGAAAGGGTAGGGGGAACCAATTATTTTCAGACAAATCCGGACACATTCATGAAAACAAAAAAGTGACAGCACATGACTAGGCTTGATGGCCCAGGAGCCCCTCCAAATCAAGCCACATGTTTGTGCTTCTCTTGACCAAGAGAACCTGGGACTTTCTGTCAAAGTTTGCAGCAAGCGTACATACCACTAACTCCTCACCTAGCTTTAGTCCTCCCTACATGTAAAAATAGAATACTCCTATTTATTTATCAAATTGTAATTATTTTTACTGTTATTTTATACAATGTTCACATTCTCTACATAATTAAAGGCAACTGATGTTCCTTATTTCCAAATCTAGTTTATTATTTGTCCAGATGCTGGCACCTCGGTATGCAGAAAAAATACTCCACATAACAGCAGTGAAACATTTCCAGCAAACAGGAAATATTTTCTCTTTCTTCCTCACCACCTATTTAAAAATTCTGCCTTGCTATCCTAATGTTATGCCCCAGCTTGTCAGAAAGGGCCACAATCACTACCTGTGCTTGAGAAAAGTGGGAAGAGTTTCTCAGCCAAGTGTGCCTGTGGTTACCCAAGCAATACCTGTAGCAACTTCATTTTGAAATGCGTTTAGGCAAGATTGGAAAGCTGGTATGTTAGTGGTTACAGGTTAGGTAGTTACAGCACACCCCACACCCCGAAACCACACCGCCAGGCTCCTCACCCAGCCGGCAGCGGCAATCTGGGGGGTGCTCCCTCCTTAGCAAGGAGTTACAACCAGTTCTAGAGCAGTAACATCCGAGGTGGTCTGATGCAAGTTTTTAACCTCTCTTTTCAGAGTAGACAGCTGTCAGAACCAGCAAATGTTTCTGATTCTCCTCCTGCAATAACCTGCAGGAGGGCTTGTGGACGCACCAAGGGGAACTGCGGTGCCTCTCGGCACATCTGGCCTTACCCTACATTCACGCACCTGCCCTGCTCTGCTCCATTTTTCTAGAGAAAGGGACAAGGAAGATGCACTGACTTACATAAACGGTCACTGAGCGAATTCTCAAGTACCAGGCACCTCTCAGCAGTGGCCTGCTTTTAGCTGCAACATCAGGGAAGTACTACCAGACGCTTTCAAACACTAAACTCTTCTGGCTATGAAAGGGCACCCTTATGGTTAAGCGAAGTCAGGACCATCTTACAAGAATTTTCAACAGAAATGATTAACAAATGAAGCTGGAAAGTACTTCGGGATGTACTCCAGCAGCTGTTTGCCCCCCTGCAATTATCAGCGCTAGTGCAATTCTCCTACTTAACCACCCAAGGCATTCAGAGCAGATGATTACATTAAAGTATCGAATATGAAAAGGTTGTGTTCTTTTGGTCTTTAAATGAGACATCAATAAAGGTGCATTTAAGAACACTGCCTTTGTCTAAGCACCGGGACAATACCGTCTGCAAAACAAAGAGTGCGTGGAAAGCCATTTTACAACTAACAATAGGGAAACCTTTCATTTCCTAAACGAAAAGCCCACTTCCATCCAACATGCCATAAAAATGCATGCCCTGAAGAAAGCAGACAAGTCAAAAAATGAGTCGATATTCTTCGCCAATTACAACACGTTCTGTTTCGTAAGTGACAGAGAGATGGAAGGCTTGAAACATTTAAGTGAACAAATCTTTAACAGAAAGACTGAGAAGTGAAGTACTGGGGAATTCCGGGGATGGCAGCAGCACCCCAATCCTCTCCAGCGAGATGCTCGCACGTGGGTGCCGTGCGGGGACCACCCCTGCACATCTGCTCCCACCCTCTGCCACGCGGACTACGCGGCTCGAAGGGAGACAGACCGGGGGACACCGAGGCCGGGGACACCCCGCCCCCCGCGGGGCAGCCCCACGCAGCCCGGCTGGGTTGCGTAAGCCCCACCGCAGCGGAGCGGCTCGCCCCGCCGCCGGGCTGTAAGGGCTGTAACGGCGGTGCACGGGGGACGAACCGAAAGGCGCTTACGGTTTCCCCTCGCCTGACGCCGGGGGCAGCCCCGAAGCCGCGGCCCGCCCTCCCGGACCTCTTACCCGCTGGCACCCACCTGCTCCTCAGGGCGCCGCCGGTGCCGGGCGGCCGCCGCCCCCGCTTCCCGCTCGGATTCGCCGAGCGGCGGCAGCAGCTCCGCCGCCGAGCCCATGGCCGCTCCGCGCCGAGCGGAGCCCCACGCTCCCCGCCGCTGCCGCCGGGCGGGGCGGGACCGTCACGGGGTGCGGGGGAGCGGCGGGAGGGCGGCGCCGCGGGGAGCGAGGGGCGGCCCCTGGCACCGGCCCGGCGGCGGGGTGCGGGAAGGGGCCGCCCGCTGCTGGGTCCCGCCTCGGGCGGCAGCGGCCGCGGGCCTTCGGGAGCGGGGTCGCTCGCTGCGCGCTGAGGCGGAATAAAAACCAACCCCCACAGCCCCGCTTCCATTTCCCAAGCTTGTATTAAACCCGGGTGTCCGTAAAGCGTTAATTTTAGCAGCGCTGCTTGTTGGCGTGTCTCCGGGGAGGAATGCCCGAGCGGCTGCCTCCTGGCAGCGGGCGGCGGCACTAGCCGCCCTCCCCCAGAGGAAAGCGCTGGCCTTGCTCTTCCGAGGCGCCTGAATCCGGCCCTTCCTCTCTGAGGCGAGCTAACACAGTGAGGGAGAAGGAAAGCAACGGCAAGGCCAGAAGATAAGCCTTGGTGCCCAGCAAAGCTCAGGCGGGTACGGGGCACTGAGGACGTGCCGCCGCCCGGGCGTGCCGTGCTCCCGACACCGGCCGCGCCGCTGCCCGCCCGCCCCCCTGCAACGCCGCGGGGGCCGGCGGCCTGGAAGTGCCCCTGGATCTCGACAAGTGGCGTTCCCGAGCTGCGGTGGCACCGCTGGTGGCATCTGCGTTCACCTTTTCTCCTCATGGGGAGGCCAGTTCGTGTATCAGTTGTGGCAGTTCTGCTGGGCTCGGCTTTGTTTCCACGGGTGGCACCAACAGGTTGCATGGCTGTAGGGTTTTGTGGAAATCAGACATGCAGGTGAATCTGCGACGGCTTTCTGGTGGTCGGGTGTGGGAACCACCGTTATCTGAAGGGAATTCCACCTGCTTTATGCTTTTTTCTGACAGTGTTTGGCAACAAACAGCAATAGCTGTAGCAAACCTAAAACCATCACAAAGAAACAGTGTATTGTGGTACAGTCACACCTCCAGCCTGCGAGCGAGTATTTAAAAATGTGGAACAAGCCACAGCGTCAGGCCCCTGGGTTTGGCTGCAGGGGCTGAGGGCCAGCAGGGACGGGGCAGTTGTCAAAGGGGCCACTGCTCTGCCCGCCTTGCTGTGCTGGCTGCGGCTCCTCCACCTGATGGAGCAGCTGGGGCCTGCTGCTCCCCGAGGTGCAGGGTGCCCAAAAGCAGTTTGCTCTGATGACTTGACTAAGACTAGATTTCTGGTCCATGACACATTTGTTAGCAGTGTTTCTTGGAGGAGTATCAAGCTGTTGAAAGAGTGCCCGTAAACCATTGCAGTCCTGCTGACATAGGGAAATACTGGACACCAGGAAAAACCCTATGAACCTCACCACCAAAGGCCCTGGTGATATATTTCTGTGCAGGATGTGACTGCTCAGTAGCAGCTCTGTAAAACATCCCTGAGGTTCTCTGCTCCTCACGTGATTTGTGAAGAAAGGAGGTGTCACATACAGTACTGACATTCAGTAAACTCTCTCTGGGAAAAAGATCTTGAATAAAGCATTGATTAGGTGTTCCTTTCAGTGAGCTTTTTGGTACACTTAGATCCATAAACCTTTGCTGGTTTGTGGATCACAAAAACATGTATTAGAAATCTTTTTTAGAAGTTGTTGATGCTGAGGCCACCGTTCTCCATTTTTTACAGCACAGGCTCTGATCCCCGCTGCCTCTCCGGGAGCAGCGATCGTTGTGCCAGTCCAGTAACGTGTGCTGGCTGGCTCGGTGCTATGGTTTCCCCCTCACCTATCTGCAGTCCTACAGGTCTGAAGTCAATCTCCCCATAAAGGAAGGTTCTTGCATAGCTTCTGCAGTGAAGGAAAGCTCATGGTATTTCAAAAAAAGCTGCATGCCTCCCTGCTGCAGCTATCAGCCTTTCACTGCTTCTTCACACCCTGAACAGCCAGATGCTCAATGCACAGGAACTGCCTCTGGCTCCCTGGTGTTCCCCATGTGGGGAAGCACCTCAGGGAGCAATAGTCCCAGTTCCAGGGGAAGAACAGGGACTCAGAAGCCCTCACTGAGATTTCTTAGGATGCAGTCACCATTACAGCCTGTGCAGCTTCAGTCACCTCAGAGCAAATTGTTCCCCTTCATAGCAAACGCTCACAGTAAAGGCAATGCCACAATCACATCACAGTCTTTAGCTCTTATAACCAGCTTTCCTAGGTTTCATGTGCTCTGAGCGCTGGTGCCTGTGTCTGTGAATGTAGCTGAGCTGCTGCAAAACTGCTCTGAGTGACCGATGTTTTGACTTCTGTTTGTTTTACTGAAATTGGGATTCTTTCCAAATATTCATGGGCATGTGGTAGATCCTTCATAAGGATCTAATCACAAGAATAAACTGAAGGATCTATGTCACCAAAAGAGATCCCCACTGCTCTGAGTGATCGATGTTTTGACTTTCATGTGTTTTACTGAAATCGGGATTCTTTCCAGATATTCACGGGCATGTGGTAGATCCTTCATAAGGATCTAATCACAAGAATAAACTGAAGGTTCTATGTCACCAAAAGAGATCCCCACAACTTAGCAACTTGCCTTTCGAGATCACTGTCTGAGACAAGTTTCCCAAACCCAAGCCCTCTGGATATGGCTGACCTTCTGCTGATGGTGCCCTCTCCCAGTAATCTCAGAAAATGCCAGGATGACTTAATGGTAGGCAAAAAAAACATGTGCCAAAAGAAACTGCAGAGATACAAGTTAGAGGGCAGATTCTGCAAAATAATTGTTTTGCATGGGACAACTTGTGGTTGACTTGTAATACATTACAGAAAAAATATCTCCCAAGAGGTAAAGAGAGGTCCTCGTGCATGACTGCCATTTGGGGGTCACTAAGCGGAGTCAGAACCTTATGATAAAAATCTGTAAGTAAAGGGTTTTCTGGAAAAACAGGTGCTTGCGGCATGAGGAAGGCTGACTGCTACAGCTTTGCTCAGAACTAGGACAGGTTGAACGCACTGGCTTTTCTGAAACACCACTCCAGACCACAAAACAGAAACCGCTGCAGTGAGTGAGTCTAAAATTCCCTCTAGATGGGTATCTGCTGTCTAACTGTAGCCAACAGTAGGTGCTGCGGAAAAGAGTAGTAGATGCTTTCCTTCTTGAAAGGACTTCTTGAGCAACACTCAGGAGAAGCAACACTTCTTGAGAGTATTCTTTTCGCTTCCAGTCATTTGAGGTTCAAAGACTTCCCGAGCCTAGTTGCCAAGTTGGATAGTAAGGGCTGTATGTCAGCGGTGGGATCAAAGGCAGCAGAGGGAAGGCATGCTACCACAGGCATCACATGCGGCCAAGTCATACAGAGTGCTTATATTGGTCTTGTCACTCAGGCAAATATATCCCTTTCATCCTGCACTTTTTTTCTCCCATTTGTCCCTGACATTTGCTAGTGCCTCCTTAGTCTGGTGTCATGGCTGGGGCAGTGACCCCCTCTCCAGGGATGTCGGCTCCTGCCCTCAGGACTTCCCCATCCCTCAGGGCATGAAGGTAAAGATGAAGCCTGCCAGACTGCAGGCAGTGGTTTTATAATATGATAAAACCAGTTTTAGGCCATTTAATTCCAGATTAAAAAGACCATAGCCATGTAACACAGGGGCACCTTGCTGGTTCAAACAGGTCAAAAATTTTTGATTGGTTAGCACTGTGTTTACAGGTCTTATGCCAGAGCAGGTACTGTGTGTCCTCTCTCTCAGCTGGCAGAAAGCTGGCATGAACATCTACCATGAGCCTAAAATCCGGACTCGTATGCCAGCCGATTCAGCAGATGCATGACTGTGTGCCTACATCTGCTCCAGACCAAACTGGGCCTTTGCGGTTACTCTCTACGCAAAACTTACCCTTGTGGGGACTCAGAAAGGACAGGAACAAGATACAATGGATGTGCTGAGCTCTCATCTGCTCGCTACTTTCCATTTCCTGTCATTGGCAACTCAGCTGGCTTCCTCTAAGAAGTATGTGGCTAAGGAGTTCAGAAAAAAAAAAAACCAACAACTGGTTTTTTTCCACTTTATATGCATCTAACGGGTGTAACTGACTTCAATATGAGATTCCTTCAGATTGCTGAGTGCACAGTTTAATCCCTTATCTTTCCAAACTCCAGAGTTCATCTAGATATTAGAAGGCTTGGAAAAAAAAGAGGTTCTTTAAACCTCTGGTAATGGAAACTTTTGTCATAACTGGGAAGAGGTCAGTGTGGTTTTATACAGTATAATGGATTTACTGATGAATGGAACATTGCAAACTCTCTGATGGGTTTCATCTACTTTATATTCCACATGTTAATATAAGTAAATTCTCTAAACTCTAAGACAATTTGTCCAGTATGACCATGCAGCTTATGGTGGTCACTGGAGCTCTTAGATGGGTTTTTGAAGTAAAGCTGTTAAATTCTGTAATTTCCTTAGATCCTTCAAGCATATTAAGAAATACAAGAAATGGCTTTTCCAACACTGGATACAAAGTGAACTGGGAGAAATTGGAATTCAAAACATGAAAATATATTAGAGTATACTGAATAAAAATGAAATGAAACAATTAATTTGGTTCCTTTTTCTTCCATGTATAATGACAAAAGGACATTGAAGATCAGCTCCCATTAGCAATCCCTATTCTCCAATAGTTGATACATATCCTGCAATCTCATTTAAGGGCCAAAGTAAAATATACCTGGGCTCACATATACAGGCTTAGAAAGAGAGAAACAAAACAGTAATGGAGAAGTTCTATTACGAAAGGTCACCTGGAGCACTCCCACACATTGGAGGGTAGTTTTCTGCAGTACCTTTTCTAATGCATTTGCCAGTCTAATTTTTTTTTTTAATGTCTCAAGTGAATTCTGCCATTTCCCTTGGATATTATTTCACAGTATATAAAAAAAAAATGACAAAGGCTTCTCCCCAGCTATGAAGTCTAAATTTTCCCTTTTTTATTTCATTCTCTTATTAGGTTAGGTTAATTTATCACCCTTGATGAAAGCCTGATTTTTTGCACAGCCTGCTTGCATAATCAATATTTATCTCTAACCCTGTTATGATTAGTAAGTTTGCAAAGCAGAACCTTAATTTTGCTTACTTCAATCTCTCTAATCTTTCTTAATTTATGACCTTTCTTCTTGGCTACCATTTGAGAAGAGAGTTTTGATTTTTTTTCTTGCCATGAGCCTTTTATAATCATTTACTCTACTGCAGTATAAACTCAAAGCAGGCAAAAAAAATGCTTTGAAAATGTAAAAACAGTCCAAATTCACAGCAGTGTATTTATTTATTTAATACTGCAGGACACTGGAAGTGTGGGCTCAATTTGCTGCTTGTTGCCACTCACAAAGCTCTTGTGCTTCCAGCAGTTCTCCATAGCAATACAGCCTTTTCTTTTTGCAGTCCTCTTTGCCGTATTCAATAGCAGTAAAATTGCCCTCTCAATCTGTAAGTTGAAATACGTCTGATGGGCTACTAATATGATGCTTCACCTTTACTATGCAAGCCCATTTGTGTGCCATACCAGTTTCACAAGTCCCTCCGTGCCTCTCTCCCTTCCTCACCCACCTGGTGGCCCACTGCCCTCCCACAGCTGTTGCTGCAGGCTGCATAGAGGTCCATGCTGTGGGCCTGGAGATAAATATATTGGCCAGCTACTATGAAGGGTTTGTGATCGATAGGAACAGAAACAAATGGCTTGAGCCACGAGAAAGAGAAGAGAGATGGAAACTCCTTAATAAGACAGTGGTGCTGAACACTTTACATCACGGATCTGTGACCTCATCTCCAACGTTTATGTTTCTTCTTCTCCATCAAGAATCTCTTTGTGTTTACATGAAAAAAAAATAATTTTTTTTTCTTTTTGATTTTTTCATTTTGAGGACAAGGATATTTAGGCTATGGACACTTTAACAACTATGGATTCGTAACGTAAAATTTGTGAAGCTAAAAAAACCTCAGGCTTTCCTTAATGTTGTGCCTTGTGCTGTCATTTGTCCAAGTGCAAGTAAGGACAGGCCAGAATAGTAGGGTCTTGTATGGGAGGTTTATGTGTGTGTGTGCATGTGTTAAATCTCATGTGGACTAATGAATTATGGTTTTAAGTGATTCTGAGTATATAAAACTTAACTATAGAACAAACAAAGGGGATGTTAGATATGTGGCAGCAGCAAAGGTCTTTTTGTTAAAACCAGGAAAGATTATATTAACTCCTGATTAAAATCCTGAGCATCCAGACAAGCAAAAAGGATTGTGGTAACCTGATAACTCTCAAAGATACAGCAATGAATTTATGCAAGCATGAGGTAGCCAGGATGAAACGAAGAGGAATGGCCTTACTCAAAGTGCTTCATTGAGAAGGGCTCCTGGCACCCTGGAGTGGGCAGATGAGCAGACTTTTGGAGAAAGACTGACAAAAAATCCACACAATTCATGTTTTGTTTTTAGCCTGGCTGGATTTTTTTTTCTTTTTTTGCCTGCAGTAGAGACAGTGTTTTATTTCCTGACAAGAGCGGCCTGTGAGAGAGCCCTGTGTGTGCGCGCAGGGCTGGCGCTAGGCCTGAGGAGCCAGTGCTGGGCTTGCTGGTCAATTCAGTGTATTTGGCCTCAGCTTCATTTTCTGTAACTAATTTATATAAAGTTCATCCAAATGAGTTATTAGACTCAGAGAGGCCTAAATGGTATGCTTTAAACCTTTTTTTTCCTTTTTTTCCACAAAGCCTAGTTATCTGAAGCTGTCACATACTCTTGTGCTTCAGGGAAGGGAGTAATAAATTAAGATCTTTATCTGGCACTAATTCAAGGGTTTTTGTAAAATCATGTGAATAATTCATAATGGATAATTTATCTGATGAACTTTACCTTTCTTCTTTGCTAATTGTCCCCAAGCAGAGCAAGTTTTCCTCAAATGTGTTTGTTATTAAAAATTGTTTGTTCTTTCCTTTAAATAAAGTTCTGGGTCTGCAGCTCATCCATGAATAAATCTGTGAATATCTGACAGCCTTGTTGTAAGACAGGAGGTAGAGCAGGATATGTTTTCCTGGCTGGGGGTCTCTTGTTTGCTGAGTGCCCAAGTTCCTCTCGTAGGGACCTGGTCAAAGTTCTTCAGGGGTCTCTTCTGGCTCCTGCACCCACCTTCCCTTCCCAGAGGAATCAGACGTGGGGAGGAAAAACGTAAAGTGATAAAACCCTCATCTTCCCAGTCTGAGGATGTACCTGGGAAGTGACCTGCATCCCAGCTGCACCATTGACTATTTGGATAAAATTTCCTTTATGAAAGGTAAAGACTGTGAATTCATTGGCTGTTTCTGGGGTACATGCCAAAACAGCTGCCTAAAATTTGCCTTGCTTAACACTGCAGCATCCTTGGAAAAAGGATGCAAGAATTAAGAACGTGGTCAAAGAATGTTTAGACACCTAAGGATGCAGATAATGCTATACTGAGATTTTTAAAAGTTTCTGAAGGCCTGAGATGTTCGTGAAAATCCCGGGGAACCCCTTCTTGTACCTTTGGGCACCTAAATACTATTTGAATCTGGTTAAAGGTAATATGAACCACCATCCTTTGAAATATTCCTGCTGTTTCTTCAAGCCCTAGCTATCTACATTTCAGTATGACTGAATGAGGCACTTCCAAAGGGCTAAATTAAAACACTTAGTTCTTGGACAAGAAGAAACAATTACAGATCGAGTCTCTAATAATTTAAATTACAGAGCATGCTAAAATCTCTGAATTCTCTACTGGATTGAATAAACAATACCAAGCAATGCAGCAGAGACCTGTTGTGACGACAAGCTGTATTTTTAACTAAATGGCAAGACTTAATTAATACTGCCCTAGCCTGGGTTCAGAGTAAAATAAAGTCTACTATATGATTAAATTCTCTGTGCTTTAGTAAGAGAAAGGGAGATTGCTAATGGAAGCATCTGGCGCCTTTCAGAATTTAATTAAAGGAATGCAAAGAAGCTGCTATTGCTACTATAATTTCTCCTTGGGGCAAGAAAAGACAAACATAGTAAGTGGGAAAGGATAAACTCAGAAATAGGAAAGAAACCCCTTCAAACAAATCACAAATAATTGAGTTTTTCATGGCTATCAAGCCATGTCCTCATGTCCTGAACAAATTGGCTTGAATATTATCTATTAAGATACTGTGAATGCTGAATGAGTTCTGCTTTGGAATGAGTATTTTTTTTTGTAACTTTGTTTTTCCTTCCAGATCAGTGTTGGAGAGTTAGTACAAAAGATTATTATGAACTACATTAGGAAAACAGCTATTAAGTCTGTAAAGCCACTCAGGGATTGTGATTCAGCTTCAGTGGAGATTGTATTTAGACACAATGAAAAGACTTGCCATGTCTAGATGACTTATCGTCTAATTGTGGAGAGCTGGTATAGTTCATAAAAAAACTAAATGAAGCCTTTTAGCTTTTAAAATACGCTAGGATCTTTTGCCTTTTCAGATTATTTTTGTACTTCACATTCAGGGGAAACATCCAAACAGAATGGAGCAAATTTATCACCACTAAAGAAATGTAAGTCTGTTCCAATGCTGCACGTATGTTTTGCTTGTTAAAGAAAGAAAATGACTAATTCCAAGGGGAAAAACAGTGAAAAAGAAAGTTACAGAAAAACGTTTCTAAAAGCTAAGTTTCATGTTCTTGTTTGTGTCCTCATTCCTCCCTTCTTAAATACTAAAACTACATAGGTCTTTAAAGAAACATCAAAACATAATAGTACTGGAATAAAGCTATTATTTTTTATTTATTTATTTCTGATGGGGTTTCCACTCTGGACAGCTATCCTGGAACGTTCATAGTAGGACAGCTTATTCCAGTCCAATCCCATGGACACCAGCCCATCAGACCAGCTTTGCTAATCTAACAGATACTAAAATAGCCATTAAATTTAGATAAACTCAGGGCAACGATTTTAAGAGAGTGATGCTCAGTAAATTAAGACCGAGTCAAGAAGGAGGCAAGCTGTTGAACCCATGCCTGTTGTTAATCCAAATTTTATTTAAACTATGTGATGACCTTCTTGGACACATTTAGCACTCTGTAGCCTTTCCTTGTAAGCATGGTTCCAGTGTGACCTGAAAGCCAGCTGCCAGGAAGAAATGGGCTGCTCATGCTCAATGTGGTGACAGCAACAGCAATCAGAGGAATAGTAAGCAACAGCACAATATTTTGAGGCTTGAAGGAAAAGTCTGGTTCATGTTTGTTGGAGAGGAGAACTAACTGATACTAAAAGCTACAGATGACACACAAGTCTAAAGTGACTTTACAGCGCCTTTGACACTGCAACTGATCATTTGAAAAGTGCTACTTTACCTTCCATACTACATATGGATCCTCAATTCACTGACTATAGAAATTCCCCTTCAGTTTCACCGCTGTATAAGTGAGGATATGGCTAAGCAAAAAAATAATGAGAACTTGTGTTGCTCCAAAGCAGCAAAGCCTGACCATGCGAAACAAAAATTCCTTTATTTTGGAAGTATATTTGTGAGGAGAAAATGTCAGAAATTGTAAGAAATTGTTATTTCTTACATGCTCCTAAATATGTAATCTAATAAAGTTTCTGATCTTTACATTTGGAAAGGCAAGGCAAATGCTGTGAAATTAAACTAAACCCCATTTAAATTCAAGTTACTTGCTCAATTCAATGCCTTTCCTGCTTCTTTTTTTTTCATTTTGAATTTCTTATCAAGTTACATGATCCTTAGTTTTTCAATTAGAATTCCCTGTCCTCCCTATCTGATTGGCATGATACAGAGACGCTTCTGCAAACCACAGTATAAACTCAGGAGGCTGCATGCTAAAAAACTGCACTGTGGTTTTCATTGTTTTATGCAATTGTTTAGTAATGGCTACTATATACGTGTGATTCTATGAAACATCACTGAATCCTTTAAAATAGCAATCAAATACTGCATATCACTATAAGTAAACTCTTAATGATCAAAGCAGCCAAAAATATAGACATTATGAGATTTACTGGTGTGTCGAGTTCATAAATGCACAATATTGATACATCTCTAGTCTTGTAAAAAAATGTGTGCAAGCTTAAACTTTGCATTTAGTCCTTACCTTGGCATGGAGAATGTGAAAAAATACATTGTCATTTGCAGCTCCAGGACTGAAGGTGGAACCAAGTGTTCACTGGTATCTTTCCTCTCCAAGTGAGGTCTGGAAGGAACTATATGTGCCTGGAACAATGTAGCAAGGAAACTGGTCTATGACTCCTTAGTATTGTTCCTCTGAGATCTTCAGTCAAAAGTCTGGGCCTGGGTGACATAAGGAGGAGTCCCAAAACATTAAGAGGACTGCCTGCTTCTCGTTAACTTAAAATGTTTCTGTATGTCCATGTCTTAGCCTCATCCCTACTCTCCTTTGTCACCTACCCCTGTTTTTCTTTCCTCTTTGAAGATACAATCATAAAACACTCAAACATTTAATATCTTTTCTTTTTTATGGCTCAGCGATTTTTTTTGTGTGTTCTGCAGTTAATCAGCCTGCTGTCCAGGGACCAAGTTCTTTAGCATATCAACAGCACAGGCTGAAAAATGAAAAAAAAAAAAAGGTTACTGCCCTAGTTTTGATCACCATGGCAACAATGATAAAGTATAGGCTTATTCTTAATTTGAGAGTACCGTTCCTGTAGTACTTTTTGGACTGAATTTGGTAAAGGTAAGACATTTCCCCCTTTAATCCTTTCTATGAAGCATTCCAATATTAATTCTGGGTTGAGGGAGAGGTAGAAGTAGGGTGGAACTAGCAGGGTGGGAGATATGAAGGGAGGTGGACATGACAGCAAGGAGAAGAGTAGAAATTGTTCCTTTGCAGAAAGGTTTTACATCAGGTGTTCTTCTAAGATGTATAATGAAGATCTGTGCAGAGGTCCTTAAACATTTTCAGTATGGCTGGATAATTAGAACAATACAACTACATCCTGAGGATCTAAAGCATAGCAGATAGAGAAAATTTTAAGAGAAGTAGCCTACCTCTGTAGGCAAGACACACGTGTTAGTTTTCATTTCAGTATTTGTTTTTAACAACTCAGCTAAAACTCATCACGAGAACACCAGCAAAATGTTCCCAATCAGAAATAGCAACAGCTGTTATGTGTCTCGGTATCACTTATTACTTGAACTGTTTTTTTCTACAACTGTAAACTATTTGGACCTATTATGTCCAGTTCAGCATCTGCTTCCAGTGTTGGTAAGGGGTCTGGCAGATCCCTACTGCATAGTGTAGATTAGCACACAATTGCACTTTGTAGAAAAGCCGATTCAAGCAAATGCCCTGAAAACAGTTCTCCTTAGCAGAAGAAAATTTGTAAGAGTAAATGAGGCTTTTATGCCAGTTTTGTGCGCTGAAAAGAGGAAGCCTTTTATTGTTTCTAAGAAAGAGAACTGGATACCTTAGATACTGTTTTCTTGTAGGTGCTGTAACAATCACTGCTAGTCCACTTGAAGCCTTTTTCCAGCTCACTTACAATCTGTTGATATTAAAACCTGCTTTTCCAGCAGAACACCACTAGCCAGGGTTCAGAAAGTGTTCAATAATTGTACATACATACATACATACATTGCACTAAGGAGACAGAAACTTCCATTATTTTAACAAGAAGTAATGTATACAGAGATGCTTTCAGCAGCCTCTGAGAAGCCTGGAAGGTAAATGGAGTATCAAAGCACAAAACAAAGTATCAAAGTTCTAAATCACACGTGATGGAAATGAACAGAAATGTAAGGCCAAACTGTGGACTGGCTAGTCAGGAAATGAAAGCTCTTCTCCACTTCCATGTCATCAATACAATGTTCCCTAATCACCAGCTGAGACAGTGTCAGAGACCTGTCCTAGCACAAGGCCTTGGCAGATCTTCTCTGTGATTTTACCGTGTTGCTTCTGGGAAAGCCATTACTGTCAGAGAGCTGCTACCAAGAGAGGAAAGGATTGAAAGGGTCTGAAGGTAAGGCTTGAAGTTGTCTTTCCAGGAGTGTCTCGGTTGGGGGTACTGGGGTGCACTGGCTGCTGCCATATGAGGTGGATCTGTTCCACTGAGAGAAGAGTTTCAGCTTCCATCAGTGTATTGCACATCACCGGCACCTTACATTCCTACATTTACCTAAACATACTCATACATAATCATGCAAACTGCAAAGAATAGAATACAACATTTTTAAACAAGATTAAACTATGGGTTTTGCACAGATGACTGTTACAAGGATGGTTTCCAAACTCAAACTTTGCTGCCCCCACCAGAGATATTTTTTTCCCTCATTTACGCTGCACAAATGCCTTTACATTATAATAATGTATGCAGCCTAACTTCCAGCTGGTATGGAGGAAAAGGAACAGCAGACAATGTGTGTATTGGACTAAAACGGCATCAAAAAAAAGGTTTATGAGTTCTATACTAGGATGTTTTCCAACAGTGCAGGAAGTTCTTGCAGAATGAATTGTACTGCCTGTTGGGCTTATTCATCGTCCAAAATTCTGAGTTTGTGCCACTCAGTGACTGTCCCCTTTTCCATTTCCCTTCTTTGTTGCATTAGATATAAATCACTCACCATCACTTATATAGTGTTTCTATCAAATCAAAGAGAAGAAAAACAGCCTTTCCTGCACCCTGCAAATAGATTTTTTTTCCCCTAACACTTCTACCTAATTGGTGTTTTTTCTTTTAAGACAATGACAGAAATCCCATTCCCTTCATTAAGATCAAAGTCGCCACCCCAGAAGAGATCTGGGTAAATTACATTTGCAGAAACAGACAGATCCTTGCTCAATAATACTTGACACTCCATATGATCATAACCTGAAGTTCGTGTTGCTTCAGGTGATTTTTTAAACATAGAAGCCCCATGGTGAAATGCCACCTGGTGGACAAAACGACATGGTTTTTTTCCTGTTCCACACCTAACTTTTTGCACACTAAAATATCTCCTTCCAGCAAGACCTGAGCTACAGAAGCCTCTAGGAAAGAGACTTAAATCAATTAACTCTAAATTTCTCTATCCATATCTAGCTCTACATATAGATATGTTAGTTTAAAAAAATAAAATTTAGACATAGTCAAGGTGTGCATCCATTGCTCCTTGCTACCATAACTCCTGCATAACAAAGAGTGCTGACAGTTGAGTGCGGTGGCAGGGATACAAAATGCCAAGAATTAAAAGTCATGTAGTTGTGAGCTTAGCCAGGTGCAGGAACTACAACAATGAATGGGAAATAGATGTGTGAGGGCTTACTGTATCTGGATCCGTTACGCCCAGCACGATAAACTCTAATCACCACAGAGTTCTCCTGGAGAAACTGGCTGCTCATGGCTTAGATGGGTGTAGTCTTTGCTGGGTAAAAAACTGGCTGGATGGCCGAGCCCAAAAAGTGGTGGTGAACCGAATTAAAACTAGTTGGTAGCCAGTCACAAGTGGTGTTCCCAGGGCCAGTTCTGTTTGACTGCATTCTCACTAAGTTTGCAGACAACACCAAATTGGAGGGGGGTGTTGATCTGCTGGATGGCAGGAAGGCTCTGCAGAGGGATCTGGTCAGGCTGGACCCATGGGCCGAGGCCAATGAGGTTCAACCAGGAGAAGTGCCAGGTCCTGCACTTGGGTCACACCAACCCCACACAGCGCTACAGGCTTGGGGCAGAGCGGCTGGAAAGCTGCCTGGGGGAAAAGGCCCTGGGGGCGCTGGCTGACAGCCGGCTGAACATGAGCCAGCAGTGTGCCCAGGTGGCCAAGGAGGCCAACAGCATCCTGGCTTGTATCCAAAACAGCATGGCCAGCAGTGATTGTCCCCCTGGGCTCTGCACTGGTGAGGCCGCACCTTGAATCCTGTGTTCAGTTTTGGGCCCCTCACTGCACAAGGCAGTGTCCAAAGAGGTGCTGGAGTGTGTCCAAAGACAGGCAACAAAGCTGGGTCTAGAGGACAAGTCTCATGAGGAACGGCTGAGGGAACTGCAGTTGTTTAGCCTGGAGAAAAGGCGGCTGAGGGGAGACCTTACTGCTCTCTGTAGCAACCTGAAAGGAGGCTGTAGTGAGGTGAGTGTTGGTCTCCCACATAACAAGCGATAGGACAAGAAGAAACAGCCTCAAATTGTGCCAGGGGAGGTTTAGACTGCATCTTAGGGAAAATTTCTTCATGGAAAGGATGGTGAAGCACTGGAACAGGCTGCCCAGGGAGGTGGTTGGGTCACCATCCCGGTATCTGTGGTGCTTAGGGACATGGTTTGTTGGTGGACTTGGCAGTGCTAGGTTAACGGTTGGACTCAATTGTCTTAAAGGTCTTTTACAACCTAAAGTATTCTATGATTCTATGATGTTTGAGTCACAAGAGCTTTGTAGGAAGATGCAAAAAAATCCTCACTGGACATTTATAACACAATCTGCTCCAAGAATGTTTCTTTCTAACAATGCTACCTGATAGATAACTCAAACATGATGGCTGAAGTCCTTCACTACCGCTCATTTTTAAAGTAATTCTATCTCAGACCGTAACTATATTGGAGATCCTGTTGGCAGTAAGACTGCATTCAATAAATAGTAATGCTCAACATGAATGTTAGTGTCCTTGAACATGGAAATTTCTCTGGTCTTCACTGTATTTGGCAACACTGTTACTGCGTGACATATAATATACATAATATGGTTTTAAAAAATGAATGAAAATAATTTTATAACATACAGAACTATTATATATCTGTATCCACATATAAAATGTAGTCAAGCTATACAGCAGCTCATTTAGATCTTAGCCACTAGGCGGTAGTATAAGATTAAGTTATGTAAAAACTAATCGTTTCGTATTCGTTTTATAGAAGACTTCAAAACACATGCAAGCTCCATAAGAAATTTTGTAAAACAATTTTATGCTTCTTTATCAAATCAGCAAGACATTTTGAACAAAAATATGTCTTTCAAGATTCCACAATAGGTTAAGTGCATTATTTGAAGCTGATTAGCCAGAAGGACAAAGGTTCCATAAAACCCCGTCTTTTCCCCTTACCTTATCTGTTTGAGATTAGTAAGGTTCAAAAAATGCACTTTAGCCATTATGGAATCTTATTTAGATTAAAGAACTACAATATGATCAACTTCCTCATATGGCGTCATCAGTGTTACACTGGAACTGAACTATATGGACTAGCTATAGGATAATTTCCTCTTTTCACAGAATCACAGAATGGCTGTGGGTTGGAAGACACCTCTGGAGATCATCTAGTCCATGCCCACCTGCTCAAGTACAGCCACCTAGAGCAGGTTGCCCATGACCACGTCCAGCTGGGGTTTGAGGATCTCCAAGGATGGAGACTCCACACCCTCTCTGGGCAACCTATGCCAGTGTTTGATCACCCTCAGAGTAAAAAAGGTTTTTCTCATGCTCAGATTTCATGTTTTTTAATCTGTGCCTATTGCTTCTGTCAGTGAGCATGACTGAAAAGAGCCTGGCTCCCTCTTTATTCGTTCTTATCCAGTATTTATACACATTGATATAATTTAATTTCATTTTTGCTAGTGTTTCAGATTAATAGGGAAATTTCAGTTTGTGTCCAATATGACAAATTAATTTTATAGGGTTAGAATCATAGAAAGGAAGATTATATTACTACAGGGTACAATACTGAGTGCATTTTGGGAAGCTTCCAGCTGTAATAGGGTAAGTCAGTCTGGTTCACTGCCTCTGCTGTGTTTGACTTCAGCATGCTCCTGTGATAATGTGGTTGATTGCCTTCACTGACTGCTAAAAAGGTTATGCCATAGTGAATGTGGGTAAGTAACAAAAAAGCTAGTATGCAGCATTTTGGCTCCTTTTCATGCAAATGAGACAATCAGATCTTTCTGCAGTATCACCTGGGAGACATGAATTCATATTTTTTTGAGATCCTCACCTAATGTTCTTTTGTTCTAACAGGTACATATAGTTCCTCCTAAAATACCTGGGAGTACTGTTTATTGTAGCACTGTACTACAGTATCTCTCTTGGATTTATTTTTTATTGATGGGGGAATGCAGGTAGATCACCAGGAAGAAAGTCTTTTTTAGATTTTCATAATTGAAGAAGATTTTCTCTGGTGGGAAGGGGAACGCAGTACATTATTAGGGAGACTAAAAATTTTTCCTCAATTTATCCTTATTTTGCTAAGAATTTTTTTTTTTGCTAACTTTCCTTGGCAATATATTTTTCAAAAGTTGGTGTTTTAAAAATGGTTGCTAATATCCTTATCAATGTATATTTTGTAGAGTGCTGTGTGGATTCAGACTATGGTAAAATGAGCTTTAAACCAAGACTGGACACAAGCCGTAAAGTCCAAAGTGAAACAGTTAAGGTGTTTTAATCTCAGGGTTTGTTTTATCCTGCTACACGGAGAGTAGCCAAAAACTACATGAGATTGTGGGCTCACCCTTTCTGAAGAATAAATTCTATAAATGTTCTCAATTGACTGAAGTTCTACCCTTTAAATACAAACAAATTCATGAAAGTTCATGCTCTCTAATTCCGAAGTCTATATATTGGTATGCATAACCTAGTGAGCATGAAGAGTGTAATTATACTCTGACTAAAACTACCTCAGTCTTACAAAACCTTTCCCACAGATACTAATTTCTACTAGCTTATTTTTGACCTAAATTTGAACCATCCTTGATGAATGTTTGCAAAACCAACCAGGGTTCTGTCCATTTTTATTTTAGCACAATATTTTTTAATTGTGGGACCTGATCCCTCAAGGAAAATGGAAAGACTCCCAGCACCTCTAATAGTGCAGGATGAGATCATACAGGCTAATACGGAAAAAGACTCTTTTCCATCTCCTTTCGTTCATTTTAAGACTGATGTAAGTTACGCATCTTCAAGACCCATTTCCTTTTTCTTTTCTATTGTTGCCTAAACTCCCAAATTACTGAACTCTGATTTAGTTAAACAAGAACTTGCACAAAGTTTAGATCAAGCAGACCCACCCTCTCAAGTCGTCAAAATTGATGAATGAAAGGACTTATAGTCAAGGGAGTCCAGTCTTTGGAAACAAAGAACAGGTAATGATAAGAACAGAGTTATGTAAATTACGCAGCAGGAAGTCTCCAAGTGAAAAAGTTCTGGCTGCAAGAGGAGACAAGCTATAAGCTGTTGCAACCCTCAGAAAATTAGTTGAAAGTAGGAGAAAGGTAATTGCAATGGGAGATCATGACCTCCAACGCAAATAGCACCCTGGAAAGAGGGCAGACCCCTGCTTGGGGAGCATGGGTAGGTGGTAAAGAACTTCAGCAGTGCTACCTGAGGATGTGCGCTGATTTGCATTAGAAATGAGAAACTTGTAACCAATCCTGTTCGTGAATGGAAACAAATATGTAATGTTCTATGAATACACAAGTACTCTACTGTATGTAATGTGTACCTTCGGGTAGCTTGGTGCGCATGTTAGGAGGAAAGATCCCCCATGCACCCAGCGCTGCAATAAAACAATGTTGGCTTTCTACACTGTCATTTGGTTTGGAGAGTTTTCCTGCTTATGATTTTAATAACAATATTATTTTTGGAGGAGCTTCATCCCATCTACTCCTCTCTCTCTGTTGAGCTGTAAGATGAAGATAGATACTGTGCTAAGTACTGTGGGGGAGGGGAAACCTAAAAAAAAAAAAAGCTGTCCTTTGCTTTTCTGTTTTTGTCATGAAGAAATTTCAATTAGCATAGGTCATGGTGTGAACAACAAATATGTGATGCTGCAGTTCCCTTTGCCTTGCAATAGTATAGCTATTTCCTGGTTTTGTAGGTATTGATATATTACATAAAAAGGCTTGTGGTTCTTTCCACAAAATAGTAACATTAAACCCCTGCATCTTAATATATTACCCCGACAACTCAGAGTTAATAGTTATTTTGGGAGGATATCCAAAAGTTAACCAGATAAATATAAAAATTCAGTCATAAATAATCTAAACAATGACCAGCCGTAGAAACAGATGGTGCTTCTGGAAGGGCCCAAACCACTTCCACCTTTAATTCAATGTAAACCTCCTGTTTGGAGCTCTGCAGTCGAGCTCTTTTGTGCCTGCCCTAAAATACATTATTTCTTCAAAGGTGAGATTTGTGACACGACGTGTGAAGCTTCTTTAACCAGAAACAATGCTAAGGCCCTGCGTGCATGATTGATTTGGATAGTTCTCCTGAAATCAGAGAGACTGTTTATGGAACTACAGTTGCATAAACTGCAACTGAAAATAAACCCAGTCAGCCTTAGTTTCTACCTTCTTCTGCTTACGCTTCGTAGCACTGATCAGTACCTGGTAATGGCATTGAATTGTCTTAGTTTAACTTGTTATTACAAATTACTCCATGACTGAAACCAATACATTGTGATATCCACTTTTGATCTTTCCATAGGTTTTTTTCTCTAGTACAAGTTCATTTACTTTGGTTACTTTGTCAGAATTGGATGCTTCATGCTTGAAAGGTACCAAGTTACTGAGTGCTCTGCCAGCAGTCACAGACTGCCTGAGTCTGAGGTGACACAGTCACCTGGGTGAAATAACCTTACACAACTCTGCTGGGGTTTGTTTCTTAGGCAGCAGACAGGTTACCTGAATGATGATGAATTCAATAAAGGTGCTTGCAGATCAGGTAGTGGTTGTGTCCTCCAGCAGAACTACTCCCAGTTACAAGGTTTGGTTTTGGGTTTTTTTTTTTTTTTCCTTCCCCCAGTTTCTGTCAGGAGGAAAAAAAAAAGTGGGTGTAGACTTAATGCTAGGATGTGTTCACTGGGCAAGTTGTTGCCAAAACCCTCTTTATGGAACAAAACAAAAATCATTACATCATTATAATTTTAAAGAATTATTTGAAATAAGTGCAGGATATGCTCACTCCATGTAATTTATTAATTCCTGTGCTTCATCAATCTTTCAGTCTCTTCCACAACAGCTTATTTTTTACTTCCATGGTACCGAGGTCTACCATTCCAAAAGGAGGTAAAGTTATCTAAAGTGGGAAAAAATGTCTGGGAATTTATGAACTAGATACATGGAGACATAAAAACTCATAGAAAGATTAAATCCTAAGAAGTGGTGCAATAATTACAGCTCTGGGGCAGCATAAGGTAGGAATTAAAAGCACTTCATCCTCTTTTAAAAACATATTGGAACAAAATTTTAAGAGTGAATTGCATATGCTTACTCTTGCTCTAAAGTGGTTGATTATGGCTGTCTTTGATCTCATTCAAGAGCCAGAAATGAGCTGTATTTATTTATTTGATTGGCTTGTACCCATTCAGGATATTTATAACCATTAGTAAAATATGCAAGTTAGTGGATAGAGGCATTTCATACAGAGTAGTGCCTAATGAGTCACTGAAAAGGTAGGCAAAATCTTTTTTTGTAACCTCTTTTAGAGTTAGGGTAACAGCAAAATTTGCAGCTCTAAAGACTAGGTAATGTTTAATTCATGTATCTGTGGAGTTTTGGGACCATCTCTTGAATAAGTTGAAAAGTGAATACCTTTCAGGACAAGGAAGTTAATATGTTTTACAGAACATGAGCAGAGGGAGGAACAGAGAGAGAGAAAGAAAGCATATGTGAAGAGGGTAAATCTGTCTAGACCCCTGGAGTACTCCAGAGGAGATAAGTTTTAAAAGCTTGCATAAGAACAGCTTCCAAATATTTGTGTAAAAGGCCTCTTGTCACTAAGGCATCTGAACTTTAAAACAATACTAAATAAGTATACCTTGACAATATTTTGTAAATTGTCAGTAATTTGTACAGGGACAGTAAAAGCCCAATTTCCCTTTCCCTTCAAGTAAGTTTATACCATTACAGAGCCATGGACGTGACAGAAAGCGTTTCATGTTTGCAGCAAAATGAGTGGGAGATGTGAGTAGCCCCCAGCTGTGTGCCTGGCCCTAGTTCTCTTGAGGGGGCAGCTGAGAGTGCCAGAAGCAAGACCCAGCATTGCGTACATGGAAACCAGTGTGCCCCTCAAAGCCTGAGGTGCCGAGCAATGCTTCTGTTAGCTCACACATCCTTACCAGCTTATCCATTGCTATCGTGGTTCTTGTCACTTATAGCACTGTTCATTATTACCTTTTTATGAGTTATAGTGATGCAGAATTACATTCCAGCATACAGCATGAAATACTTGCTGTCCTTTTGATGCAACATCTCTAGCCGAAAACCAAACTGATCTGGTGGCTGTGTGGACAATGAGTTCCTCTGAGAATTGAATGAGGTGGATTTTCTCTACAAGAATTATTAACTCCCAAATGCTTCAGGGCAAAATGTGATTACTATGTCTTACTGCACATGTCAGAGCTTAACAGGGCATTTGGTGTTCAGAGGATGAGTAATTTCCGTTACAGGAGTGGCTTTGCTGAGGGCTCTCTAAATTGATGTGAGCTTTCCTAGGCAGTTGGTATGCTATTACCAAGTTTGCTTTAGTGCCTTGCACAGTAGCGCTTTATCTCTAGTTGTGCTCCTATGCACTACTGTAATATAAATATTTCCTAACAATGTAGTGGCAGGTCAGGATGATTCAGAGCACTGGTGGTGTCCTGAGGCAGGCCCAGGCACTCCAGGAATTTCTCTGCCTGTATCCTGGGAACTGGTCCTGGGAGAGCACATGGCCTGGTTTGCCCAAGCTGCCTTCACACAGCCTGTTAATTGTCCTGTGCTCTGGGGTTCTCTTGTTCCTGATGGGTACTCAGCCCAGTTGATCTGGAGAAGTGAGTTTTAGTTACTGATGATCATTTTCTTTTGCAAGTTTGCTTATGCAGAGATATATTTACACATAAATTTAAATACATATATATATTTATAAAAATATGTAAATGTACATATATAGAAATATAGATTGATATCTTGCCTCTCCAATGGCCAAAGGAAAAGGAGACAGAATAGGAAGAAGAACAAAAATATCAAAGAATGATGAAAGATCGGTTTCTGGTTTACTGAAGGTCAAGTTCATCTTGTTGACAGTGAAGACTTTGCAGTAGCAGGAAACATCAGGCTTTTGTTTCATTGAATGAATTCAGAAAATTTTAAATAGCACATTTTCCTGGACACTTTTCCAACACCATGGTAAGCCTGACAAAGAGGCCAGTAAGAGGAGTGCTAGCATTTCTATGCAGGAACCGTGTGTGACTTTGAAACTTAGCTTTCCAAGCAGAAGCAGCTTAGAGAGTTTCCAGCATCAGCAGCACATCAGTCCTGCATCTCCCTAGCTGTTAGTACTATTGAAAATAATACTAAATACTGTTGCTTCCACAGAAGATGTGAAAATTACTGTTCTTTTCATTAAAAATGGAAAAAACTGAACAAAGACCAAACAGGGACAGTTTCTGCCAAGTAGGATAGCTTAAAATACCTTAAGCAGACTTGTTTGCAAAAAATTATTCCAGCTTTAATCCCAAACTAGTTTCAGTGATGTTTTTCACCAACAGTTGTGCCAGCATTCTCACACACAGTCCTATTTTCTGACAAGTAATGACCACAGGACTGTCTCAAAGGTATTCTGAGTTCTCCTGCTTATAAATATTTCTACCACCCAAACAATGAATGCGTGGTGTGATAGAGGTGTCAAGTTAGCATGAGCATTTACAGATGCAACCACATTACAGCCAACTCACAATTATGTTTGGTTAAAAAAATAGAAGAAAGACCCAGCTGAAAATTAGACCAGAAAAGAATTTTCTTCTAGTGTAGCTTCATTAATTCAATGGAATTACATTGAAATTACTAAGTTCAGCCCAATCATCATACAGTTAGAACAAAAATCACACTTTCCACAGATCTGCTGGTGTCAGTTACAGCTGAAAAAATTACTGCATGAGATGATTTTTAAGTTCCACGAAAGCTGTGCTTACTGATTCAGCACTACATTTTAAGTTTACAAATCCAGTGTCAGAAATCAATGGCATAATGTTCTTATACTAATCTAGGGAAAAGCCTTTTCTAAACCTAATGTACATCGTATTTATTCCTAAAATCTCATCAGCTAATCCCTTAGAAATAAACTGTTGTGCTATAAATGTCATGTATTTTCCTGCCTGTGTTTTCAATTCAAATGAATGCTTCCTTCTGAATCCTCCCACAAAGTATCTTTTAACTCTTTGGAGCCAAAGAAAAAGTGTTAATCTTCCAGGAAGATGGAAGACTCCTGTGCAGAGTTTATAATAAACAGTGTGTAGGCATGTATTACACACCTTCAGCTGGGTACACGTTGTGCACAGGTCACGTAAAGTGTTGTCAACAGACTTGTGCTGGGGAGCCAGTCTGCTATGGAAAGTCCAGGTGTGTATGATGTTCGCAAGCAACCCTAAATCGTATAAAATTAATCTGGCATGGATTCTATTTGTATAGTTCAATGGAGTTTGGATTTGTTTATACAAGATTCAACAGAAACCCTAAATTAAAAAATAGATATATCTTCTTCACTGCTTTGTTCCTGTGAAGACAATGGGTAAGTAACTTTATCCATTTGGATAAGTAACTTTAACTTTAGTATCATTTTTACCCAAATCACTAACAATATCTTATATATGTACACAAGCTTTGTATTGCAAACACTTGCCACTTCTCTTTTGTGCTGAAGATTGCTGCAATTTGTTAGCACAAGGGACCTGTTTTTTCCCTACTGCAACTACATCTCAGTCACCTGTTTATTTCATGGATTGGTCTGGGACAATTAAAATTGCTGAACTCAGACAAGGAACCGGTTTACACATGGCTGGCTACACTTCCACAAAAATGATACGAAGGTAATTTTGAAAAAATATATATGTTCAAACACACACACAGAGTCATGCAAACTTTTTCATTTTTGGACTCTGCAAGGAAACTCCCAGCAGTCCTCTGGGATGAAGCCATTTGTGCACCTTGCCTCCCAGTGCCCAAGCAGTAACTGGCCCTCCAGCTGGTCCTTTGGTAGTGCAAGCGCTCACCCTAGCTCTTAGCTACCATGGCTTTAGGGAAGGCAGGTCCTACCACAACATACCGCATGATTTTTCCACCAAGGCTGGTACTTTGCACTTGCAAGTAGAAAATATTCAATGTCCCAGAGAAAAGCAGAAAATCCCATCAGACTAATGTAGTGTAGAAATGGAAGAACATAGCAGGCTGACGCTGAAATCTGACTACCTTTTGTAAGCATGATAAACTCTGAGATCACAAGCAGTTGGACTGGTCAAATCTTTTGAAAATTTAGTTATACAGCTTAGCCCATGGACTCCCCATGAGAACAATCTCACTGAGATTTTCTCACAAATGGCAAAGTTGATCTACCATTCCATTTATCAACTATCAACTGCAGAATCAAGCTCAGATTCAGTGCTAAAACTTCATTCCTTGATTTATGCTCATTCAAATCCAGAATTTTGGTTTGGGCACATCTCTAAATGGAAAAGTTAGTCAACTAGTACCCCTCTGAAGAGTCATCAGTGTTGAGTAACAGTGCTTCACAGAGCTGCTTCATTGTCCACCATCAGCTGTGAGACCCTGCCTTTAAAAATGACTTTGCATGACTGATACAAAACCCTACAGGAACCAATGGGAATTGAAGAATTAGCGCAAGAAATCTTATTCTTTGTTGTTTGACAGTGAAAGGGCACTTGGCTCTAATAATTTTCCTAATGGCTTAACTTGTCAGTTGTAGTGTGTCACAAAACTAAACTACCCAGAGAGTGATTGCCAAAATTAACAAACTATGAGATCACTCACTTTTGAAAGAGAGAAATGAAACTCTGCTTGCAGTAGAAGTTCAGACAATTAAAATGTGCATTCCAGACAGGACCACAATATTAGCATCACTTCTTTGTGCTAGCTTAGAAGCCTATCTTTTAAAATAAGTTATGTATTCGTAAGAGGAGTCAGTTCTGAACCTTGTTCCATTTTTAAATTCCTCTCTATCAGGTGGCTCAGAAACCTGAATGCTCTCATTTCAGATTTGGCCAAAAATAATGAAAATACAATAGATAAAATAAAGCTTAGTGGTATATGAGAGTATAAAATGGCCTCATATAAAATGAGGTCAGCTTGGTTTATGTTATACTCAGAGCATAAGTGAACATGCTGAACTTTTTTAGTTGTTCTTTTTGCATGCTGTTCTTCATATAGTATGAAAGGCATTTATGATATATATTGTCATTTCAAGTATTCCTGCCAAGCAGTTTCTTAGCCTTTTCATAAATTTAAAGGAACTACATAACAGTTCAGCACATTCAATAAACACACTTTATATGGAAATAACTTTCTGGATAGTAGAAAGATAGAGTTTATCTTAGAAAGTTCTACTTTAGCTTTGCAAAAGCAAGCTAACCATAATCTGATTTAAGACCTTATGCTAATGATAACTTAAACGCAAATGCAAGCATAAATTATCTGCACTGCTAGTCCCTTACTGCACTTTAAAGACTGCAGATAAATCTGGAATGTGCTCAGACACAAAGTTTTAGTGAGAACTGAGAAAAAAATCTAGGTTTGTAACAGGGATGGTCTAAAAGTGTACTATGCAGCCATGGGACACAGAATATAAGATGATTTAGACAAAGAACTGAAATATGGCATGCAGCGCAGTAGGGGAAGAAGTATAGTCACTTCAGTTCTCAGCTTGCAACAGATCTCTTGTGCACTCTTTGGTGAAAAGTAATGTGTCTATTTGACACAGAATTTCATGGAAATTAAATTCATCCAGTTTGCAGTGGGTGAGATAGCTTAGCTAAAATGCAAGAAGGCCTGACAGAGTGAGCAGCAGTGGCATGGTCTTGCATCACACTGGCCGTCTTCTCAAAGCCCCTTGCAGCAATCCTCAGGCAGGGAATGCTTTTCCAGCATTGCTGATCCTACAGCAAGATTGAAGCTCCCACCCAGCAACTGCTGTGACCTTGGACCTGCCTCCTCGTAGGATGCTTTCTGAAGGGGATCATTCACAAAACAGGGTAGAAGCTACGAAATGACAGCAGAAGGAGCAAAGCTGCATATTCCAGACTGATTGTTGCTAGGAAAGGATCAGAGAACTTGCAGCTCTCCTTTTCTTTATCAATAAATACAACCATTACTTAATGATTTAAATGATGGCTCAAAGTATACTGGGCATTGCACCCTGGAGGTACCACATTCTTATGTCTTCTTTTAATCTGCTGCAATTTATTTTCAAGTGTCATGCTCAAGTACTACTGTATGTTTTGCTTTCTGCCTCATTGCATTTCCAAGGCTTGATTAAGCGAGTTATAATCCTTTAGAAGATATCTACTGAAGGCTTAGTGAATGCCACATCTCGCTTTTTCACGTACTCATGCAATGCTTGCAGATTTCTAATATTTATTTTGTAACCCCCAGCAAAAAAGTATTAAGTACTTTTTCTGGGTCAATCTTCCTCTCACTCCTTCTGTCCTAGACCTTCTGTGAAAATGTCTTTAGAAGCGGGTACTGGGCATTCATCCAGGCTTAGCTATACTTTTTTCTGAACTTCATAAAAGGGAAGTGAGGGCTTTACAGTATTCACCACTGCAAAACATTCTGCAGTGTGATTTTGATACTCCTTAATTGAATAATACTCTTGGTTACAAATCAAGCAAGATCTAACAGTTACTCAGAATATATCAATTCTACAGCGATTTGTATCCTACCGCAAGGAGGAAATTACCTTGCTCAATTTTTACAAAAATCTCCCACCAGATGTCCCCCTTTCCCCACCGAAATGGTGACAAAACGACTAACTGGCACTTTAAACACCTCTATTCAGTAGTAATTCAGTTCTTCATTATGCCTATATATCCTGTAAAATTAGTTACCATACTTGCACTTTGACACAGAGTAGCTGCTTTTCTGCATGATGTAGTAATAGCCTCAGCCTGTAGGCAGAGTATGTAGTTTTAAAGTGCAATTTACATCTAGAGAGCTTGAGCCAGGCAGAGCAAATACCTCCCTGCCCGTTGCACAGTCCATGGGAAACGATGGGGTCCTTCAGGTGCCTGTTTTACAGCACTGGCGATTACATGCAAACTGACTGGGATTGATTTCAGTCAAATATTTTTAGGGAAGTGAAAGAAAGGTGAAGGGTACATTTACGTGTTTTGGCCTACTTGTTAGGAAGTTTTGAATTTTTCCCACAGAAAAGCGCAAAAAGTGGGCTGAGCTCATGCATCTTTGCATAGTTTTAAAAAGCTGAATTAGAAATAACAAATGAAATCTCAGGGGCAGAACTATCATCTCTGATACTTCACATGATATTGTGAAATACTTGGAATATTTATTCTGATTTGCCATTGTCGTTTGTTAGGATGCCAGTTAATCAAAGGGCATGTTTCAGCATTTACTGTTGTGCTGAATATGACAAGCTAATTGCTGTTCCCACTTATCCCTTTGCTAGCATAAAGTGGGCTTTCTGATCTTAAAAAAAATGCTTTCTGACCACTGAAGGTCAATGCAGAAATAAGAGGATATAGACTGAGGACAGATGTGCAAAGTCTGACCCCACAAAGCCAAAATATTTCAGAGAGTCTTCAAGAAGTAATAATGTGCAACTGAAGCGAGCATTTCCATGAAGGGAGATTTTTTAAAATGCCCTGTTATTAGCATGCTTGCTGGCACATATGTCACTAGCTATGATGGGCACAAATGATCTGAAGAATTTTGGTTGCATTTCTCAGCGAGATTTAATTTCATCCATGGCTGCGACAATCAAAATCACTCTTTCAGATATAGCCATCTTTCTTTCCGTGCATACACCTGTTTCCACTCATTCTGACAGTTTAGTACTTAATGTGGAAAGGGCAGCAGGGCCTGACCATAAGATCATGCTTACATTCCACAGAGTCTGAGACGAACAGGAGAAATGAGCCCATGACACCCATTTCATAACGCACACAGAATAATGGGATATTTCTGGTGCTGGGGACCTAGACACTGACAATTAAATGTGAACTTTCATAAGAAGAAGTGTGCTTATTTGACATCTTGCCATCTAAGCTGTAAGGCAAGATGCAGTGAATTTATTTTTCTGGCACTGCTAGTCACAATGTGAGCCAAACCCAGAATGTCAGTATCACATGGGGTAAATTGGTTTAAGGGAGTTGAGAGCCCATGATGAATCTAGCCAGTTTTTAGACATGGCTGGGAATAGAATAATATGTGCAAGCCACACATGGTGGATTAACCTATTTTTCCTAGTACCTTATAAGCTGGAACCTCTGTGTTCCAGGTGGGATCAGCATTGTAAATACATTCCCAACTCCCTGTTCTGCACCCCTCCTCCCCAAAAAAGCGCAACCACAACAACCCCCCAAAAATCTACCAACAACCAAACATCACTCCAAGCCAATCCCCTCCCCCCCTAAAAAAAAAATATCCAACCCCCAAAATTTGGGGGCATGAAGACAGTGAAGTATCTTTACTTTCTCTGTATCCCAGCTGTTTATGTATATAGCAGCATTAAGCATATTTCTTTCATCCCACCTTTTTTCACATTTATACTGTCCTTGTACATCCCTTAAACACAAAGGAGGTCTCCATCTGATAAACACATTGGATAGTTTGAGTAAGAGTAATAACAAACAGTGGGGACAGCTTGACTGACATAATCTATTTACAGACTCAGGGTGTAAGGAGCAACCTTGGAGGGTGCTTGTCTGCCAAATCAATGGCCAACGGTACCAGGCATGGATAGTATTTCATAGGCTTAACCTCGTAGTTCCCTTCACACTTTCCTCATGCAGAACTCGGTTGTGTAAAATCTGACTGAACTCAAAAGGCTACATGAGGAATAAAAATGGGAAATCTGGTTCATAAAGGGATTTACTTCAGCTATTAAAAATAAATAAATTCCCAACCCTCCACTGCAATTGAAATGGACATTTCAAATATTCTAAGATAGACAAGTACTAAGCTGTAGCTCTAATGATTATGATACGAGCTTACGATTTGTATAAAAAGTGGCATAATTACTGTGAATATCCTACTGGATTTTGCAATAAGAAAAGAAGGAATTTTCATGGTTTCTAGGTTAAGGATAAACATAATTGATTTATGATTAACATGAAGGTCTAGGCTTACTTTCCAAATGTATTAAGTTCTATTGAAACGGGGTATTTGCAAGGCAGAGCAGCTAGGAGCAATACTGGGGAGAGTCCCTACTAAACGAAGACTTGACAACGTCCGTCCTAGGTTCAAGTCCATCTGTTGTATGGCCAAAGAAAGATGCAATAGGAGGTCAAAAGTCTAAAGAATAACATGAACAAGGTTTTTAAAGGACATATTTATAAAGTAACACAATTAAGAGAAAACAGGTCTATATCTTTCTGTCAGTTCACTACAAATTAATTAAGCAACACCGATCACTAGGCATTTCTTGGGAACTAATGGGAGTCAGAGGTTAACAGTGCAAGCTGGTTCCCTAGACCACCAGATCTTTTCAATTTTGCATGTCCCTGAAGTGCCCCAGACCAAGGCTCTCATTGGAGTTTAGGTTAAAAAAACCAAAGGGTGCAAATATATTCTAAATTGGAGAAAGCTGTATTGATCATGGGGCAATAGTTATTCCTAAAGGGATGTAGGTCTGATTCTGAGAAACATCAAGATCCACCAATTCCCATTAATCCCTCTGGAACTCTGTTCCTCAGCAGCTGACAGAGGCTCTGGCAAGCCTCACTTTGCCGCACCCTCAATTTCATTACTTTGGTAGTCCAAGTCAGCTAATTACACAGAAGATGACTACATCTCCAGGTGTTACAGGCATCCTCAGCCACGATGAACAGCGCAGTTAAATCACAGCAGTGGGTCAAATTTGACACTCTGCACTCATCTCCAGAAACCCTTGTGTTACATGCAACCCTCTCAAAAAAGGTCTCTTGCAAGACCATGCAAAATCTGACTGCTTCAGAGAAAGTAAGGAAAACGTTCCAGAGACCTGGTGAGTGTTGGAAAAGGCTTGTCCCCTCATCAAACCTGGTGGCTTATATTTTAAACATCTCTCTGGATTATTGAACGATTTTGCAGCATCCTGTCTTGTTCAGCAGCAAGGACGACTCCTTGCAGGCATAAGATGGATGAAAAAATAGCGTGAATCCACTGTAGAGAAGGATAAATATGATTCTGAACATTCCATGTAACAGGATGAAAAAGCAACTAGTTGTAATCTTTGTGTACATCTGCTCCCTTGCTCTTCCCCCCAAAGGTTAGACATGTCATCCACAGCAGGATAGCCACTCCATGTCTGTATGGCTGGCTGAAGTGCCAGTCAGCTACAGAGCTCCCTGGCATTAACCATTTGTGTTCAGGAGTGTCCAAATTCCGGCCACTGGTTTAACCCTGACTAAACTGTCAGTCTGACTCTCATTGGCATTGATGCAGCATTGGCTATGGCTCATTTCTTCTTCAAGACTTCCTCTGAAGCCTCCCTGCTCCCCTGATATCCTGGGATGATTCCCAGCAGTGTATAGAAACAAGCAATTTCATGAAGTTGTTTTAAACACTAGTCCTTATATCTAAAATATCTCTCCTGTTAGCTTTGCTAAAACACCCACTCAAGTCCTTGGTGCTTTCTAAATAGCTATCAATGGACTCTGCACTTACAGGGAAAATGTAAAAAGAACAACCCGGACACATATATCATATACCTTTTAGGGCTGAGACATTAAAAAGCAGAAGCCTAATCTTTGGAATTTTTCAGTGTAAATAACTGAGCCTGTTTATTCAACTCCTGAAAATGTCTTCCACATTTTAAATGATATTTTCTTTAGCTTGTACTGCTAGGAAAAAAACTTCTCAGCTTTCCACGCTATCATTTTCCTTTTTTCAATTCATCAAAAGTAAATGTAGCCTATTAAAAGAAGTTATTTCCATGTATTGCTCTGTTTTAAAACACAAGGAGAAATAGAAGACACAGTGAGAGACCATTCTGCTTTCTTGAAAAATTAATTCTTTGATACTATTCATCTTGTCCATATTGCTTTTATTAAGAAAGACCTTCCTGACTTGGCCAGTTTGACATAAAAAAATCAAGATGGTAGCCACAAAATACCACAGAGATGGTGGCAGCCTGCTGTCTCTGTTCCTTATGTCCAGAAGAATTAAAATTATGGCCACTGAATAAGGGTAAAAAGCCATGTGTAATTCCCTTTACTGAATGTTGATCTCTGCATATTTTTCAGATGTCACTAGACGGTACTTGCACAGTGTTTTAGGAGAGCAAAGTATGGTTTGAAAGGTTGATAATATTTATTAAGTGCTAAGACCTTCTCTAGGCTAGTATACAATGAAATGGAGAAACTCTTTAGAAGAGTTGTATATGTACTCAATTTTAAGAGCAGAGTAGACACTCTAAAATACATGTGATTATTTAAACATTTCTAGCTAATGATGCTGCCCTACAGAATAACAAGAAAGGAGACTTTATAAACTGCAGGCTACAGCCAGTCAACTGCACGTACTCTGCAGTTTACAGCCTCTCTCTTTATTGATTAATGACACGTAGGACTTAACCTACATTCTTACTTAAGCCAAGCTCCATGGCATACTGCTTGAATAAACACTGCAAGGTTGCGTCCCAAACACAGAACACTTGGGCGCTGCTCCTGCTGCTGCTGCAGGTGGCCTTGCTGACCATCAGTGGTGTAACTCAGCCAGGTTGGGCTGGCCGTGCTTGCAGAAAAATTCCAAAATGCCTCTGAAGATAAACCTAAATGTTCTTTAACTTTGCAGATGTCGTGGAATTTTCTGAGCAAAGGGGATGCGTCCCTTGAGTTGGCAACTCAATAAAAGGGATGTGACCCTAGCCACTCCAAACACTCACAGCCAGCCTCAAATGAGCCTGGAGAGAGCCAAGTGAGCTGGCTTTTGTGAATGTCTCTCACACCACAGAATCAAGTGTGAAAAATGTCAGGGAGTTGTACTCCCAGCTGAAGTGAGCTTTACGCAACTGTGATTTCTGAAGTATTGAATATTTCATTATGGAGTATGAATTTATTAGTAAAATTTGGTAGAAAGAGAATAAAACCTCTCGAAATATCAAAATGGAATTGGTCAGATTTGGGTTTCTCTCTTACTTCTGTGGTTAATATAAGCTAAACGGTAATGTTACGGTTTTCAGCTTAATAAATGCATTCACATGCAAAGTCTGTACAAGATGAAAGTGTTACATGTTCTCATATGCAGAGGGGTGAATATTCTTTCTGCTGGTACCTACTCTATGATTTTGCTCTGAGGAAAAAGATGTGAGGTAGCAAGATAAATAAGGGATGATTTTGGGCTTGTAAGAATCCGTTAAATTCTAACATCAGTGGCTGTTGTGCTTTTCTTTCCTGTTCATACTCCCCAAAAACCTCTTTGCTATTCAAAATATTGTCCCACGGTTTAGCATGAATGATAGATTTATTACTCATTGCTCATTTTGACTTTTTTTTGGATGGAATTCCAATTCTTCCCTTATTATTAGAAAGTGTGGCCAGAAACCTGAAGAAGGACTGGTGCTCAGGAAGTGAATTAGAATTAGGATTCTGTGCCTATGACTTCTTTCCTCTTCTATCTATGCCTTTAGGGAAATCTCTACTTTACTTTCCCTGTGCATAAATGCCTACATATTGCAAATTTCAATTAGATGGAGTACACCACCTTCAGGATTGTTAAGTGCCAAGCATTATTATAATCTATGACCTTCAGCTAATGAAGGAGTGTCCTGCTTTCACATAAAGCGTGTCAGGTATTAGATCGTAATATTGTTCGAATGCTCCGTCCTCCTGACACAAGCTGTGCATGACCTAGTATGTTGGTAAACCCTTGCTTACACACATATGCAACACTGCTGAAGTTTGTCAAGATACAGTGTTTGGTGCAAGTCAAGGGTGTGCATGTTGTAATGTTTATGTTCAGCTTATGCAAAATCAAAGACTTTTACAAGAAGCCCCGTGACAGATTTCAAAGTAAAGGAATACGATAACCTCTAATTTAACATATCTCAAATTACAAGATCAAATGCGGATTCAGACATGTTGGAAGAGAAGTTCTGCGCTGCTGATGATAGCTAAACCAAACCTGAATAATGTGCTATGATATGGCCTTGGGACCTCTTACAATTTCCATGGAGAGTAACTAATTTTTCTTTATTTCTGTCACTTTTTCATAGTTAAAAGATTTTTTCCATCTCACCTAAAGCTCATAATGTGGCAAAGAAGCTGTTGGGAACAGTTAAATCAGTGTATAAATCCCCATGAGAAAGAGTTCATCACACATTTTGCATATCCTCAGGGGTTCAAGGACAGTGGGCAGGAATCTGATCTGTGTTACAATCATTTAAAACCCAACTAATTTCAGTGAACTCACTGGTGCTCCTCCAGATGTCAGTTAGAATAGCAGAGAGCAGACTGTGGCTCAGGAAGTGAAAAATAAAACAGAAGACCTGTGTCTTTCACCACTGATGCTGTAACCTGTGACAGAAACCTTCTCTGAAGCAGCGATGTGCCGGTGTTCCAGCCATGCTGAATTCATTTACTTTGGCAGTTTCCTGATTGTTCCACTGTCTATTTATTTGAAATGGGAAACCAAGTCCTGTCACCCGCTCCTTCTCCCAGCATATGATTACAGAATAGATCTTCCATTTTTGCAATCAATCACTCCCAGTGCTATTTCCCCATTGTGTACCACAGTACCTGGCTTTTAGAGAGGTTTCCAGCTGAATGTGAGTGTAAAGGAAAAACTCAAAAATGAGAGAAAGGGTCATAGCATTTGCAATGTGTGAAGAATGTCTACGTTGTTCCATGCATTTGCTTGGTCATTTACTGACAGCTGATTTGGAACATATGCTTCTCAGACATTCAGTGTGCTTCTCAGTTTTGGGTGTCAAAGCCAGAGATTTTAGTGTCAGATAAGCAAACCTTGTTTTTCAGAAAGAGTCAGGACCTGTCATTATTACAGACATCTCCTAGTTAGTTGGCTAGGCACAACCCCTGTAATGTGGCTGTTCAATATCAGAGGCAGATGAACCAAATGTTTGGTATTCTCTGGCTTCTATTCAAATTGTTCTGCAGTCAAATAAAGTAAAAACTAAAATAAGGTAGATGAGAGAAGTCACATATAATTAATTATATGCAACACTTGATAAAATGCATTTCAAATGGAAAGGAAATGCATTAGAAGAATGTTATTTTAAAAAAGGTAATTTAATCTAACTAAAATATTTTTTCCTCTCCTAAATTCGGAGCCCCCATATATTGGTTGATAGAGCATCCTTAGACAGGTTATTTTATGTTATTGTACAGTAGAAACTGAGGTATGTAGATTGAAAAAATGCCCAAGATCAACCAGGAGGCCAGTGGAAAAGCAAGGAATAAAGTTTAAGAGACAGGAATAAAACTGAATACATGCCACATTTGAAATCAAAAAAGGTCTCAGATGGTGAAACTGTGTTGCAGGTGGCTACTGGCTTCATTCAAATGCTGACGAAGTTCCCTTCCCTGCTGAGGCACACCTATGTCTGCCAGCATCTAAGGAAGGGCACAGATTCTGTCAGCAACTGATTTACCTTACGCTAGTGCTTCATCCATCTATAGAAAAGCTGCAGTAAAGCTACCTAATTGATCAATTAATCACTCAGAAAAAGTGCTTCTGTCACCAAGAGTCTGTCATTCTCAAAGAGTTGGGATTTCCCCTCTTATTCCACTAAATCTCTCTTCTCTGTCTCTTAGATGGCTGGTGTTTCTCCTGACTGGCCATGCTGACCTTTTGGTCCTTTCATGACACAAAATCTATTGGTGTCCCTTCCCCGTCACCTGCTTGTGCCTCTTTGCTGTCCGGACTCGCACCACTGACTCAAGCTGCTGTTACTGTCTCCTCTTTCTTGACCAGCATCATATGTTTGTTCTCTGCATTTTACTTGATCCCTCTGTACCTCCACTCATGTTGCTGATAAAGAACTGATGCTCGAAGGGAGGAGCACTGCCTGACCTCAGAGCTCTTGGGGACTGCCATAGTATGGAGGCACTGTTTAGTGCCTCAGACAGAGGCAAAGGGAGGCTTCTTGCATCATTCACCTCTGCGTACAGTGGCCACAACCTGGTCTCCGGCTACAGAGTCATCAAACCGTAAGTGCTGCAATTGCAAATTACTGAAAAGCTAATTTTTCTAAAGCTGGGCCCACACCCAACAGCTGTCTTATTTGACAGTTACAGTTGCAGGCATTGTACATGCACACATACTCCAACCACGGGCGTAAAAGGCACCTCAGACAGAACAGTGAGATCATTTTCCTGGAGACTACAAATCCTACAGACTTGAACGGAGGAACCTGGCAGATGCCTGACACACGCACAGGGCTCACTGGGCTTAGAATAAAAGGTTTGCAGTTTTGTTGTCTGACTTCCTGAAAATGAAGGGACAGAGCCTGGGCAAATGTAACTTGGGCCAGTGTTGTTGCGATGGTGAGAGCTATATTACCACGCTTCCCAGAGGACCTAGTTTTACGTCTTTCACTGCAGTGTTAAACCAGGTGAGCAAGTCAAATGAATAAAATGAGCACTTTAAAACTAAACAGCCAAGAGGAAGAATTATTTTAAAATGTGTTTGTAGTTAATCCCTTTTATGTTATTATCAGGGAAGACTGCCACAGCTGCAGGGTATGTACATCTCAACCCACTTGACACGCTTAACTGGACGTGAAAAAGCAAGGGGTGAACTGGAATATAAACTGCACCTTATTAAACAGAAAGGTAACATGCAGAGCATATGAGTTGGGACTTGGTTTTTTCAGCATCTGAACATTCATTTGTAAAACTGGTTCTCTTTTATTGTGTCAGAATGAGAGATTCCCAGTGGGGTGGTTGACACGTTAGACAAAGAGTCCTGTTCAGTAATAAAATAGTTATGCAGCTGTTCTCCAGTTTTCCCTCCCGCATTTGCATAGAGCTCAGGCCTGTGCTCAGGCCTGATACACTCTTGCCTTATCTAGGAATTGATAATTATTGCTGTGGAAGTGGAGAAGAAGAGATGTTTGGACTAGCAATAGAATATGTGAAAGAAAATACGAGGGTCAGTAATATTTTGCTTCTCAGGAAGGCTGGTGACACATTCACTGCATCCATTTCTTGCATTAAATACTGGTAATGTTTTCTGCATTAAACAATGACTTCAGAGATACAGTCTATTAGAAAGTTCATAATTTTTCTTGAGAAACATATGACCATCACGTGCCATAGGTACAGGCCGAACTAAACTAGGGATGGCATGGAGGCAAGTGCAGACCATCTACATCCAAAGCTGTTGCCTTTTATGTCCTCCTCTTACTTGATCAGTGTTGTTTGTAGCCATATTTTCTTTCACATAGTTACAAGCCACACCTAGCACAGACAAGAATTTGGCTTACTTAAGGCAAGTTGCAGTTGAAGTTGCAGGGTCCCTCAGATGGGCTTTAGAAATAACCATTTCTTGGGATAAGCATTCAGCTGAAGATGTTCTAAAAACCCCAGACATTCTAAAAAGCCTCTTATTAAAAAAATTAAGGGTTCCCTGATGTGTAAATTTCATCAGTTCTTGGGTTCTTTGAGAGTACTGTGCAGTTACAGCAAATTATTCAAAGCCATTCTCTTGTCAAAGCAATGTAGAAGAGGAATAACTTGACTGACATGGATGCTCCATGGATTATCCAGGAGCAAAACAGGCATACAAGAAGTGGACCAGTTGGTGGTGACATGGAACAAATTACATTTAAAAGCAACCTCAGCTTGAAGAAAATACTGAACAAGGTCCTGAGTAACTTGAGTTACTCTGTTCTGCTTTGAATAGTGGATTTGATGAGGTGACTCTAGAGGTCCCTGCGACCTAAATTATTCTACGATTCTGTGAAAAGTATGCCATTTGTCAGAGACAGAAGATGTTGCTGTTCTTCACTGATACAATACAAAGCTGAATCTATTATCCTGCTTCACAGACACCTTTGGAACTATAAACAAGTTACTAAATACAATTTTATTTTTTTTTATCAGTAGTATCTTGTGCTTATTAGCCATTTATTCAGTAAACAATAGCTGCTAAATCCAGTTAGTCTGCACATATACACAGCCAAAGCACTATGCCTTTCCAGCAAGGAAACGCCTTATGAAGTGTCACCCATTCTCGTGTCTAGCTTTGTGTGGTGCAACCCAAGTATAAGTTCACACTCTGTGGTTATTTGGAAGGCAACTGGGAGAGTTAATAAAGACGGAAAGTACATTTTTTATCAAATTGTTGGTGTGATCTCATAGAAATACTTTTGGGAAGGGAGAAGCTTCTTAGCCTCCTCTGCTTTCATCCAAATGCTTCTTTTTAAATATTATCAAATAGTTCATTATTTTCTCCTCACCTTGCAGAGTTGATGACTATACATGTCTTACAGACTTAGGATGATTCCTCCTTTCCTCTGTCTCACTTCCTCTTACCCCTAGCTCTCCATGGCCCTAAAATTTAGCCATTAATACTCAGCCAAGCAAGGCCTACACTAACTACCAACACCACTGCAAAACCAGTCAAAGCAAATAATCACAATGTAGTGACCAGGCATTAAAAACTGCAAGCATTTTAGCTTCTGCAGTGGTCTGTCCTCACCAGTCCAGGATATGGGAAAAAGCCTGGCCACATGACTTTGGTTCAGACCTGCGGTACAGACCATTGCCACAGAAAGCAGACAAATTCACTGGAAAGACCTTTGTCTTTGTATCTCATGTGTTCTGAATTTTGTTGCTTTTGGTGTTTGTCACTGGTGAAGAAGCAGTTCTGTAAGAAGGGAATGTCTACTCACACACCAAGAGGATAGGTGGCCTACCAGTAATACAGTAAATACCAAAAGGTGACCTTGTAACTATGTTATATTCCTCTGAGAAATGTAGAATATGATGCTTTTGCAGGCACTCTTGGATTATGACACTACCCATCTTACCTGATACCATTTTCTCATAGAGACAGCTACAACCAAATGATATATCATTTGTGTCTGAAAAATAAATTTGGTGTTTGCTGTGCAAAAATTACCAGCAATGGGACAGATATTCTCACATACAATTTGAAATGGAAAAGGGAAGAAACTGCTCATTCATGCTTTCAAAACCTATATTTATATTGCATTTATATTTGCAACCTTATCAGCTCAGGTAGCAAGAAACATAACTCTCCCTGAATATCTGCAGGGGAATATTTATCTGTATTTGATGATCGCAGGACTGGGAATGCCAACACTTACTTTCTCAAATGCCAAGAACCTTTAACTGCCAGCAAATAAAATAAAATAAATTATTCATGTGTACTGGAAGAGTGGTGTGTAAGGGAGAACTGGATATAGTGATCATAGTTCACACTGGAAACAACGGTAAATCTGGATGGATGACTAACAGAATTTGTTAAAACATTTCTAAAGTAATCTTCTTTGTTAGACTTTTCCCCCAGCATACAAGGCCAGATAGCCAAAAGGAAAAATGGGGACTCAATACACAGTGTAGAAGAGACAGGAAAGTATCTTGATATAGTGATGGAGAACTTACGGTGCTCCAACTAACCCAAGTGAGGCCAGACCTGCGTCTGAGATAAATGGCAAAGATTGGGAACTATGTAACCAGCAGCTGGGAGAAGACCAACATATAGTGACAATTCCAGGAGAACAAAGACATTTGTTAGGCATTAATGGGATTGCTATAATTTAGCAGGCAGTAATAAAAGTTCAGACAGAAGGTACAAATGCCCAGGGGAGGAGCAGCTGATCAAGTATTACAGTTTAGTAGCCACCAATACATCTTGTGCATGTCCACATCACGGTGTACAAAGGGTAAGCTGCAATAATTTAACATAAATGAGCCCAAATTAATTTCAAGAATTTAATGAAGTCCTTGACAGTCACAAAGGAAAAAGTTATGAAAATAAATGGTGATGGATGAAATAATCTAAGACAGAAACGTTGCAAGATACCAAGCAATGGGATGTATCAAGGATTTAATTTGATGAATTTAGTAAGGATTTATTTTCCATTTCTGTGAACACAAAGAATCATAGAGCCACTGATACTGCTTAGATGCCCAATTAAACATCAGGCTAGAAAACATAAACATACAGACATCTGGTGAGAAATTTTTAAGTACTCAGTAATGGTTTAAACCCTTTGTAACCATTGCTGATCTTTGACTAAAATGAAAAAAGCCAGACTTTTACACTGGCACGAATCACACCCACAATTACTGCAGCCCCCCCACATCCCTCCTCCATAAAATTGTTGGTATAAAATTACAAACTAGTTACAGCCAAGCTGAAAAATCAGAACCTAGTTACATGTTTTCATACCTTTCTATGCATTCACTCCTTACTAATTTTAAATATTTAAATTGCTCCCCAAAATAATCGTTACCTGAAGATAAATAGTAGCATCACTGACAAGGCACTGTATGCCCTTTTCAAGGACATTAATTTCATATTTTAGGAATTAAATGCTTCCCTGTTTCTACATATTTTTTCCACATTGGGCTGTAACACAAAACTCTTTATGGGCATAAAACATAGCTTTGATGTAAAATAAATCTGTTCATAGAATTCATGTATGGTTTATTATTGCAGTTGAAGTGTCTGTCTAAAGGAAAATTAATATATTAAACATTTTTCCATAGAATAGTCTCCATAAATGAGAATTGTTTGAAATAAGCCTGATCCTAAGGAGATGTGAAGGAGGTGCTATTTTTAACATGAGAAGCAAATCATAGCTTCCAGTGTTTGACTTCCCAAATCCCTTTTAAGTTTCTCATTGAGTTTCAGATTGGTCTGTTTACTAGATTTTTTTCTCTAGTAAACCTGTATTTTATATATTCAGTGTGTTTGTGACATGACTTTCTGATCTTTCTTAATTCCAGTCCGAACCGGTGAGGCATTATGGCAACCTGAAAATGAATTTAAATGATCCTTGCCTTCATTTATATGAGCACTGTAAATAAATATTTATGCCTTGATAAAACAAGGCACTTAACTACATGCATAATTTAACCACATCCCTATTTCCTGAAATATAAACTCTCAACTACATGGAAAGGATGTGAAACTGTTTTGTCGAGTTGCTTTTATCTGTTTCTTTCATTACTTTGACATTTACGCACATACTGGGAAATAGTCACAAAGAAGCTCAACAGGTGGACTTCACAGGGTGATGCACAGAGCACCAGCATGTGCCGCTATGGACACCCTGAGGAGACAGAACTAGTGCATTTGCACACCTCTGAACAGCACTGAGGGGAAATTATTGCAGATAATTGCGCATCACCCCAGACTGGGGAGTAGCAACCAAGCCCTGGGACTGAATATCGCTGCGTACACAAGTACTTGAGTTTCTTTCCGCTGACTGACTGTTGTCAATGTTGAGTTACAAGCCCGTTTCCTCTCTGCAGTATCAGCTAATGGTTTTCCTTTTATGTTTGGGCTGCCTCACCTGCCTGCGCCACTTTCCTCATTTCCTTTAAAATGAGCCTAATAGATAGCAGCCTGCCTCTGAGGTGCACTGCAGGATGTTTTTCTTTGTACAATGCCTGATTTAATGCCGTCAGACCCAACAGAACCCGTTCCCGTTAATATCTGTAGTGTCTTGGAACATATGGCAGAAAAAGTCCCGTTCTCGGCCTCACCAGTGCTATTGCTGAACTCCTCTGCACATGGTAGTGCAACAGTTTTGCATTTAGACTAGTTCATTAAGAGTGGGAAACAAGATCATTTGTTTGTTGCCTGAGTCTCCACCATTTCTATTTCCAAAACTCACAGGAGAGTGTGATCTGGCCAAAAGTTTCTTTAAGAAAAATCTGGGACCTCAGGATTCCAAAATTTAACAAAAATATGACAATTCTCATTAAAGTACTCCGATCTCCAACAGTAGTGTAGTCATGCCCAGGTTTTGTTACCTTCCAACACAGATGTATTAAGAGGTCTGTATCTGATCTAATGCAATATTTGGAGAATATGATATGCTGGCAAAGAAACAATTTTCTGCTAAGATTGATGCCAGACTATCAAATATTTAGATTATTCATCATTCTAGAAGTACATAACAGTACATATGCATCTAATGTCAGAACTAAAGCATGAGTTATGCAAAGCACAATAGCTTTGAAAATGTATTGCCTGCTATTAAGAAAAAGAATAACTCTACACAATTTCAGAGATCTTTTTTCTACAAACCTTAAAAAAAATTCTGGACAAATTGCCAAGTTTACAAATATGCACACACATTCCACATATGGATATGCTTTAGTAATCATCTTTACAAACCTTTTAGGCTACACATGGCTCTAATAAATAACCCATTCACAAACAATATATTATCATCTAAAAAAAAGAAAACCCCCAAACCCTTTTCATATACAGCCCAACAGTTCTAGCCTTCACTTTCAACCCCCAGCTTCATGATCAATCATTACGTCAGTGTTCATTTTTCATGGTTTGGTGTTGAACAATAAATGAAAAAGAAAATGACTGAAATAATTAATATTGTCTCTGACAATGAGCAAAGCTCAAGAAAGAGCTCACGAGCGACAGCTGAGGACAGTCTGCCCTCTGTAAGTTGCAAACGTAATAAAATCTGAACTTTTTTTCTCTTTTGTTTTTGAACAAAGTTCACATGGGCCAAACTGCATGATGGGAAGGCTCACATGTCAGTCCTTTTGTGTAAATAGTAAACAGCTGCAGTTAAATGTTTTACCTCTTGAAGGACAATACTTATTAGCTCAAGGTTAAGAGCCTTGCAGAAGGCCAACCTAGCTACTGTAGAGCTGTGAAATATCATCCTTTAGCTATCTGCTGACACATGGTCAAGGGCTGAGTTAATGTGATATGGGTAATGCGAGCATCACTGCTCAGAAGATGACAAAAAGTTGTGGTCCCTAGTCCCCAAATTATCAGGGCAGTAACTGCCCAACTGACTGGTAAGACCCTTTCTCAGCTTTGATCCCATGAGTTTTCTCCACTGCCAAGTCTCACTGGATTCAGTTACCTCTATCTATCACATATGTATGCTTCTTGTGTACACGCGAGCCAGACAAAGACCTTTTGTCTATGTGGTCTGTTTTGTGCAGGCACGAATGGAAGCCAGGAGGAGTGGCAGAAGGGTTCGGTAGAACATATGACCAAGTGTCTCAAGTTGTTTCTCCCTGCGTGTGAGATCCTGTGTATCAATCCGTACAGAGGCAGGTGTCATAACAAGGAAAGACAGTAGTGCTAATGGCAGTGGGGTAATTATGTCTTTCTTGACATTTCTTTTGAAACTGGAGTGCCCTTATGAGAGGAACTGACAAAGCCTTTCCATACTGTGGATGTGAAGCTGAAGCAGGAGACACTTGGCAGTGAGGTGCTGGGACAGAGGGAGATGAGGTCCATAGGAGAACAAGCGCTGAGGACCATTTGTCTGAGCTGGGAGGCATGATCTTGACTGTGCTGTCTGCATTTGCCCCAGTGTGGTGATGCAGGTGGTAGGGAGAGAGAGGTGACACACTCCCCCACCTTTCTCCATTTAAATCTGTGCCTAATACATCTAGTCAAAGTGCAATATATCATATTCATTCATGGTCTGTCTTAATACTTCTTCTCCTAAATTGAACATTAAAATAATAGGAGATCATAATCTGGCTAATTGTTTTTCCTCATTGTTTTTATTTTTTCTTACATATAATGAGGATTCTGACTTCCCAGATTTGTCACAGTTAACAAGAATATGTACCTTTTCCTTGTCATGTAGGACTCAAACTTCTCATCTTAGTCTAAACATGCCCAATTTTTGCTTTCTTCTAGTACTGACATATTAGACATCCAGCCTATCCCAAGATATGGAAGATGTATTTACCTTGGCAAAGAAACCATTTGGAGCCTGACTGATGCCAGACCCTAGGCAGTACTGATTATTCCCCTTTTTGTTGGTATGCAAAAGTCTTTCATCAAAATTAAAGCCCAGGGCATTCAAATCCTGATCTATTTTAGCTGAATGTGACCATGGTTATGTTTTTGGCACACTGAGCAGCTTTTGCCACAGAAATAAAATGCTTTGTGTGGCTCTGTTTTTAGTCTGTATCATCATTGTTTATCTAGTGCCTAACAACAGAGTATGCCTATGAAATGCTCTAGATTTAAGGGTACAGAGACCATTTTGGCTTTCTGCAGGTTGTCACAAACTACTGCAGTACTCATTTCAATGTGTAGTACAAATGCTGCTTGTTCGATTGATGAAATACACCCCTGAATGAGGAAGGCAGGTACACAATAAAACCAGTAAGTAAATAAAATTCTAAAAAACCATATCTCCACCGTAAGTCTTCCTATCTCAGATCTGACTGCACAACACCATTTCCCAAGCAAGAGAGAAAGCAAAAAAATGTCTTGAGCTGCCAACAGGTTTTAGTTCCCTTGGTCTAACGCCATCCTGATGTCCCTCCTCTTAAGAAGAACTTGGGTTTAGACTGGGGTCCTGAGGGCTGCAGCTGATCTCATCTTTATTCCAAAAAAACGTAGTGTCTAATCCAAACTGACTTCTAGTGAGTGAGTCAAAACCCAAAGGATGAATTTTTGCTAACGGGTGAGTTTAAGTTTGACAGGCACCGTAAAGGACCTCCCTATTGCCAGCAGTTAGACCTAGTTCTCCTTTAGCTCTGCAAAAAGAGGTTTTAAGGGTCTAGTCTCAAGTTCTGATTTTCTTAAGTGGCATTGCAGTAACTGTAGATATTCTCCTATTACTGGTCCCGTGAGAAATAACCCCAGCAAACTCAGCAGCACTGCGCACTGTAGCACTTAGCTGGAGTAAGGCTAGAAGGGAATTGGGCCCTCTGCCTGTTTGCAGTGCATGAGCTCACTACGGTTTGGAGACACAGAATAACATGCTCCCTGCAGCTAACAGCACCGAGCAGGTGGGCAGCCACATGTCGCACTAGTCTGCGTTTCCAAGTGACCTTCACTAGCAGCCCCGTGCACAACATATTGCATTAATCCTTTCTGGAGGTCACAAAACCATGGCTAAGTGTGCTGCAGTGCAGATCCAAGAGAAACAGTTGCAAATGCCTAGCCAGATGCAGACGGAAAAATATGCTTTTCATGTAGCCTGTTCAGAAGACTGAATAATTTATTAGTGCATCACATGCTATTTTTCAAAACTATGCCACTTTAAAGAAATCACATATTTTAAATTATAAGCAGGTCCTACTAACAAAGTGGATCACAAATGCCAAAGCAGACAAACCGTTGTGTGTCCGCCAATTCCACGTCAAGTGACTTTGATTACATCATGGCCAATGGATAGAGAAACAGAACATCACAGTAATGAAACAATTACCGCGGCTCCGTTCAAACGTAGCTTGGTGCACTCAAACCTGGATGTAAAGGCCTTGAGGTAACTCTTCCCGGAGCGCCCCCATACCTCCACCCAGCCTCTCAGTAACAGACTATCAAAGGCTGCAGAGTGGATTCATTCCAGTGGCTTTTCTGGCCTTGACAAATGAAATACAGTTTGCCTGTCTCACTGTGGGTATTGTTTTCTGCACTGTAATGCAGCACAGGTGTTGCCGGCCAGGAAGGAGACGCACTGGCAGAAGTGTGATAAGGAAACTCGTGAAGGAAGCCGTACCATGGAAAGTTGGGGAGAGGAGGCGAGGTGAAGGGCCCTCTGGCCCCTGAGGGTACTGCTGGGCCCTGGCATTCCCCCAAGACTCACAGCATATGTCTAGGTACCATATGGTTTGAGGATGAACTTCCTGTGCTTCTAAGGGGTGGAAGAGAAGGAGGAAGCGTTCACGTATGGGGAGAATAATTGCTTCCCTCTTCCGCTCCTTCTCCCCCTGTGCCCCGAGCATCAACTTTACACCACCATAAGAACGAGGTGCAGTATGATCTGCAATGAGGCGTTTGTAGATAAAACCTTGACTGAAACGTATGGGAGAGCAGAGAGTAAAAAGAAGACAGGATAGCACCCTAAAGCACATGCTGTACCTCACAACAGCAACAGCCTTACTTGTGTTTCATGGTAAAGTGGACAGTGAGTTCAGAGTGCCTCAGATCATCGGAATCAGTTTTATTCTGGTTCTAGGAAGGATCTTTCCTGTGTTTATGCCACACTGGTTTTGTGGCCATGGAGGAGTCTGTGCTTTTGTGGCCATACATGCAGCGACAAAAGATTTGTTACTATCCTCAGCCTGCCTTATCATATAGCTTCTATCGCACAGAGCCACATCTGAAAATCTGACAGTCCTCACCAAAAATTATCACAGTACGTGATAAGCATCATTTGCAATTGGAGCAGGATATGAAAAATGGAGGCAATTTTGTTGTGACGTATCCCATTTCACAAAATGTAAGGATCTGTGTTGTTTCTATTAAGCTGGTGAGAATTCAATTAAAATTTTCAGTAGTGAAGATAGTGTCCTAAGTAAAAAAATTAAAAAAAAAAAAAAAAAGAAAGATGAAAGGGCTTGAAGTCTGCGAAAGCACTACCCTATGGAAACTCCACCTAGAGGCAGATTTTCACACACATCTGCCCAAAAAAGCAGCACAACATAGCCTCAGTCATGGCCGTGACAGCAAAGATGCTCAGTACATGGACAGGTTGATACATTGCTCCCTACCCTCATTATACCCATGGTCTCCAGATTACATATGTGACTCCAGACAATATTTTTTCATTAGCAATCTGGATATGGTTACACTGAGAGCTTTAGCCATGTGCTAATGAAAAACAAAGAAACCCTGCTGGTGGTCAAAAGTAAACTGGTTGTCAGGAAATTAGGAATTATATGCAGTAGTGTCTGTGTCACATGCTTATCTAACTTCTCTGAAGAATCTTCTTATTGACAGGCACAGGTGTAGTTCTCTCGTGTGGTCATTTTTTATTATTTTTTAATTTTTTTTTGGATACCAGGGCCAGAACCATACTCAGAAGGTTGTTACTAGTCTCTAGCTTGGGCTGAACTGGCAGGATTTGGCCCTTATTCTAGGGCAAATGTCCCTATTTGAAGCGATGATCATTCATTCCTTTATTTCTGTAGGTAATCTGAAATGTGGAATGGCAATTTAAAAATCCTATCTCAATGAATACATTCAATCAAATTACCTTAAACTTAAAACTAATCCTTATCAAATAGTATCTCATAAAAAAGGTTATATAATTTTACATATTTTGATACAGAATTAGCAAACCCATCTCAAAGTTTGAACTCATCTTTTCACAAAAGCTGCAGTAGAATAGCTCAGCCATTTTGGTGTGCTTGCAATGTCACTGGGGGTGATCTTTCTGGGTCAGATTTCTAGAGCTGTTCAAATGCTTAATTTCCAATGAAATCAACCTTTAAAAAGCTGGCCCACTTTCCTCCAAATTAAAGTGGGAAAAAAAAAAAGATCGAAAAAAAGAGAAGCTGATAGGAGAAGTGTTTAAATGTCAAAAGAGACATGGTAATGCAGACTACAGATCTGTTCCTCTTTTCTTTGACTCCTCTGCTTCAGCATTCTACCCTTGGATGACAACCTTAGCCTTTGGGCTGCTCCCCTCTTTCCTCTGGGCAGGACCATCTGCTCAAGCTTTCCCCAGTGTGTTGGGCTGCACTCACGCTGTTTGCCTACCTCTCCAGTTATAAAGCTGGTTTTGTAATTTACATTAGCAAAGGTGTGACAGCATGTATTCTGTGTGGCATACGTAAATACACATGGCTCAATTAGTCTTTTGCTTTGCTTTTATGTTAATATGAGTCAAAGGATTTCTCTGAAGCCCTACCAGTGTCAGGCCAGAGTGAGAGGAGTTAAGCTGTCATCCATACCTGGTACAAAACAGGTTTTGTATCAGACCAGGAAGAACAGACTCATAGGAAAGACAGTGCAGTAAATCCATAACACATTTTCAGTTTTAGGTTTGGTTTTTCTTTTTTGTTTTTCCTTCTAACTCCTCTAAGAGCCATACCAAGCCCCTTCCCTTGACATCTGGGGAACTTATTACAGAAATCAAAGTGAATCTATGGCCCACAAGGACAATTGTCATCTGAAGGGCATTTTCTACTATAAACCCAATTAACAGATCTGTGAACTTAACACTTCTCCAAGCTGATGAGAGGAAATCCCTCTTCTACTTGATTTTCTAAATATTTCTGTGTAAAGCATTTTATGGCAAGAAAGTATTTCTAAGCTAAATGCATGTAAGCTTGTAAGTACAAGGAATTAAAAAAATAGCACTGTTACATCCTTATAAAATACCACTGATTGTTATATTTATTTCCTATTTCTTCCTTCCTCCTCCCTGTCTTTGTCCTACTGTTTTCCTGACTTATTTGGGAGACCGAACATGAAGGACTTTTATAGAATCATTGGATATGTCACAGATTCACTGTATTAGTAGTGGCAAAAGTCATATTGAAAAGGACTTTGAAAAATAATTCCTCTCAGTGAATTCAGCTTTCCAAACTCCAAATGTTCACATCTCTATTGTTCCTTTAAATAGCTTCATTTCTGTGGAGGGCTGATGAACTTCCCAGATGGAATATAAAACTTTGTGTAGGTCTTGAGGTGCTCCTTTTGCTCTTTATGAAGAATAATGGAAGAAAAATAGCTTTCAACTGGTAGGATTTTATGAAAAATAACTGCTCAGAAAATGGAAATATTTTCAGACAAACTGACTAACTGAAGCTTTTTGGCTGTAAAATATTTGGTTTGCTTTGATAAAAGTTTTCAATTAAAGATCAGTTTATTTTTGTGCACAAAGAAAAGTAGCAGCATGACAGTACCTGATGGATTAAATGAGTGCATAGTGTGCCCTGTTGTTCCACTGCTTTTTCTTAAGTCACCTAAAGCACAGCTGCTGCATGCCTAAGACTTGCAAGGAACATGCCCTGTCCTTGCAAACATGTTATTTTCATTCTTAAACAGTAAGGAAAAAAAAAATTATGTTTCTCCTCTCTTGCAGCAGCTTTTGATTGAAGAGTTAGAAAAATAATTTGTCATTACAGCATTGGCTACAACACAAGCACTGAAGTCAATGGAAACACTTGCAGAAGTCCAGCCTATGATTCCACCCCTGATTATAGGGGCCCTCCTTTTATAAATTGTGTTTTTGCATGGATTTTCTTTGGAGAGTTCTCAAGATTCCTGAAATTCTTGAACAAATTTAAAAGTGAGAAGTGAAGAACTGCATCAAGGTGGAGTGTTTGTCTTTTAGTTCAGATAAAGCAACTAAGTCAGAAAGATGTCATCTGGCTAAAAGCTGTGTTTAAGTTTCATGGTCAAAGCGGTTGCTCCAAAGACCACTGAAGTTAAAAGACCCCCAAAAACTCTTAATATCCTTAGTGCAGTTTGGAGCAGGACCTAAGTATGAGGAGAAAAATGCTAGACTTGCAAACTAATCTTCTGTTCACATTTGGGATTAAACGCTGCTCCATATGAGACTGCTAAGGTCCATAATAAATAGTTTGAGGCTACCACAGAGATGGGAAAGCAAGGGAGATTAGGGGGACTCATTTTTATTTAATTTGTTCGTAGCACAGTCTGCAAGACAACAACAGAAGGGGGAAACAACTTTGTATTTATTATTATGGCTGAGCTGCATGTAATAAATTATGGAACAAAAAAGACTGAGGGATAATTGACTGAAAAAACAAATGTCAGTTAAAGTAAACACAGCAGTTTCCACTGAACCTATTTGTAAAAATGTCAAAGGAGCTGAGTTGTTTTCCTTCACAATATTTGTGCTGGTATAAAGGGACTGTGGTTTAATTAAATTTCCCCACAGAGACTAGGTATTCCACTAGATGTCACTTTGAGACTTTGCTAAGATGAAGGACAGCATCCTGATGAACGGATGCAGCATCCCCCACTGCAAAGAGGATGGGCTGAGAGCTGTCTTGCAGAGGAGCCCCTAGTCAGGAATGTAATACTGGGGTATATTAAACACAATGAGGCTGATTACGGATAAATAACCCCCTGGCAGGAGAAGAGCTGCCATCTAGAAATGCGTACTAACAAAGATTATTCAGCCAGCAGAAACTTTTTGCACTGCTCTCGAGGGAAGAAATGAGGACACCACTGTCTTTGGCAACAATCCACCCTGTCCTCTCTGTAGTGACACAGTGGAACAGGGTCAGGCTTGATAGGAAGGGGGCTGGCTCTTGGGCAGCTCCTCTGTGATTCCATGGGAGATTTGATGGATCCAAGCAAAGTGCTGATCTAGCAACTGCCCCAAACATCTCTCATCTCTCAGCACAGGAACAAGGTACTGGCCCTGACGTGGACATTTCTTCCTAGAGCACCTTACAGGCAATACAAAGCACATTAAAAACATGTCAAAAAAAAAAAGGAAGTAGATGATTCAACCTTGTTTTGGAACTGCCCTGTTCTTTTGTTAATCAACTGTTATCTAATACCCCAAACAAAGGATGCCAAAGTTTCTTTAGATATCATGTGCTGAATATTGAGTAACAATAGGGAAAGTAAAATATAGCATGCTTGTTCTTTTAAAGGCAGGTGAAAAGTGAATGATGTGTCTCTGTTCCCATTAAGGCAGTAAGAAAAGAGTCATCACAGTGGCAGAACCCTGCCTTTTTAGCCCAGTCTAAAGAGGCTTAATATTAATCAAAAAAGGGAGAGCAAACCAAAACAAAACCCAGTTCACAGCCTTTAACAATGCTGGCACAGAGATATTTCTGCATGGAGCAAGACCTTGTGTTTGCACCTACACTCAGCTGTGATAATCACACAGAATTAGCTGCTGGGACACAAAAATCCAGGAAATGTTAAAAAAAAGAAAAAGGCAAAAAGCACAAAGAAATATGTCTGCACATTAAATACACTCTACCACATCTACTGCCAAGGGTGCCTGTCCAAAGCTCCGGCAAGCTGCATACTGTTTGTGTTGTCAACAAGCAGCAGCTTTTGTACCTATGCAGGTTTGTTTACTAAATATATGAAAACAATGGAGCTCAATTAAAAGTAGATTAACCACACATGTACCAAAGGAATGTGTACTTAACTGACTATGGTGAATCTGGCTCCTATTCAATCCCCTGGAGAGGCTGCTCTGGCATGTCTGCTGAGGCCTTATTGGTATCCCATCTAGGCACAGTGGTGGTAATGGCTCCTCTAGAATATATTAAAAGGATTGTATAATAACCATTGGGCAGATGTTGCAATAGCAGAAGTTTGCTGCAAGCGCGCAGATGGGGCGGCAGATTATCCTGGGAAGGGGACCATGAGTTGATGGGTTCATTTCCATTATTGCTTGGCAACGCACCGCACACATCACCAGACAGGCTGGAAAACCCCTTTCAAGGAACCAAAATGAAAGCTTACACAGGGAGATGATTTATAAATTAATACTGTCAACTGTGCAAACCTATGGAGAGAATGTCCAAGGGAGTTTCTACTTCTAACTTCATTAATGAGAAGAAAAGAGAGTGCAAGCAAGCAAAACAGCAGGCTACAAAAGTATATCTGAAAAATTGTAGAATTAAGTACATCTCCAGCCACAGACTTCAGGTCCTCAGTAACTCTGAGTCCTTCCAAGTAATAATCTGAATTAGAGCTGTGTCCAACCCAGTCCCTTTGATCTAAGCAATTCCTTCAGTCAGAGTATTCTAAATTAAACATTTTCAAATAAATCCAAGCTTTATGTTAACTTGGGTCAAAACCTTTTCATAGTTACTTACGAAAGTCCGATTTAGGATTAGCAGCTACTGGTTTGAGATAGACAAAAGCCACTTCAGTGATTTTTTTCCCAGATTCTCTTGTGAAGGGCTCAGGGAATAGTTATATCCCACTTTCTTTTTTTTTTTTAAATTCAAATATATGGAAGCATATTCAGGTTATTTTAGAAGTATTTTACTCACCAAACCCACAACTTCTATTACTTAGAAACATATGAGTAGGACAACAATTTCAGCCACACATTGATATAAAAATTACAGAAACTGTATATGAGTTAGATAATCATCTCACAAGATGTTTTTGCCTTTTTGGTTTTAAAAAAGAAAGATTTCTTGAGGAGATGGCTTCACATGTGAAAAAGTTTTTCGGCCATAATTAATTGCTTTGTTGCTTCTGTTGAAGAGCAGTTTCCTAAATGATCATGAGGCCACAGATTTGTGTGGCATTGCAGAAATATTTCTGGTATGCGACAGCTGGTTTGCTGGGGAACCCATCCCATTTTTTGACAATAATATTACAACACATAACTGCAATGCTATATTCGAAACACTCTACAAAGAATTAACTAACCAGTTTAGCAACCCTACCACAATGGTTTTTATTTGTCCACCCAGCTAAAACAGATGAGTCAGAGAGGCTAGGGGATACTCCCCAAAAGAACAATTCAGTCATAGTTAGATGTATAATCAGAAACTGGATACTGGATAGAAAAGGATACTACTGGTATCCCTTTCTAATGACTAAAATAAATTATTTTTTCTTTTTGAGGCAACCTAACTAAACTCCAATATTTTAACTTAAATAAACTCCAGCAAGTATCCAATATTTGTTCTAAAAAAAGCTATTATAATTCTGCCATTACCTTTGGTAAAAGTCCTGTAGGCTCTATATAGAAACAAAGAAAAGTTGTTTTTTTTTAAAAAAAACCACAAAACCTCACCTTGCAAAAAAATGCTTAGTTATCTGATCAATATAGTTACAGAAGTACTTTCATCGTCTAAAATTCAATAACCTTGGTTAGCATTTCTATAATACAGCAAGACAATGATGTGGAGGAAATCCAGGCTCCATTTAAGTCAATGGAAACTTAGAGGCTTCAGTGGAGCTGGGATTTGACCATACTAGGTTTTGGGATGACACTTCTAGGCATGTCTTAAATTTGCATACAGATTGCTGGGTCCACATCCTATGCCTTCTATAGTACTTTCCTATATAGAAACAGTTTCCTTGGCTTTTAGCACAAAAGGTCGATATTTTGGTGTGTGGTGCGTGTGTGTGTGTGAAGTATAACACATTTGTTTAGGAAGCTACACAAACATGTTCCTATTTTCAGATTAGAAATAGTCCCATTAATTTGATAGGACTAGCTCTGTATGGATAGAGATGTTGAAATTAGAACCTTTATGAAATGAAGTAAATTGTTTCTTTGTGCATTAGCATTTTTAGAGAAGCAATATGTGTATCTTTTGTGTTATCTTTGGCGTTCTTAGTTACCGAAGAGTTTGATCAAACTCCACTGGAATCTAAAGGGAAAGGGCTGGACCCTAAATCAGATCTGGACTTTTCTGAAATAGTCAAAAATGTCAACAAACAACTTGCAATTATTTCTCTGTAGCACCGATGATAGGCTTTCAACACAGTTTGTTCCATTACATAGATGTTCTATATAAAATTCAAGATTCCACACTACATTTTTGCACACAGCTTCTTTCTATCACCTTATCAAAATAATAATATAAAAAATACCATTCCTTTTCATACAGTGGGAGATAAAAGTAGATAAACTGAATGCATTCTTACAAGTCTGCTTTTCCCATCAAGGGCTGCATATTATTCCAGTATTCAACTGAATAAATATACAACTAAGAATAAATTTACACTCACATGGATTCCCCCCATATTACTTAGATTAAAGGTTTAAAACAACTCTACTACCTTTAAACCTACAGCTAATTAGGTCTTTTCTACCTCTAGTGCGTTCTACAGAATAAATGTATCTTCGGGCACAGAGAGGTAAAGGGGTTAAAATAAAAAAAAACCACTTCAGGTAAACCCAGTGGGATTATGACCAGTTCAGAAAAAGATCTAATACTCTGAAGTTCTTAGCTAATTTTCAAATGGATAGGAAACAGGCACCAAAAGCTTGCCTTAAGTACAAAAGCTGTGTTCAAATTATATTACTGTTCAAATTTGGTCAAATTTACTCAATGAGTATAATTTTAAGGTGCATATATTCGCAGAATTACAGCTACTTGTCAAATAAATTTTTGGAAGAATGCTTGCTGTATTTGTTGTATTATTAACAATCATTTGGAAAACTTCACTGATAGTTTTTAGGTCTAAATCTGAAGAAGAAAAAAAAATTGTCTATCTTATGTCTGATTGGTGGAGAAAAGGACAACTGACACAAAAGGGCCTTTCATGCACACCTACACACACCGAAGCAGATCACATACATCTATTTAATATGCAAACACACACAGAGTACTTCAGAGTAACAGTGATCTCAGCAGCAGGACTAATATAAAACATTTGTGAAGACAAAAGACTGTATCTTAAAATGCAAAACATACTGATATTTGGCAGACTAATATATTCAGTTTAGTTTATAATTCTAGAAATTGATCATATTATCCACCAAACATCCTGTTATGCAGAGATCTCTTCTGAAGACAAACTACACTGAAGACAAACTTCTGGAGGCCAATTATATTCCAAAGTGTTTTCAAATTAAAAAATAAATTATTTCAAACATATTGCAGAAAAATGAAATCTATTCCCAGATTCATTTCACTGTTTTTTTCAGGCACTGCTATTGGGAAGAAAATCACCCATCGGACAATAGAATTACACTCTCCTCAGTATCCAAGGAGCACCTCATTTACACTCCTGCCAGCATATGAAATTACATCTTTCATTCTCACACTGAATGATAGTCAAAAGGCTATTCTGCAGGCTTGATTTTGGGAGATCCACCCTCTTCAAGATTTTTAGATATTTCATCTCCTGCATGTTAACATTTTCTCGGTGCTGCCTCTCTCACTTCATTAATTTTTGTTTAGCCACACACACATTTTAAAAAAACTGATTTGACTTGAGTGGTTGCAATGCGGTTTCAGTGTAATTTAGATACAGTAAATTATAGATATAAAAATAGAAATGTACTCGTCATACAGCTACCCGGCCACTGACCTACCAGGATTCGTTTGTTAGACACTCGGATAAATCCCAGTGATTTTCTTTCAACTTAATATACGTGGGAAGTGGTTATATGAGACCATTACAATGGTTTAAGTGATAAAAATTGCTGTAAGCGGTAAAATGCTCACAGATCTTTGAAAGCTTGTGGTAGATTGTTGCCTGTTTCTTTATTAGCACAGGGGATGATGCCTGAAGATGGAGCTGTTTACAAACTTCTGTAGGACAAAAGGGACCATACCTATTTGCAACACAAACTTCGCTGAAACAAGCACTGTAGTTACTTTTTTTAAGGTGCAAATAGATCTGCTGGATCCTAAACACTATAATAAATTTTTAAAGTAGGGATATACCATATATGTTTTTTTTCCACAAGTTCCTAGAAAATATTTCATTTCAGAAGGGAAGTCATCGATGAAACATTAAATGAATGTTAACTGCCAAGAGGCTTGTATTTTTACCAATCTAATATTTATGTATGGTTTCTAATAGCGCTCGAAGTCTCCAGTCCGAGTTATTTTTTCATATTTTATGCCTATGTGTGGTCATACTGATTAGATTTTGTCATCATGTCATATCCATAGTTGACCTTTTTCCATTAATCATGGCAGAAAAGCTGTTAGGCACAGCTACAGATGTCAATCTTTCCTTGCCTTCTGCAAATCCAACTTTATCCCCATGAGGGAGAATTTTCAAAGCTGGTTCAATGTAGCCAGAAAGCAGTATGCTTGTATAGGATTTATTTCTTCAGTGTGGCTACTGGTGCAACACCTACACTCTTTTTTGGTGGACTTCCATAATTCTTATGCTGAAGTTAAGCAGTGCATAATTACTTGAAGAATCAGGGCCTAAGCAATCATAAAAGTTATCCAAGTGCACATATAAACATACTGTGTTGCATATTCAATGTATATAGTCTCTACTATGGTTTACAGTATCAGCAAGAGCATATATCTTCCTAGAAACTTGAAAAAGGGTTTGCCTGGGTCCCTGTGCTTGCTTCACCGACAGCCATTATTATAACCTTAGCTTTTCATGTAGCTCTCACCTTCCTTCCAACAAAACATGCAACGTAAGCACTGCCTGAAGGTGCCCAATCCATTACTTACATTAAATGGATTATCTACCTGGATTATCTACCTAGCTGATGTACAATTACTATTTTTTGTTGTGCTGTTAGACAGAAGTTTTGGCTTTGTAATAAACTGTACTATTCTCACACAAGCATACATACATACACAATCACATGCTGCCTTTTTCTTTCAGTTGCACCGGTTTAATTAAGAGATTTTAATCAAGCTCCAGTACTGTCATAAAAAAAATTAATCTTAACGGCCTATGTGAATATAAGTAGGCTGTCAGCTAATTTTTTATCTAGCTTTTTAAAAAGCACTGCATAAATAATTCAAAATACCATCTACACCTTGTCTAATTACCAGACTTAAATCCTGAAGCTTCATCAAGTCTCAAAACAAAAACAAAAGCAGAAACAATACCCAGGGTGTACTTTGCTCTTTAGGGTAACTAGCATCAAACATACCTAAAAATACTATTTATTTTGGACCATGGCCCTATCTCCTGTACACAGAACCAAGAAAGCCCATTGGTCATTACTGACAGCCGGCATAGCCAGTGAATATAAAAGGTTAATTTGGTCAAAGAAAATTCTGAATTCAGCTCCACGTGAGACTGCATAGACCAAGTTTATGAAAGGTTTCACATTGTACCCTTGCCCTGTCTGGGACAATGTCCTTCATAAAAATCTGGCAGCAGTTCCTTACTCTCATTTAATTTGTCAGTACCCAGATGTATAACAATAGAGACACTGTACTACAGTGACAGGAATGACTGCTGGATAAAACACAATTAACTGCTTAGGGTCTATTGAGAGAAGACAGACAATACAGAAATCAGAGAACCGGCATCACATGCTACAGCAGCACCTTCTGTGTTTTCCATGGTGTCTCAAATTTGTGCATAGAGTCATGCAGTGCATGCTGTGGGAATCCATCCTTAAAGACAATGAAGATACAGAGAACAGCAGCAAGATCTATGTCTGAAAGGAAATACTTCACTCCATCTTCTTCCTTGTCATGCCCAATGTCCTCAAGGAAGTTTACAAGCCTTAGCTTCACCTTTGGGTGGAGGCAATGAGATCATTTCTCTGCATGTTTTAATACGTCTTGCAGATTTCTACTTGACTTCTCACCACAGAGATAGTTTGCTCTGATTCATTCATTTAATGAGTGAATCAGGGGTTATTTGGATTTATTGAAGAGAGAACATCAGTAATCTACTGTGGCCCTTTTTGGCTTGGTCTTTTTTTGTTGTTGTTGTTTACATTTTCTTATTTAAAAATAGTTCTGAAAAATCTCATTTGCTCCATTGTCATATTTTTTGTAATCCTACAAAACCTCTTCAGTCACTGGTATCTTGATGTTTGATTAACTATTGTCCTTTGGAGATTAAAGGTGATGAGAGAGAAAAGGGAAAAGGAAGAAATGACTGATCATAGTATACTAGGAGTCTGAGTAATTGAAAATATCTCCATAGATTTCCTTGGTCATACGTTCAACAGAACTGTAAGATTTTCTAGGAATTATAAAGAGAAAACAAATGCTATTGTACTCAGAATCTCTGACCAACTGCTTATCTTGACTGCATGTGATCTCCCTTTCCTGCTTTTGTGAAAATTTATCAGATAAACATTCACATGAACAATTTGTGCAACACTCAACTAACCGACGTCTTGCTTGCATGTAATTGATTGCAAGTTGGACTGTGTGTTATGCGCCAAAGGTGAGATTTCTAATAGGGTCAAGGTCAATGGCATTACCATAGGCAAAGATTGTTCTTAACTGAATGAATAGCTGAAGAACATGGTGTGGTGTCATCCAACAACCCTGACAAACCTGTATTCAGACTTAAGACAGGTAACAACCGCAGGTAACTTTTCTACTTGGCTTCTTCCTTGTTTTAAAAGCAAGTGATAGGTAGTTTCAGTGGGTTCATGATATGCATTAGAATGTACTAAAACCAAAAGATCAACAAATATTCCATCTGGTGTTTTTTAAACGGATGCCATATTGTACAGACTTCCACCTTGCAAGCTTTATGTTGCAATTCACACATGGAGGTCTCTAACAAAAATATCTTTTGAAAAATATTTGGATCCATAGTTCAAAACCAAGACCCAATACCTGTCATGATTCAGTTCTATGAGTAGGAAAGACCTAAGACAAAATGAGGACTGAATTACCTAGCCAATTATGCTGTATTTTAATTTATTGTGCACAGATTCCCCAGGTACATGGCAACTGTCAATGCTATTGCTGGGTTTCATCTGAAGAAAAATGTAGTTCCAGGCTTATGAAACTGCCTCCTCCTTACCTGCACTGTATGTACAAGCATATCTCTTGCTACATCTCTAGGGAGCTTCTCACTTGCTGGAAAACAGGCTATTTGGCATTTATTTTACAGTATCAGAAAAAAGGAGTTTTCATGCTACAATAATAAGTTTTCAATTTACAACTTCTGTTTAATCTTATCTAGAAACAAATATTGAAGTTTTAGATATGAATGAAATCAAGGAAGCCAGATGTGGACATCAGTTTGTTTATAATTTTTCAGAAAATAGTTTAATGAAAGTTCTTTAATTAGAATCCCATTTCTTTTCTGGACAATTTACTCTGTCTAATGGACAACATCTCTCCCATATCCAATGCTGAAACCTCATCGTGCTTTATATTTTCATCATTCACTGATGAAAATAGTCATGCTTTTTCAAAGTTTAAATTTTTAATTTTTTAAAAAATTAGAAGTAAAATTTTTGTCTAGAAGAAAAACTGCAAGTGACACTCACATGCATTATATTAGTACTTATTGTTTTGTAATTAATAGTTGGATTAGATGCATGTATAATTGATCTCATCAAGCGCTTTGATGCTACCAAAAACATTTCAGGAAATAGTATTTTTGAAATGTCTTTATAAAGTAAAAGAAGAATATTTGCAGAAAAAATGAAAGCAAAGTTCACAACAAAGCAATCTATGCCCTTCATAGCAATATGCTGGATTCAAGGAAAAGAAAAGTATTTTGCCAAAGCTGGTAGAAGGTGAATTTCCCTTGTCAAATTAAATCTGCCTTACTGGTAAAGAAAGGCAGAAAAGCCAAGTGATTTCTAGAGGGGAAAGTCTAGATTTCCCTGGGCCCACAGCATTCCTTAAACATATAAAGTTCCTGCACCTGTTTTGTCAGTCCCTGTTTGTGGTGGTGCCTGCAGTCGAGCTGAAAATTGACTGCAGGAATCCTGAGTTGCAAGCCAATGCCCAAGTAGTTAGGTATCCTTCCCAACTTCTACTCCTGAAAAACTTAGGAACAATTTTGACATCCATGTGTGAAACCTTCTGAGGGCAGACATCCCAGTGCAAAACCCAATCCCCTGTATGCCACAGAACCCTATCCCTCACTATGTGCTCATCAGGACAGTTGTTTTCCATGTGTCTATACAAAACTTGTTCTAAACACATTTAGGTAAAGTTTTTTGAGCTTGCAATGTATTAAAATGTATATCCATATATCATTACAGAAGATCAGAGAGAGGAAGGCTATGACATAGGAAATGAGTTAAATTCAAATAAATCTTCATTCGCTGCAAAGAATTTCTGAGTTCTGGACTAGTGTATGAAGTTTCCATGTACCACAGACAAAAAGTAAATGCAATATCGTAAACTTCTTTCTGGCCTATGAAGCACTGTAGAATGTTGAGTAAAATGTCTCATTCTTTAAACAGAATGCATTTAGTATGATTCATGAAAAAGTTTACTCTCGGTTGACTTCAATTTTGTATTTTTAAAGAGAGCTACAATTGGCACTTGCCAGAATTTAGTTTGAAGTCAAAATTATTTCAGCTACTTTGGCACCAAGTCTGCCTTTCTTTTATTTCCCCAGTTCAGCACAGAAAGTAGTTTTCTCACAGTGTACTCTCACTGTGCTAATACTGAGAAGTGCCAGATGGACTATCAGTACTCAGTTGTTTCTCTATCTTACACCTTTCTAGAGCTCTTTTCCCACCCATACATTCAACCAGCAACTCCTGTACTTCCAGGTAGACTCCTTCCATTATCTTTATAATAGTTTTCCTTCCCTGCATTTTTGTTATTTACTATTGACTGGCCCCTTTCTGATTCTCCATGCACATCTGGGACCAGCTGAGAGAACTCAATATACCACAGAACATTGATGCAACAATGCCTTTCTCCTCCAGCCCTCACCCACACCCATGGAAGCTGCCTGGTGCAGTTCACTTATCCAGTACAGAGCTTCTGACAGACTTATCATAAGGCCATTGTAGACATCAATAGAGTCACCAAGGCCATCGTAGACATCACAGTCATCAACGTATTTTTTTTCCCTTCCATCGGATTTGCATGCAGTTGCCAGAGAGCATACACTAAGGTGACAAGGCAATTCTCTTCAGCAGAACTATGTCTTCATCAAACATTGTGCTGACAGTTGTATCAGACAAGCTATGTGATGCCTTTTTCTGCACTCCCAGACAACATTAATGTCATTGGCAAAACAACCTGCACAGACATGCTCAGGAAAAGACAGGAGCAAGGCTTTGTGCTACCAAGGTTCAGCCATCCTGCCCCCACCTTCTGCAGCCTTCACCATCCTAAGCAAGGCTAAGTCAGCAAGGCAATCTGAAGTCCACTTTTGTCTCAGTGCTCTCAGCCAGCTCAGCTAGAGCTGTAGCCACTTTCTGGTTTCTTTTACTTTTCTGTAAAAACTTATCACCAAATCCGAAGTAGCTTCTTCAGATAACTCATTTCAGCTTTTACCTGATCCCAGATATGTGTCTGCTCAAAGAAATGTTTCCCAGTCAGTGACTTGCTCTCTTCTTTATGTCTTTGATAGTCTTTCATGTTTGTCTGTGCTCAGGTCCAGGGAAGGCCACCTTCTTTACAACACAAACAAAGGCCTTGCGGCCTGGACATGGAGTTGAAGGACACTCAATAGCAAGCAATGGAGGAAGAAGCAGATTTTGCTTGCCCACTCAGAGGCTGCCACTAGGTCCATGGTTGGGTAATACCAGAAAACTCCAGGGATCAAATCTTTAGGGGAACACAGAGGCTTGACATCCTTTTTGCTGTGGAGATGACAATAAGCCTTAAAAACCCAGTAATATGGGAATGAAGGAGTCTTTCCACTGTGGGCTTGGTCTTGGCCACTGGCTATCAAAAACTAATGACAGGTGTTTCAGCTACGCTGCTTTGGAGAGCTGTCTCACCACTTTTTTTTGTGCTGGTGCTGCTCTTTAAACTTATAATTTGTCTGCACTGGGCAATAAAATATTCTATTAAGTTATTACTACATGCCTTGTGTATGAAAGGTTATGGCTGTTTCTCTCCACGCTATAATTACTTGTTACTTCACAGGACTTTGTGTTGCTTCTTAAAAACTAAAAATGAAAAGTTACGCTGCTTGTAAAAAGTTGGTTGTTAGCAACCATTGCATATTTCATTTAACGCCTTATGAATACAGGATTAATACATTAGTTTTCATTTCTGTTCCCTTAGTGATGAAACAAATACAAACTGTGAAAAGATGGTTTTTACATTGGTATGGGTGAATGTCATCCTGGAACAACAGCTAACTTGCATATTTGGGGTAGATTTACTTTTAAAAAGGTGATAAAGATGAGTGATTAAAATCAGGCTTAGCTTTCAAGAAAAAATTGCACCCATTTGTCTGATTTCTTGAAAGCAATCACGACTTCTCTTAGGGTAAAAGAAGAAGTTATTATATTTATACCTCGTCTATTTTATACAGATACACCCGTGATACTACAAGATCAATTTCTTCAATTTACAACCACCAACTGCCTACACACTATTAATTTGCCAGCCTTGTAATTATTCAATACCAAAAACTCTTTAATTGACAGTGTATGTATTTCTTTTCAACATTATTCCCAATATTAACAATAACGGACAGGAGTCCTTAAGTGGAACCTTACTAGAGTTTTTGAGTGCCATCTCTTTGCACAAGTCCACACAAAAATAGATGTTTTGAAAGAATATTAGTTGCAAAGTAAAATAATAAAAATGTTTACTTACAGCATTTATTCAGTTTTATACAAATTATGCTTCAGTCCTCACCTGCATGGTCACATACATATTTTCAACAGCCGTACTTTGTTCACAGCAGGTTTAGAAGGACATGGCTTGTTTCTGTTTTCATTCTTGTGTGATGGGAGCATTTTGTGATCCACTAAACATCAGCCAAAAATCATAGTGAATGTTCTGAATGTGTATGCAGACTCACAATGCAACTGGGAAGGATGCTTATTTATATACACTGCATACTAGATGCTCCTGTCAAAGCTTAGAAGCACTTTGTAAGGGCAGCAATTTTGAGATGGTCTCTACATATCCTACAAACTTATATTTTCTTAAATTCTAGAAAAAGGAAAGAGTACAACACACATGCTCTGAACCTCAGCTACGTTCCATGTGAAATATTCACTTTGTCAAATGGAGGTTCAGACGTTACTGATGTAAATAATTATTTCTGTGTTTTTACATGACAGCAAATTTAATAAGAAGAGTTTGTCCCAAACGGGGATCACAGACATTTCTCAGCGAACATTTCAGTGACATGCTGAAGAAAGGCAGATGCAGATGAAAGTACAGCAGGCACAACGGGAAGTAACTTTATATTTGTGAAGCATGTGTGCAACTGAGCAGCTATTTTCATAGAGATACCGGGAACTGTCTCGACAGTTTTTAATATTCTCACTAGATATGTACATCGGACAAAATTTCAGGCTCTGGGAAAAGGTAGAAACAGAAAAAAATCAAGGACAGAATTATTTTTCTTTTAAAGTAACAGCCTTTCTTTCCTTTAACAACAGTAGCAGGATTTGTCCCATTTTATATATGAATAAATAAATAAAAAAAAAATATATATAAAATATAGCAGTGTGTTTTCATACGCAAAGCCTCACAAGCAGTAGATACATAGACAGCAAAAGAAGACTGACTCCCTGCTGGCAGGGTTATGCAGTGAGAAGGCCCTTTACCCTCAATAGTCATTCTAAGCTGTACCACCATAAAAGAGGAGAACACACGAAAATGGCAGAATACTAGCAATTAATGTAATGAGTATAACTTTTCCCTTAAGGTTTTCCTCTATCCTTTCATTAGTCCTAGCTCATATTTTCAAGTTTGAATTCTGTTACGGTGGGTAGCTTTTCCTCTGCTTCCTATCCTGGCATAGCACCTATTCAAGATTGGGCCAAAAAACCGATACTGATCACAGGCAGTCACATATATCTATGGTTCAACCCAGGAGGGCAAAGTTTAAATTTATCAGGAATGCCACTCCCAGATGTCTGATCTCCAGACATTTGTTTTTCAGCACACGGGACTTCTGTAATCAAGCCACACCTTTTGGAATAACCATGAACTTGTCACAGCAAGGCAGAAGGAGGCAGATCTAATCTTACTCTCTCACAGCTTTGACGGTAGAGTTGTTAGGGAATCAGACTTAGCAACACAATGTGAACATTATTGTATTAATTTCCAGAATGTAAAAAAGTTATAACGAGATATTTGCCATTCTGAATAGTGAATATTGGTTATTTACAGAAAGCACGTACAGATGTTGAAAGGGACTTCGCTGTTGAGGCAGGAAACAAAAATTGCCATAGGAATAGCCTGGAGGCAAAGAAGAAACTTTTGAGCTACAACCACTGTAAAACCTATTTTAAAAGCTGTAACAATGCTCCAGGCTGTGTAGAAAGAGCAACAATAACTACACATCTTAATTTGCCGAACAGTAAAGAAATTAAAACTTTTGTCCCGGTGAAAAAGGACAACTCTATAACATGAAAGCATTGCTAGTTTGCATATCAGGATTTTGGGGGCTGGGCTGATAACCTTTGAGAATATGCCCCTTCCTTTGGCTAAAGAGTGGGAAGCTAAAGAATGGCAAGAGGAAACCCCCTTCCCTAGTAAGAACTGGCTATGTCACTGCTGGATCCTTGATTCATGGGTCAGTTAAATACTCCATCCCTGTGTTCTGCTAGCATGGCTCTCATGCTTTATTAGTGAAAATGAACTATATCTCTCCCACAGTATTCTTTTCACAGATGGTCAACTGTGAAATTAAAGATGTACTGCAGAGGCAAAGCTCCTTTATGAAAAGAATTAATTCCAAAGACGGACATGGTTAATTCAAATCAGGCATGTTATAAAAATCAAGCAAATTGAAAAATACCTCCTCTGTGAATAAACAAAAATAACAAGATTTTTTAAAACCTTATTACGATTAAACCTTAAATATGCAAAAAATAAAAAATACAGGGAAAGTTTCACTTTCAAATCCTGTTCTGTTCAGGTTCTTCTTCCATTTGTATTTACATAGGTTTTGAGCATGTTTTGTGTCTGAAATGAAGCTCTCATTGACCTTAAAGGAACCCTAGAATATTTCCTACAGCATCCAGAATCAGACCACAATTTGCTTACTGTGTTATTTCTGCTACTCGTGTCCAGACAAATGTGTTTTTGATCCATTTTCCCAAGTCCTTTCTTTGCAGCAGAAGTGGTTATTCTAAACTCTATGCCTATTTTCTGCCATCTGAGCCATCTGCTTATGGCAGAAGAGAGAAGATGAGAAGGAAAGCCCAATATTAGAGGTGAAAGAGATTAAAATGCAAATAAATGACAGTACGTTTTAAGACTGCCACAGTAGTTTGTATCTGACAAAAAGGCAGCATGGCAGGTTTTCCCCTGTTACTGTGACAGGTCACCATTTCTAATCTCAGGGTCATGTCCAAGTTCTCTCTTTCATAATTGCTTGGGCTGACACCTATTTTGACCTTTTTTCGTTCTGGCCTCCCTGAATGAGGGCAGTCACAGAGGCAGAAGTTCCATAAAACACCATAGTGATTATGAAATGGGACTACTACCCCTCTGGCCTTTGGTGTTTATGTATATATAATGTGCCATGATATTTTAACCCTTGAAAGTTGCTAAAGTACACATATTTGTCCTGTTTGGTACAATTTGGGAGAGCTACTTTTACAATACCTGCAGTGCTATTTGTTTGTTATGTACTATGAAGTATGTGCTAAATTATAGATTCTCCCTATTTCTAGGAAGGAATGATTAATAACTAATTATCCATATTTGCTAAGAATTGATCGGAATTACAATTAATATAATTTCATACAATTATACCCTTTGCTGCTCTGAACAGCTCCAATATCTGTCTTGTGGGACAACAATCTGCCCATTTTGTTTGACTCTATTTTCTACTTAGAAACATTAGATTAAGGTCTATAGCTTTCTACAAAACATCTATGGAGCTAGAAGCTGTAGAAATATTACACTGAGCAAAATGCATAAAGAACAATTGTATCTCAGCTAAGATAGTTATGATGCATAAGACCTCCTTCTTATTATGAGCTACACAGTGCTGGCTAGCTTCTTATTCACACTGTACTGTGATAAAATTCGTAGTCAAATATCAAGCTGATGACAAGTGACTGAAAAACAACTGTCGATAGTCCTTTGGAAAGGAATCTCTACAAAATTAGTGCTTAACAAAACCATTTTCACATATATCTATCCAGTAATTTGAAGATTACATCTAAATAAATGTATTATTATATAGTCTTACCCAGGGAACCCTCTGTAAGTCACTGACTACTGGTAACAGTCATTGAAAATACGGAGACATTTAAAGCACAAATATTTCACTTATTACAGAGCTGCCTGAATCCTGGAAACTCCCTTTTCTGCGATGTGTTTTGCAATTAATACTATTCTTTTTCATATGACCGAGGTTAGGGACACAGCTATACAGCTCAAAACTAAAATCTGCTTAGGTATGAGACTGGGTGTGCGCCAGGCAGCCTTTGCTGCATTTAGTGATCCAGGAGTTTGCAATGCCACAAAGGGCCAAGGGTACTACAGAGCAGCAGGAGGATGTGTTTTCTCCATTAGAGGGGAGAGCACAAACTCAGGGCAGAGTCATGATTATCTGGAGACTGTGAGAACATGCTGAAGAGCTGTTCACATGCCAGGGTTGGAGATAAAGGAGATGCTATGGCGTGACCACGACACTGTCATTGGGAAGAGAGTCTCAAGGAAAACTGAGGCGATGCAGTAAGGTCTTCAAGGAGGACATCAGCATAATCCTCTCACCTAGCTGAGCACAGAGGAAGGGTTTTTGGCACTGCCTCTTTTGTACAGCTTCTCATATTGCAGACATGTAAGATTAGGCAAAATGAATTTGAGCATTACAGAAGTAGTTCAGCACTTGAAAAACCTTCTATCTTCAATTCAGAGACGTGTTTAGCTTCTTAGGGCTTTATCCATAGACCATTTTGTCCCGGTATTATTTCCTTTCCTCTCTCCTTTGCAAATATCATAGATTAGTAGTAAATAGGGTTATTATAATCTGGAAAATAACCTCATATCACAGGCAACTTCAAATACAGCGAAACCAATGATGAATTAAGTGCTTTACAATAGTAGATTCACCCAGGAAAGGTATGCTAAGTCTGAAGTTGTCCAGCAGGCAAATAATACCCTTTTTAATAAATACAGTGCACAATCAATTCCCCTAAATGATAAATTAAGAGTATTATCTGCTCAAAACCCCTTCCTACCAGTATGGTATTTCTCAGATCAAGAATAGAACTTCTTGGGAGGTGTAACTGCTGAAATGGTCTGCAAGACCTGCAAGCACATCAGATGCTGACAACAACATAAACTGTTGTAGTTCTCTTATAAACAAGGCGCCCTTGATGTTTTGCAGCTAGAAAGAGCCTTGCCCCAGACCTGGTAATATTCTTGACTGCCTATACAGCAAAACATACCTCTCTGTGCTGGGAGCCAACATAGTAAGTGATACCTTTTTTCTTGGTGTATATGTAAAACTACCTTACTTTTTTTTTCTTTTAAACTTATTAGTAAACAAATAAGTAGTCAAAGGTGGTTTGTTGTTTTTTTTTTTTTTGACTAGTTCTCAGCTTTACTCTGTGGAAGAGTTCACTGTCCTAATACCATACCAGTGTAGTCAGCACACAGAACAGATCATTATGCAAACCCATTGCATATATAATTTCATTAGCTTTTAGTAAGGGTATATGTGTAAGGCAAGTGATTTTTTTCCTTAATCAAAGGTACTTATGGGATATGTTGGTACAATGATCTATAGATTATGCATGCAGTGTTGTTTAATGTGCTAGCCGTAATTTCCACTCAGGAGAATCTGGAAAGGATCACATAAGGAGCATTCTAAATACCTGATTTTTAAAGAATATGACCCCAAATATGATCAGCAAAATAGGGGAGCAAGATCTTGAAAGTTATTTGGTTTGCCTTGGAACTATATTATAAAAATATAACTTCATAGTTCCATATAATTGTAGTTAAAACAGATGACACTCTCTAAGGTAAAACAGAACTCAAAATAAGAATAAAACATTTTAAAAGGTGAGATAGTAAGCATCTAAACTGTATTTCACTGAAAAATCTTGCCTTACCAAGAGGTCAATCTTAAATCTCCACATTAGTTCAATGATAATGGGATAATTCTAATGTTACAATGATTTTCACAGTTTAGTTACATTTTATCAGATACATCTTTTTTCTTTTGTTCAAGTCACGTAATTAAGCATGATTAGGTACATTTTTGAGTTTCGATTAAGTCATTCTTAAGTTAATACTGAAAATAAGATGAATTGCTTTTCACGATTAAAATGTCAGCCCCTGGCAAGCTCTGGGAATAGACCTCCTGAAAATACATTGCTCCTCTGTGAGGTCATAAGACACAACGTAAGGACATTAGCGGAGTTTCCATGCAAGCATACCAGGACTTTAAGATTACAAGGCAACCCACTATTTTTATAGACTATACAATACTTTTCACAGTGCAGCTGCATCCTGAAAATTACTTGCAAAAAGTCCTTGCTCGCATAAAGAGCTCCGCTGGATTCCCTCTAACAAAGACGCAGTAGTCCTTGCTGAGGTGACAAACCTTACTGATCCATGCAAACAGTATTTTGCTAGGGTGAGACTATAAACTTTGAAAAAAAATTTAAAAAGAATAACATATGTTTGAAAGATGAGTAGGTTTCAGTACAAAGAATTCAAATCTAACCAAACTTTGCAGGACAGAAGTAAGCACAGCTGCTTTTACACTGTATCTCTGGTTAATGTTTAAAACAAATGAGTGCTGGAAACAAGAAGAAAAGTTAATTTGGAGAGCCTCTTACAGCTCTGTCAACGTGAACTCCTGCTTTCTTTCTCGTCTTCTCAACCCACATATTAAAAAAGGAATTTCAGATCTGTCTGGCATGTCATTCAGTGACAAGTTTTATAACATTTGGTGAGGGCAAAACCCAAATGCCAAAAAGGCTGGTTTAAGCCATTTTTTAATTCTTGATAGGCATTCTTTGATGAGAAGTAGCCGTCCCTGAAGAAGATGGACAGGAAACATTCCTGGTTTAGTCTTCATTGTAAGGTTAGCTTTGGTGATTACCTCTAGATGTTGGGCAGCGGGCTCACCAGCGTGGAGACGGCTGTATAAAGCTGTTTGTACATTCTGCCTTCCACCGGGACTCACAGCAACCCTGGTGGGGAATTATAGCTTTTGTGGGGTAGACTCCAGCTTTTGTTTAGCGGTATAGTGAGGCTCTATATTATTTTTTTCGGAGGACTGTGGGAGAACTTGCTGGCTTCTATGGAGCACAAAAGGAACTGTGGGAAAGTGGTGGAGGACTTTCATCAGACAAAAGGATTAGCCTGTTTCTCTGTGGTAAAGCAGGTGGCTGCCAGCTGAAGTATGCGCAGCATTTGTACTCTTAATTTTTATTGCATCTAGCCAGCTAGCTAACTCAAGTGGAAACACCAGGATATTTATGTGAATTAAGAGCTTGCATCTCAACTCTCCACTTAAGACTGATGAACATCCAGGCGAATGAACACATATCATCTGTGCCTGTCCTAAAATGGAAGTACTTGTACTCTGGGGGATCATATTGATACACTTCATTGCAAGCAAGTAATCCTGGATGAAAAAAAGTCAGGTGAAAGAGACATATTTCAGCAAGCAACTAAGAGAAAGAAGCATTTCTTAATCAATGAGGTGTTTACTTTTAATGGAAGAAAACAATGCCTACCACTGGGATCATATAAAATGACAAGAAATTTCAGTGAGGTTTATCCGTAAGCAGTAGGAGATGATGCTTTTATTGACATAGGTACCCCCAACTCTAACCCCTGTAAATGGCTTAGAGAGAAGATAATTCAGCTCATCAGGACTCACGTCTTCATGCATTCTCACCCTGCAGGACTTTAAAAGCCTCCTGTGCCAACACACTCACCAGGAAGTATTTACACAAATTTTATATGCCAAGGAAGTTGAAGCCCTGCCTTGACACAAAAGCTTCCGTAGCTGTGGAAAATCTGAACAACTTTACTTCAGCCCTCCTTGTAGCCATATAGTATGATATGCAGTATGTACTTGAGGCGACAGGATAGCCAATACTCACTTTACAGCAAAGTTGTATTAGTCTTAGTGTCACTGCTCAGTGAATAGCTCTAGGCATTATTTACTCAATGTTATTCTTGACCTGCTATGTATTCTGAATGATTAATTTCCTCATAGTCCTACCCATGCAGTATCCAGTTGTATCACAAATATTGACCTGTCGTTGCAAAGGGAGGTGAATGTGGGGTAACAATATTAATTCATGTGCTTATCCAATTATTCAGTCTGAGAGGCACTGACCTGATTTTACAGCATACTACAATTATCTTCCCTCTTTTATAGTCATGCCTAGCTTGGACTTCAGATGCTCTTGTGCATGCTCATTATTTTTACAAATTAGATCTCAAACTCCCTTGGATTTCAAGAAAGTGAATGAAAAAGTAGAAAAATCTACTTTTAAAATGGCTTTCCTATTACATTGCTTCAGGTGAATTCTGAGGAAGGTGCAAAAATGAAGTTAATTTTCCAAGGAAGCATTTCCGTATAATAATTAGGTTCCTTCCTCTTCTTGCCAGTCTATGCTTCAATTACTGCACATTAAATTCTTAAAACAAAAGAACCAAAGGTTCATTCAAATCCACCTTTATTCTCTTACCTAATTTCTTCCTTCTCTAAGGTCATTCCTTATTTTCAATGGACCAACAAAACCAAGTCCTTCTACCCCTGTTCTCTAGTTGTCTAGCTGCTTTTTCTGTCAGTGCTTCTGTGGCTTGTCACAGAGATGGAACTTTAGATCCTCTGTCCAGACCCAATTCTAGACCAGGGTAACAAACATTAGAGTAGGTAGGGAGGCCCATTTTGCTGACATTTGCAGAAAGCAAAAGAATAGTGAAATACTGGAATCTGGGTCTCCATTTTGGTCCATTTGCAATGTTCTTTGTTGGGTACAAACCATCCTCTGTACAGATAATTTTGCTACATTTAGTCTCCTTGGTCCTTTCTGCTTCACCATCTCTCATTCTGTTCTGTCCCAATCTTTAATCCTTACTGCAATTTTAACTTTTCTTCACCTTTGGCTGGTCACTATCTCATTTTCTCAAGGAAGCCTACTCAAAATAGCTGGATTTAGTCTGCATTTGGATCATGAATAAACTTTGCATGAACTGCTCCAGACATATGATGCTCCCTGTGATGCCAGGGGAAATCCTGCATTTCATATCATTCTCTTAATCCCTCAGAAACCAATCACCATGTGCTAAACTCTGTGCGGATCTGGAGAAAATGGAGCTAGCATACACCTTCCAGGTAAATTGTCTTTAACAGAAACACGTGTATAGCCTTGTTCCCTGATTCTCATACCAATCCCAGTCATTTACACTCACAGTCTCTCTAGGAACACAGTGCCTCTCTCTTTCTAAACTGCCACTTACCTGCTCCCAAACCCACTCTTTCTTTTCTGTCCTTGCCCAGCTAGTGCCAGTTCTCCTACTGTTGGTTCCTACTCCCAGTAGTCTCTTATCCACTCTCTCTGGCCTGTTCTCTGCACCTCTTTGCTCATGTATCCTCCCATCGCTCCTTACCACTTGTCCCTCTCCTTTTTCCTTGTTTGTTCTGGCCCTCCTTCCTTTCCAGTTCCTTTCACCCTTTTCCAGTGGTTCCCTGTCTTTGTTTTCAGCTCAATCCTTCACATCCTCCTTCATTGCTCCCTCTCTTGTTTTCACACTCACCTATTCCTCCACAGCTGCTGGCTCCCTGTCCCCACAAGCTCCCAGACCCCTTCTCAAACTCTCCTGATCCAGCTTCTCCCTAGCTTGTTATGCATTTCCAACAAGTCCTGGTTTCACCAGAGTCTGCTTAAAATCTTGTCATAGGTTTCTCTTCTCCCCACAGCCTCAGCAGAAAACCAGTCCAATACCTGTCCCCCTGATTCAGGTAGGTGTTCAACCACCATGCTTCAGAAGTGAGAGCTGCTGAGACCATACAGATGACAGATGGTACTGCTTAGCTCTCCTACACGAGCTTTCCTCCATCTAATGCAGATCCTGCAGCCAAAGCCTTGGTGTCTCACACCCACACCTTCTCAAGCATGCTGTCAGGCTGGCACCTGTGTTCTTCAGACACAGAAAGGGGCTGAAAGGGGACAGAATATGTTCAATTGGTAACATTATTGACACATTTTTCAAAACCTTGATCAAGAATGGGGAGGTTTTCCTGGGGAAAAAGGCACATCTCTAACACAAAAATCATTCTCCTGCTGTGGCATGTTCTATGCCAGCAATATAGATGTTCTTGTTCTTGTAAAACAAATAGCCTGATTTCAGTTTCTTTTTGAGTCCTCATAATCAGAAATAGGTTAATCATTTTGATTAAAAATAAAAGAGGAAAAAAGAAATATTGAGATTGTGGCAGACACTTCCACTCAAAAGATTAATGTTTTGAAGTTAAAATATATGTGAAGATAGGTCTTATAATAAGAAGTTGCAAGCAGTGCATGCTACCATAATGGAGTCAAACATCCTGATCTGTTAAAAAGGCTCTTATCAAAAGGGCAATTGAAAGACTGGAGACCCTGTCCTCAGGAGAAAACCCACGCTGTTCACCCACCTTTTTCTCTGTCCAAAAGAGTTTGCACTCCCAGGGGAATGGCACTGAATTTCTTGTGTTGGCTGGAGGGAGCCCAGGAAGAGATGAGAAGCACCAACTCTATGGAGTCACAGAACCTCTCCCATGTTCTTTCACAGGCCATAAAATTTACAAAGTACTGCAGTTCTCTACTCAGATAAACTCAGCAGTTGCCTCACATCTTTTGGAAGCACCACTTACCACAAAAGGCCCCAGGAAAATGTGGGGTCACGGCTGTCTACTTATCTTCAACATGGCCTTAAGATAGAAATATTTTGTAATAAAAACCAGCTGGAATCAGCTATAAATAATAAAATCCAGCAAAAGCTGTCTATACCGTCATGCGTTGGTATTCTGATAATGAACTAAATGAGATATCTACAATTGCCATAAGTGGACTATAACTCCAGGTAGTCAACTTCCATTTACAATGAAACTGTAAAAGAAAAAGAAACTAGATGATAAGGAAGTCTGCTGTGCTTCTGACAGGTACTATAGCTGAGATGCCATCATTACGGACAGCCTGGTTCATTTGAAGTCAGTTTCTTTTACTTACAGATGTCATACATCAAAATGAGAAAGAAGTGTTTTTGCCACCGGCTTTTGTTGAAAATTTCTTCTTTGAAAAAAACATAACTAACCACCTCAAGGTACATTTCCCTTCATGTCTCTATCCACAGAGAACTTTCTACAGCCAGGATGTTTCATTATTTTTACGACCATTTTGCTTAATTTAAGAGGTGATGAACTGTTTAGGAATATTTTCAAAAACTATCATGAAACTAGTATTGTCAGCCCCATGATGTTGCGCGCTAAATTTTAACATGATGCTAGTGATTGCAGAAACATCTGAAACACAATTGAAGAGGTGGCTTGGGACCTGCAATCAACTGTAAATCTGTTTGTACTGACAGCATTCAGCCATAATGTCACAGCTCACACTTCAGAGATTCCTAAATGGGACAGAAATTATTGTACCTAAGATCTGTCTCTGTAAACAGCTGAAAAAAAAAGCCATGATCCTAATGCTTCTGAAATGCTTTTAAAAGCAGGTTGTTGCAAAGGAGGTAGAGAGAAATGTCGCTGTCATATACCACTATACTGTGGTATAGTCCATTTTCTTGATTTTTCTGACAGCATACTATAATAATTAAAGCTGTAGAATAACTCATTTTGTTAAATTATATCCTCTCCACCTCACCAAAATAATTGGGTCCTCCCTCTCTTTTCTGTATCTTACATATTCGTTTACTCATTCATTTATATCAGTGCAGATTACTGCAGGCATAGCCATACAATAAAACAACAAGACCATTTTTACAAGGCAGAATTTCACACCCTTTTTCTTCATGCACCACCACAGAATTAGCTCTGCAGATATGCCAGGCTGAAACTGCACATCTGTGAGCCCAGAAGTAAACGAAATGATACCTGAATTAGGAATTCAAACCACAACAGAAGAACAAAACTTAAATTCAGGGACTTAAATAACTTGGACATTTCTGAAATTTTTATGTGAAATCTTAAGATAAGAAGCCTGTTTATGAGTGAACGATTCCTATGTTAAAATCTAAAATAAGCGAGCATTATCTCATATAAATGTACAACCAGTCAGTCACTATGACTCTGCAAGAATACCATGCAATGGAAAGGGTTTTCTTTTTTCATTTTCTTCTTTCCCCACTCAAAACCAAATAAAAAAAACCCCCCTTCACTTAAGAAGCGATTGTCTGTAGACCTTTGAAGCCAAAGAGGGTGACAGCAAGGGCAAGAGGCTTATTTCAAGGGTCACATTTCATTTGCATAAGCAAGTAACCATAGGGCACTGTGGAATGTCTGTAAATGGATTTCATTACAGAAATTCAGCTTAAAGGGACTATAAATAATCCTCTGACAAACATTGTATATTGCTTCAAGTTCTTCTGTAATAAAAATATTTTAGTAACACAACAATCCGTGAAAGCAGGAAATGAAACAGGAGGAGCTGCACATCTTCTCCTTTTCTCTCTCAGGGCAACATTATATTGTAATATATTTTAGAGGAAAAACGTGATATTCATATTATTTTAGCAAAGTAATCCTACAAAAACAAGGTTATATAATTCCATATGGCTGAGACGGGGTGGCTAAACAAATACCCAGATTTTTACTAGCTCTTCTCCCCTGGAGATCATCTGCCCAGCAGGACAGGTGTGCAGGCTGCATGGTATTCTGCCCAAAGGAACATCTCCAAATACATGTGAGTGTGTAAATCTTCCTGGATGAATTTCAGTAGAGAAGCCATTCAAAGTACACATTTAATGGGTTGACCTTTTTTGGACCATATGAAGAAAACATGACTGTCTAAGGCCTCAGTTCAGCCAAAGCATTTAAGCAGCTCACTAATTTGGTGCACATTTAACTCTTGTTTACTGCAGTAGGACTTAGCTATGGTCAAAAAGTTTCCCAAATGGGGAGGGATGTACTCACATACTTGAGTGTTAGTGCATATTTAATGCTTTGATGCACCAGTCCCCAGCACTGTAGGGTGTTCAAAGCTAGATGCAGCTAGGCGGACAGAAGACTACTCATCAAATTTCACTTTACGCACTGAACTTCCGTGACAGCCAGAAAGTCACTGGAGCTTTCACAGTTCTCCTGTGTGTAGAAATACATCCCCTGCAGCATCCCCACAAAGACATTTGGCTTGCCATCTTCCAAGAAGAGTCTGGGATATTACCTCTTCATGACTTCATCCCCCTTGTACCGCAGCAGCAAGGAGCAGCCCTATTCTGAAGGGGATGGAAGCTCTCCTCTGCACTGGCAGCCCCCTCTGGAGGAGATTTGGCAGAGCCCCAGTCTGGTAGAAAAGATCTCACCAAGTAGTCTGTATCTATTGCTTCTAATAATACACTTGTAAAGAAAAGAAGAATGTAGAGATACTTCTGCAAAAGGAAGGAAAAAGTGGGTCTTTAAAACAGTAATTTAATTTCCATTTATGTTAGTTTTTGTTTCATCTTGTTTACCTTTCTAATAACTACAATTATTCTCACACTGGCATTACTGTTTTCTCTGGAATAGATGTGCTCACAGTGAAAAATCCAATTGAATCAGAGCATGTAACGAGAAAATGTAATCCATCGTTATTAAAAAAGACAGCTTACCTTTATCTGGGTGTTAAATAGTACAAATCCATGAGAGTCAGTGAATGTTTTGAAGTAAAAACGAAGGGCATTATGAAGGCTGAAGTGGATTTGTCACTGAATTATATGTATTACCTCAGAAATGGCCTAATATATGGTTGGGGAAACTATGAGTTTAGCAGTGGGAGAAGAGCAGATAAGTCCGTTTGCTTCTTTTCCACATTTCCAGAGACACTGAATGACATTTTAAATATCAGGCTGTTTTGTGGAAAATTGTGAGTTGAAAAGGAAGGTTGTCCCTGAACAGAAAACACAGTTGCTTCACTGTTTATACTTGAATGCTGCTTCTGACCATCTGTGTATCAGGAAATGTGAACCAACTGCTGCATGTGACACTAGGCAGCATGGTCACAGGTACCAGCACAGAACCGCAAGTTCAGCAAGGCACTCCCTGTCTCCAGCTCTCCACACAAGCTGGTCAAATCACTTAACCTTCTTCTGCTATCTCCACCATTAAGGAGGTAGTCCAAGTTACTCATCTTTATGACACACTTCAAGGACTATACATCAGAAGAAAGCCACAAGGATGCTACATGACTGTAGCACGCTGTGCATTTGTCATTTTGAAACAACAGTTGCTGTAGACCTACTGCACCTCCAAAAATAAAAATCTAGCATACTTCATTCCTAGGCTGAGGTTGTTTGTACTAGAAGAGTGCGAAACACTTATTACAAACTCTGAAAAGGAAGTAAAATGGCTTTACGGGAAGATTTATTTAGAGAGGGCTCAAGTTACAAGGCTTGAATGCTTGTGATGCAGGCCGGTGCTCTGGGGTAGGGTTTTGCTTCAGTTCCCAGTTGATGCAAAACTGGAGCTGGACTTCAGGTGGAGTCAGGCAGCGTTTCTGAACTTTTCCAGTTTTGAATGAGACAGGAGCCATTTACACAAAAGTCTTTGGATTCTAGGTCCAATTTTCAGAAATCTTTTCTTACTTGATCTACAAGTTCAAAGCAAAAGCTTGCAATCAAGCAAGTCTGCCAAATGTTCAGTCACATGAAATGTACGTAAGCGCGACAAAATACTTGTGTGAATCCACGGTCCTTCTGCTGCCATACATGTGCAAGGAATGGCTGCCAGAAAGAACCATTGAATAAAGCCCAAAAATAGCCTTGCCTCTTTCCTCGCAAATTGAATGTCTTCCTTCATTCAATCCCTGGTTGTACCTTGTGTTTCAAGCTGGGAAGTTTTTTTTCAGAGGAGGTGATTTAGGAAGTTTGGGGCAAGATCCTAAACTATTACATCTCCACACTTGTTGGCACAGCAGTGGTAAACTTGCCATGATGCCTGTGAACCCCTGTTGCCTAGTTTCAAAATTAGCTCTTTGTTAGCTCATGGTTTCCACAATCTTTATTTTCCCCAGTGTCCTCAAATGATGTATATTTGATGGATGTAGAGAAATATCCTCAAAATATTTGATGGATGTAGAGAAATATGTATGTGGTGTTTAGTGTTTCTACATACTAAGGATTATACTCTGTGGTCACACACGGAATTTTTCTAATTCACACATTAAATTACTCAGAACCTGAGCTGACTGGCAAGGGAAGAATTTATAGAGATAAAACATTCAAAGAAAACAGGTTACGTGGTTCTGTAGTTATCCACTCTAACACTAGACACGGCTCTAGTAACTTTAAAAGTGAATGAAGTTTAGATCTCCTAGATCAAGAAAGAGCAACATAACACTGAATTTTGCTTAGGACAAGAAAGATGCATATGCTCAGGACTGAGTGGGAAAAGTTCTCTCTGTTGGAGAAAACCTCATTTCTCATCCCCAGAATCTTTAATTCTGAGTTCTCTTCCTCTCCAACTATCATTTTTCTGCTAATATATTGAAACTGTAGGATAAAGACTCATAGAAATTTCTTCAATATATGGCAATTTTGGAAGGTAGAAATGGCTTCATATTGACAGGAATGAATATTAATTGAACGAGTAAAATTTTGATTGCAACTTATACAATTCATTTCTATAACTGATCTAGAAAAAAGGTACTTCCAGTACTGACGGGATTCCCCCAAATCTTTAGGCTTTTTTTCAGAAAATACTAACATTTTTATCATTTAACCAGGGAAGAGAATGTTTAAATCTTATCTCTTCTGTGTGCCCAGTGTCAAAGACACTAAACGAAATTTCAGATTACCTGGAGTAGAGCTTTCTCAATAAAGAACAGACGGCTGTAGCCAACTAGGAGGCACAAGTGCCAGTATTTGGGTGTTAATGTGTCCTTTTAAATTCTAAAACAAGGTAAATCACTGTATCCTGTGTTCATTATGATGGTACAGGGGGAAAAAATATGCACATTACCCAAAACTGAGAGAGAGTATCATCGTACAGAAAGGCAAGACAATGAACATAACCGTGACAGGTTGGTACTGCTGGATCTTTTTAAGATCTTCTAGGGATAGGAATGCTTGTGTTGCCAAAAGGCAGCTTGGACACTTGGCCTTGTTGGACCTGGCACCGCATTTGACACACCATGATATGCCATTTATTCTCTCTCTTTCAAGAGCTGTTTTCATTTCGTTACTGTTCTCTGTGAATTAGAAGGGGGAAGTGATTGTGGCACATACATCTGGAAAGGGAATTGAAGCAAACAGAATTTTTTCTAAAGGGGGCTGGCAACAGTAAAGTTGTTGATCTCTGATTTAGAGGATAGGAAAAAATGAGAAGTGGTGTGGAACTAATGTGATCTAAGAAATGGTTTTGTTAAAACATGATCAGCTCATGGACCATTTAGAAAAACAGGCAAATAGTGGTCAATTGTTCGCAATGAATTATTCACCCTGTTCTATTGGAACACAACGATCCCAGAATGCTAAATTAGGAGTTAATCAGGATGCAATCTCTCACTCCTCCTGTTTGGCATTGCCATCGACCTTATTGTTAGAGAAGCTGTATATGGATACAATACAGAAATAGCAAAGCTTAAGCAGTATGCCAAAATGTTTAGGTTTTAGCTGGCAACATACCTTTTATAAGTAACAATTGTCAGACAAAAAAATTACCCAAAAACTCTGTAAAATTTAAAGGAAGATGGGGTTTATCTTTAATTATGAACAAAACAAATTCAACAGTGACCAGTTCCTCTCCCAGGCATTTGGTAAATATCAATACACTGGAGATGAGTAAATCATTTATATTCATAGCCTGAGGGAATAACTAGAAAAACATGTAATGAATCTGCAAGGTGAAAATCATCAGAATGCTCAACAACTATTTAATCTCAGAAGTTACCTATGAGAAAAAGAAGATTATTTTGTATAGAAATAGAAATAAAATGTCTGCCATGGCAGTCTTTGGCTGGCTAAGCAGACCCTTCACTAATCAGGGTGCACAATGGGGAAACTAGTGGGACTTCACAATGCACAGGATTTGCAAAGCACAGGCCCAGGACGCGCAGACTGGCAGAGCATTTTTCATGCCCTAAGCAGTGCTGGATTGTCTCAGAAGTGTCCAGCACCAGATACTAGGAGTCCCTCAATACTATTCATTTGTGTAACTTTGGTAGAAACTCTACAAGATATGTACACAAGGTACACAAGATGATGCTTTTCAGGACTGACAGGCCCTCCTGCCTAAACGGAACTCTTCTGTATTGTAGCGCCCATGCTTCTAATTTTGAAAGCCTTAATCCTAAGTATCACTGTTTTTCTACAAGGTGCAAAAAGCCCGAGTTTGGCTTTTTAGGAATACAGAAGTATTCCATGTATTTCCCTAAGAAGCATTACCATTAATTGCCAGAAGGTACTCCTTTTTTTGCAGCCTCATCTTAAAAGTGACATAGACTCCCATCCACATTTTGACTTTGTCTAAGAACACATTTCTATTTGTGTATTTACTGAGTATTCTTTAGAGGGATAAGGTTTGCCTGTATAAATCCCAATCAGCTTAAAGATTTTCAGACAGGAGTATCAGTGCAGTTTTAACCGAGTAAAGTTTCTCACTTTAGTAGGATCTACAAGCATGCATTTGAAGCAAACCAGGCTTAATGTCAAGATATCATTGCTTACCTCTGCTAGTTGGGCTCTGAAGTAAAGAAATGCTTTTAATTCTGGTCCTCAAAAATAAAATAGCAACCTTTCAGTCAATCTGCTTATTTTCTTATTTCCAAGCACTCAAAAGCTCTTTGGGAAAGGTGTTGCATAAAAAAAAAATCTTTTCAGAGCAAAAGAAACATGCTCCAAAGAAACGTGTGAGACCTCTGTGTGTAAACATATTTGTGCAAATAGGAAATGGCAACCCAGAAGGTACACAGCAGTCAGTCCCCCAGGCTCCACTATGACACATCTTGCCCAAATTTCAGTTCCCCTAAATTGCACTCTCATGTCAAGCCAGCTTGCAGAGAAGCAAGGGGCAAAGTTGCTCACCTCTGCTAATCTTCAGTTCTCATGGCTGGGCTGTTCTGCCAGATTCTGTTTGAATAACTGGCTTCAGCTACTGATTCAGCAGAGGGCTTGCTCTGTGGTGAGAGTATAGTTACATGCTCCCAAATACTCCTAGATTTGGAAAGCAAATAAGCTTTACTCTTTTCTTCTGTCTGCTTGCCCATGTGTCTTTGTGGAGTCAGGTTTTCTCCTTTACAATCTATCTCCTGCTGGGTTGTGTAATTGGGGTTCCAGATAAAATAATCTGCAGAGAATAACAGCTTGGAAAGACTTCTTCATCTTCATTTTAATGTTGAATTTTAAGACCACTTTTTCCTTTTCAGCTCCTGTGATCAGGGCAAATTTCCCAACACCAGCTCAGATGTTGTTCCACTAGCACATACATATATCTATAGTATACCTGAGCAGCAACCATAATTATTTATCACCTGTAATACCTTAATTATAAGCAGAAGCTCAATTTCTTATTTAAGGGAATAATAGGTTAAAAATATGTTAACTAGAACTAGTTTTTCCCTTTGTCTTCAATGCATGGAAAAGAATTTATACAGTCAAATCCTTAGCATACACACTGAACAGCATTTATTCACAGCAACTTAGATGCTGGGACCAAGAGTACCATTTTTTTTCTCTCTGTGTTTGAGCATTCTACAGTTGCTTAAGTATAGTAAGTTAATGTTGCATTCATTTAGCCGTCCAGAAATTCTAAGAGTATTTTTATATTATCAGTTCCAAAGAAAGTCACACTATGTTCTTAAACTAGTAACTAAATTCATTAGTCAACGTAATAATCTCTTCAATAGCCTTCTCTTAATAGACTTATTTTACCTATCTGCTATACTCCAGGATAAAAATAAAGCAAAAGACTAGCAGGAAAATATGCCATTTGACATTAGAAAAATAAATTGTACAATCTGCTGCCACTGCGATTTGCTATGCTTATACTATTTGGTGCAAAAGGGGAAGCATAAAGACAAACGCCCGAGGACATCTGCCTACTTGGATTACTTTTGTTGTGATTTAATTACCAATTAACAACAGTTTAAGAAACTTGTATTAGCTGTTGACCTTGATCTTTTGTCTCTGCGTACTATTAAGGAAGCCAGAATACAAACTTCATAACACTGCAGTTATCAATTTTATGATAAGGATATATATAATGCATTCTTTCTATCTGTTAGGTATGAACCTGTTCCATGTAAGATTTCCCATGTAAGCATATCTGCTGTGGAGACATCCATTAAAGGACTCATAGGTAGTAAATTAAACCTGACTTCAAAGACAACCCTTCCTCAGACAAATTAGGTTACAAAAGATAGAAAAGGGCAGGAGCAATCATTAATCTATTGAAGGCCACCTCCTGAAATGTACTGTTGTTTCTAAGTTCAATGACCATTTCAAGATTAATTGTTCATAATTTTGTAATGTGTCTTTATAAATTGTGCACTATTAGGTGATAAAATATTATACACTGGAATCAGTTCTCCTTTATTCTACTTATCCTAGCAAGTCAATTGCTTCAATTCAAAGTTTGTACAGGGTTACTCTGAACTCCTGAAGTTTAGAAGCTAATTTGAATTAAATATTTTTCATAGTGAGGTACACAAAGTTGACTCTCCTGTGAGATGTTGCTTGGGTGCAAATGAACCTCTTTAGAAATTTACTAGGGATGCCTGTCTCATTGTTTGCACCATCTCTTAGAGTGCTGTGAAGGGGTGAAGACAGTAATTATGATTGTAAATTAGTCCATAGCAGAAGAGGAAGAACTGGCATAACGTTTTGTCCGACCTCCAAAATTCTGTTTCATGCTAAAGAAAATATTAATGATGGAATTATGTGAAAGATGAAACCTTGAGTTTATTGGCTGAGATAAATTTTCAGCTTATGTTAAACCATAATTTCTTCCCAAGCAATGTAATAAAGTATCACTCATCTACAATAAACTTTTAACTTTAATTTTACTGTATTTCAGCTTCAAACCTCTCAAAGGGTTTTCTCCTTTTTTTTTTCCCTTTTTTTTCTAAATGCAGGCCAGTTTTTGAAACAAAGTCCTGCTGTTACAGGACATATAAATATAAAGATTTAATAAAAATATAATCGTGGAGAAAACTGAGAGATCATTTGCTTATGTACAATGCAGAAAGAGAAGACATTTGGCAAAAAAAAAATTCAGATGTCCCCATAAGCCTTGAAAGAATCATCTGTGAAGGGGCACTGAAGTGTCAGGCTCACCTCCACCCAAGACATGTGAGTTGCGTGTTACAGAGTTGTTATTTGCCTGTGAATGCCTAATGTGGGATTTGGAGTCATGATCACCTTCACTTCCCAGTGCTAAGTACCTGGGGAAACCTCAGTTATATCAGCTGATTGGGAAAAGCAGCATAAGAAAGTAACCACAGAAACAGAAAAGATGAGAACCAGCGCTGCAGGGCATCCTTCCTCCCACCTTTATTAGTAAAATGTGTCAGGTACAAGATGGGACCATGTGGTCTGTGGAATGTTTTTTATATTTGTATACATATAATTTTTTATATAAATTATATGCTAAATATTCAAATATATATTGTACATAATATATTTTAAAACATATTTCACATTTGTGAATTCTGGTTGCTCAGCAGGATATTAGTTTTCTACACATTTTGGCATAGCTTCTCTATTTCAGAATTTATTTCTAAATTAAGTGACTTCCATTGCCTGTAGGTAGCTCAGGCAAAAGGACTGAACTGAAAGCAACAACAAACAGACCCTCACTGCTGAATACTTCATTGTTAATTTATAAGAGATGCTATTTGCAGGAACACAGCCTGCTTGCTGATTCACTGAGTGAAAAATAAGAATGATAACTAAGTCTCCACCGATTTTAGAATTTCAGTGTTCACAGGTGGGATGGCAGAACAATGCTGAGCTGATTTGGGTGGTAGAGCATGTTGCAACCACTCTTCTCCTCCCTAAAGTTTATGTTTATAAAAACCAAGCTAAAAGCTCGAGGCAGTACCAATGCTGGCATATTTGTTTAGCTGATCCAAAAATGACAACACAAGACTAAAAAAAACCTACCTCAGTCTATAATATTTGAAACAGAAGGGACTGCAGCTTCCATTTGCTTTCATAAGTCACTTCAATGAAAATACAAACAGCCCTAAAAAAACTTGAATTAAATACTTGGCATAAGAATGAGTGTTTTCCTAACCTTGACTTAAGTGATTTTAAGTTATTTAGACAGCTACTTTAAAAAATGAAACTTCAGCACTTTTCTAGAGACAATTAAATTACCAGCAAACTCTACATACTTAACTGCCCATACAAAATTTACTGAAATCTTTGATTTGGAATTTATTTATATATAAAAAGACCCTGAGTCTTTTCCTTTCACCTCCCTTAAAACCTGAGTTGTATTAAACCTAGGATGAAAGATGGAGAGACAGAAGAACATAGGGAGAATATATGTTTTTCTAGGCTTATGTGTGTTGGTGAACACTTTAAAGCCAGTATTGTGTGTTGTGTGTGTGTTGGGGTCCTTCTGCTTCCCTTGGCCTGGCCAAATATTTTCATAAACAGCTTTTCATTCATAAGTAGAGGTTGCATAAGTAATTATTAGAAAAATCAAAAGAGAGCTGCACAGGTTGCACTACTGACAAAGGTGGGAAAGAAAATTCTGTCTCCCAGTGCTCTTTTCACTGGAACCCACAGTTTTCGCATACAGCAGGCATTTATTTTTTTTTAAACTAAATATTTTAGATAAATTACAAAAGTACTCACAGTAAGTTAATTTGTACTTCTAGTACGTCCCTAAGCCCTTGATGGCCTACCAAGTGCTTCCTTTTCAATTCCATTTGGTATTTTGAGAGTGCTGTATTTATTGACCAAAAACTCCTCCAGAGATAGGCAGTTCTACAAAACTTGCCACACATCTGTTGGATTTTTGTTTATGTATTGAAATGTAATTGGGCAACTGGAGAAAAGTGGATTTGTGAGGTGTTATTTTCCTAAAGATTACATTTAATATTGTTGGTGTACCCTCCATAATTTAGTTGATTAATAATATTTGATCTAAACCCAAATTATGACTTCCCACATATATGACATAACTAATGAACTGTGAAAGGAAAGCTGTTCAGATGGTCACCAATAACCAATGCTTAGTTAATCCTTTAAATAAACCAGAGCTCACAATGTGTCCCTTTGAAGTCATAAATAATGTATATTTTTCTTTTGACTTTTAATAAGCCAGTGGAGTTCATCTCACAGTCTCCAAACACATATATTTTATTATGGGCCTCTGCAGTTTACTTTAATTAGTGTGTCTGAGTGCTTTGGGAGACTTAGCCCTACTGAAAACAAACAGAGTCTTACCATCTATAAAACATTAGCTCCCTTTGGTTTATCCTGATACAGCCGAGGCTCAGTGAGAAACACATGGTGTAAGTAAACACTCATAATTGCATTAGAATTCCCGGGTGTATTGGTAATTCAAACCCTGTTTCATGATATTGTTAGAGCAGTTAGAGCAGGTTTACCAATCTCCTTGCCTTCTGGGATTTCATGAAATTCCATTTGGAGAGATCTTTAAATGACAAATCTAATAGAAACAGCAACAGACAAAATAAGCCACAGAGGCTCTGAAAAGGAAGCACACTGCAAAAAGACCCCATGGTATAAGCGTCTTTTGTCATGTCTCTAAAATTTCTCATTCCTCTAAGATCCTTGCTGATGTGTTAATTTTTACACAGGGTGGGTATGCCTGTGTCTTCTTTCACTGTCCCCTGCAGAACTTTTGGTCCAACCTGTCAAACAACCTGATATTCCTATTTCTCAGCTAATTCTCCCAGAAAATGATGCAGTCAGATCCAAATTGAAACATAAAACCCAAAACAAATACTATGGTTTTACCAGTATGTTGATTGATAACAGGTACATTTTGTAGAAAGGAAGAAATCATTGTTGAAGGCTTTACAGAGTAAGGAGAATTTAAGTAATTGAAAAACCTTCACATGCCTATAATTTGCAATTTCTTTTTTTAAAAAAATAATTAAGTGTTCCTCTAAAATAGACTGAATAAAAATAGAAGCAGACTAGCCTGACTCTAGAAAAAAACACACCTATTAGACCTAAATATTATTCAAATTAATGTTGGTAACCTAACTTCACTCAGGCCCTCACCCCAAGCCCACATGTACTATCTCTGCATCTTCTGGCATTCTAATGCAAGAATTTTAGAGAAAAGACGTTTACTTCTTTTTTATGTTCCTTCTATCATGTTGATGTAAACACAGTGTGACTGCTTAAACAGTAGGATTATGAATTCAGTATAAAATGAATTACATGGGGTTTTACTGTTTGCCTAAAAAATGTATTTTAAAGGTGCAACATTCCAGTATTGCTATCAGTTTTCCAAAGTACAAAATATCTCCTCTGAACAAAGATTTTTCACTGACATATGACTTAGTAGCTTTACAAAAGAGCAGAAACTTTTATATGAAAAAAAACACAGATTTTTTTTTCTGATTTTCAAAAGCAGTTCAGTGTCAAGGATGTATATATTTACATGAAGTATTCTGTCTTGATGGGGCCAAATTGCTAAGCCTACCACTGATAAGTACAACCTGTATTTTTTTTTTGGTAGTCTTGCTACTCTTGAAATATAGGAATAAAGTGCTAAACAGTTCTAACAAATAAAATGAAAAGACATTTCATTCTGCCTGATCCTTGAGATCCTTGTACTTGTACAAGCTGGGCCTTCTATAATTATTGGCATTTATTTTAACATTGGCTTTGTTGGCCATTGTGTTTCTTTGGTTGCACCTTCGTTTTTTCCTTGTATGAAACTCTCCTCTTAAACCTGTTAAGACATTTCAAAATCTAATAATTTTCCTTACAGGATGTCTATAAATCCATGCCATTGTGTCATATTATAATGATCCGTGCAAACAGAACACTATCAACAAAACCCAAGTTTATGCCCATTGAAGACCTGAACTCGGAGAGACCTGAAGGTGGGTGGCTGGAGCTAGGCTGCCAGGCTAGGCTGCCAGCACTGTCCCAGCAGGAGAGAGGGTGAGCTGGGACTCTGGGGTTACCTGCAAAACACAGCAATGAGCTCTGCTGGGCCAGTCTTGCTGGCACCACATGCTGCCACAGTAGTAGTGGCTTGTGGCTTCCTATCCTGCACCGAAGTGCCCCAGAGCTGTTTCAGAGTTTTTAAGTTGAAGGTGTGAACAAGAATTCACTGCTTATTTTCCCTTTAGAAATACTAAGCCACTTGTTAGCTGTAGCCTACATATGCAGAGCACAAGTCGGAAGATTTACAACTGTATTTTAACGGTGACATTTTGCTCACCCTGCTGCCCTGTCAGCAGCGAAACATGTGAAAATGGGTCCTTCAACCACGTTTCTGCCTCTGGAAAACCAGAGTTGAAAATCATCAGCTCTACAACCACAGCAAACTGTTGGTCTAAACAACAATCTGCTGTGACGAATTGGGTCATCTGTCCCAAAATCCACACCAGTTTCACATATGAATTGTGCTAAGTGACTATGGCTGGATGAATTCAGCTTGTTCTTAAACACCAATTAAACTTACATAAATATACAACCTCTGATGCTGAGACTCTAGCAAAGCTGCAGTACTAATAAGGTTTGCTGAAGCTATAATTCTAAACCCCTCTGCATAGAATATTTCCTCTTTATTATATTCATCTACAGAAGTTATGCCGAGATTAAAAAAGGACAAACCAACCCCCAGTTTGTCAAAACACACCATATTTATAATATTAAATAATTGAAGCTATAAGTAAATATATACAGTGTCGATAAAATCAAATTATCAGGCAAAGCATAATTGGGGTTTATTTAAACTGTGATTGACTCCATTCATCTGTTATTCCAGTGGATATATAAAGATAAATTATTTTCTCGGAAATTGAGACACAGCCTTTTTTTTTTTTTAAAGATATTTTTCTTATCGGGTTTTCATTAGACAAGGCAGCCTGCTTTATATGTTTGTACAATTTAAGTAGGCTCTTGGTCTGTTTGTTAATACATCATGTTTATTTAAAACTCCTGAAGGAAGTTATTAATCTGTCAAAACTTTAAAGATTTGAAGCTGATAAATAAATGAACAATGCTAAATAATTCTTTGTGTTGTCTACAAAAACACAAAACAAATCTTACTGTTCTTCTCTGGAAGGTGAAGCCTGGATTGCTTTGAAATTACTCAATATTTGCCTACACTACACAGCTGCTAAAGCCTGCACTGGCTGCTAAGTATACCCACTGGCTTAAACAAGATGCCTTTCTGACTAGAAAGGTTGGACAGGAATCAAAAATATGCTTTAATCCAATTTTAAATTTCATATCACAAGAGGTGCTATGGAATGATTGCCATTTGCAAAAGAAAAAGGCAAGCACAATTAAAAGCTGAATCTGTAATCCCTCTGCTTATGGCTTAGAACAGGAGCCAGAAGAAATATTGCCTTAACAGGTACATTTCCCCTGAGGGGAAGCACACCCTTGACCACCTAGCTGGTGAAATGAAGAGATAATAAGATGTTCAGGTGTATCAATGGCCAACAAATTGTGTGTTGGCTCCTGACAGAAAAGCCCAGAATTAGTGGGTGGCAAACAGGAGCTCTGTTTTCTGACAGTGGCTGTTGCAGCATGGTGGTGAACCACACAGCGTTCCTTTTCAGGCCCTGTCTCCAGCAGCCCAGTCACATACCAGGCCGTGAGAAAAGAAAACCTGTGAAAAAGTGAAAACCTGTGAAAAAGTGAAAAAAAAGTGAAACTGCCCTGTGTCTAAAGAGACATCTGAAAGTGACTGAAAGGCAATGTGAGCTGCTTACCACTGATTAGACTAGTTGATAGTAAGGGTGGATGACAGCTATTGCAACAACATTTAACTCCTGCCTCATTACCTGAAAGAAATGCAGCTATCAACGATTTTAGTCTGTGAAAATGGAATTTATTACTTGAATACTCGGGAAGAGTGGGATTACAAGTATTTTCACCAATTCACTGAGGAGCTCCCATGTTCCTGCCAACATTTTGCTCACTAGCAATAACTCAGAAATGGTAGGTGAAAGATTTTACTTCCTTTTAGCAAAAATAATCTTTTTTATTGGAGCTGGTTTATCTACAAGATAAAACTGCAAATGTTTCCATTTGTCTAGATTAACAGACAGACCATTACATCTCATTTTAACAGGCCGCAGTTTTACATTTTTCATGTACTCTCAGAAACAGAGTGTGAATAAGATTCTGCAATCAGACTTTGGTGCAGACTTCAAAAGGTTTTCTCATGGCAGTAACTAAGCATTATCAGGCCTTCTCCTAAGACACTATAATATAGATCCCTTAAAACTAGACAGTGCCACTGTCAAGGCAGGAATAGGTAACTATAAGAAATGGTATCAGGTAAAGCTGGTATTGCTAACTTCCTCAAGTTTCTCTTGCAATATCTGTCATTTTTTAGAGCCCTATCTCAACACAAGAGAACCTTAGCTCTCACTGTAATAGGTAAGTTACTACCCTCTGGCTTCATGACAAAAGTTTGAAAATGCAAACCTGAAAGGTTCATAAATTACCTCAGTCACTCATTAACAGAGCTCCTAATGCTATCTGCATATACACAATTCAGGTACAAAATGTAGGCAGTATCACACAACTTTGGTAAAAAACACACTGCAGATTTTTTATATGACATTATTTCTTTCCTCTCTCAAAGTGTCTGTAAATAGACTGCCAGTTTTTTAAGCTTCCTTTATTTTATGATGATTACTAATGGTGTGCATAAACCTTAGGTTGTAATAAATGGTCACTACTATTATTCCAGACTGAGGTACTGAACAGGCCTGTGCATGATCGCCTGTGGTTGCTTTCATTTCACAACACAATTTCTCCCACCAATTCGATAGCCCTACCTGTGACAAAGAAACGGTGAGAATGGTTTAATTGCCCAGGGAGAGGCATAGAGTACCTCAGGCAGGATGAAAGAATCCATTCTTATACTGCCTTTCTCCCTTTTGGGACTGTACTGGCCTTGGCTCTTACGCATGCTCTATGAGATTTACTAACATACTGAAGAGTTAAAGTAACATTTTGTCTTAAAAATTCTTAAAGAAATAACAGCTAAAACCTCTTAATTCTTGGCAAGCATATGCATGTGAAGCCAAAAGTGGAGCTATTTCAGAATGACAGCATTCTTCAGCAAAATTGTTTTGTGGAATTAGTCAGCAGTGAAACTCAGGAACGTGATGTCACACTCAGTCTAGACTGCATTTTCTAGAGTAGCAAGAACTCTGTTATTTTCCCTCAAAGCCCTATTTTGCCATTGTATGAATAAATACTGTGAGAATTCTGGGTCAAACAAGTACGGTATCTGCACAAAATGCAGAAAATAGAACTCACTCAATTCAGTTGTGGTTCATCTGTGCTTTGTAGTGTCTAAGCCACAAACTTACAGGATGAGTGCACTTCACAGAACCTTTGAATCCCTTCCAAATCTAACATTCTAGGCATTTTTAAAATATTCCCCTTTTTCTGATGATGCATATTATGTAGGTTACATTTTTTTTAGGACCCTATTAAACAAACAGAAAGTAGTGAATTGAAGCAGAATCCATCCTCTTTCTCTCCATCTGATAAAAGACAACTGTTCATATCATGCTTTCCAGTTTAAGGAATGCAACTGTTCAAACTAATGTCTCTCATGCCAGTTCAAACTACCTTAAGATTTTCCAGAATTCAATCATAATTCGTTCACACGTTTGTAAACCGGCATCTTTCCTGAAAGTTCACTGCTGTATTTTACTGTGTGTTCATCCTTACATATAAATCCACATTTTTGCACATGCTATCTAAAATAGAGGTTTCCTCTCAATTATATCTACGTACGTCTACAAATACTTAAACATGCAAAAGGCCATAACTCTATTAAACTGACAAACTAAATTTATCCTGTGCTTATTGAATTGGCTTATTAGACATAACCATAACACATTCCTAGATAAGAAGTGGCATTGGCTTGGACTGGTTAAAGGAGTGGTATTTTTCAGTTATTGTAACTTGATAACGCTTTCAGGCCAGAATAACGTGACAGTTCTCTCAAAACAAAGGCTTCCAAATGGTAAGTAGGCAGCACGCAATGCCTTTCCCAAGTTACTATTTTATTGATTCAGAGAACAGACACTGGAAGATATGCTCCAGTATATATCCAGAAAGACTGCTTCTGAAACTTATGGAAATGGCTTAGGCTTTATCAACAACAAATGTAAATTAATAGCCTACTTTATGATTCTGGACAAATTACAGCACAATTAATATCCATGGGAATCTTATCACTCATTTCTCTTGGATTGGAACATGAATTTCCCTCTCAGAACGGAACATGCCCAAATCCTGGGGCAATCATACCCAGGCAGAGGGTCTTGCTGTGATTTGCAAACATGAGTATAGTCTCTGAACTCTCACCTGGGAAGTTTTTGCACATTTTACTGATGGGAGTACATAGGGACTAAAGGCTTAATGCAGGATAGCATTTTGACACCAAAAGTAGGTGTTAAGTGAAAGTTAAATAAATAGGATCAAAATCTATGTAAGCTGCTGGTTAATTGGCACAGCTTACTAATTTTTAACCTGTAAGTTCTGAAGGAATTGAGACAGTAGGCCCTTTTGCAGAAGGCATTCCAACTGAGTGCAACATTATCTATTTCTTAAGAAAAATGGGTTTAATAAGCAGACCCCTTGACCAGACTGCAGACAATCTAGCATCAATTCCCACCACTGCCTGAAGAGATTCAGTTCTATTGCTGAGGGACTCTACCCTCCTGTCTCTCTAGGGAGGGTTGCTCCCCACTCCGTGTATCAGCATCTCTGGGCCCTGCTCAGGGTATGATCCATATCTGATGGCATAATGCAGGCTTCTGAATTCAGCTTTTGTGGCCAAACACACAAACAGTGCTTAAGCCTTGCCCTAAGGTTTCATAGCCAGCCAGCAACGAAGCAAGAACTAGAGCCCACATTTCCTGGTAAACAAAACTGTTTTCTAATGTTTTGATCTCTAAAAGCCCTCTTGCTTGTTCTGTGCTCTGAGTGCTAGGCTTCAATGCTTGTTATCATCACAACCCAGAAAACCTCACGGAATTATTCTAGAGACTTCAGCGAGCTGAGCTACCAACTACAGGAATCATTCTGATTTTTCCTTCAGACGCTTGGTCGAGTCATACTGCAGTTAGTATGACAAAATGTAGAGTATTCGATAGCATTTATAACTTGAAATGGGAAAACTCAGCTGCTTCCTCTTTTTGAAGAGTCAGGAGTCTTGACAGAGCTCCCGCAACAAGTTGAACACTATAAACAGGAAATTTACAGCTAACTGGGGATACTCCCACTGTGTAAATTGTAGTGAAATCAGACCTGTGTCTACAGGAATGGTTACAGTGGGTTTCTCATATGTTTCTGACTCCAGTAGGAAGTTACATGTTAGATTTTTTGGTGCTAATTTACTAAATAAAATTAAGTCTTCTATAGGTCTCCGGCAGAATTTCAAATGCTCAAGGTTGTCATGTTATAGCCTGTACCTTGTAATAATGAAATGACTTGTAATTTTGAAGACAAATACACTCCACCAAAGAGGGAGTGAGAATGTGTCCTGTGCCTGGAGATTGTGGAAACTATTTCATAATTACTTTTTTTTTTTTTGAGAGTGGCGCGGTGTAAAAATACCTCAGGGTATACTATCTATCTCCCACTTTTTTCTGATTTACAACAGCAATAAGCACAGCATTCCTGCAATATTAGCAGAAATATTCAGATAATGACTTGGGTAATGAAAGAGATGATTTTATCCTTTGTTCACTGTGGACATCACTGTCATTAGACTGCTAGGGCTTTGAGGTCGTTCACTGTGGTAAAGAAAAGAAGACAGAGGTAAACAATGGAAGGAGAAAAGAAGTGGTATAATCAATGCAAATAGGTAACTTTGAGACTTAGAACATTAACAAACAAACTGCTGAATTTTTAAGAAGTAAACATCTTCAGCAATCTACTGTATTTCTATAGGTCAGGCAGCAGAAGGGAGACTGATCAGCTCTGGTTTTCCAGCTCAGATTGTCAAGGAAAACGGCTTTTGGCTGGAGGGCTGGAATTTGTGTTGAGGTGCTGTGTCTCCGCTGGCTTTCCAGGACTGGAGGTTGCCACAGAGAGGTGAAAAATGGGGCAGGAACAGAAACCATGGCTGTAATATTTGCCAGAGTTCACTTCTCATTCCTCAGAACAACAGGTAAATGAACAAATAATATAAGAAATCACTGGTGCTGTCTGTAAGTAGTGTCTTTATGCATTCAAATACAGGGAAAGTGGATTATACCTTCACTTAAAGGCAAGTAGAAGGGGGATGACATATTTCTTTCTGTTCTCCACAAGGCAATAAAGGAATCATGGTGATTCCAAAAAGCCTGCCTCTTTCAGCCCTTTCTAAGATTATTAATATTCCTTAAGGCATACTGTGGTAAAATTACTTTGGAGGGGGGTGGAATAAGAGAAAACTGGGACTGAACAGAAGCATAGTATTACAGACAGATTTTAGGGTAAAATACAGCTATTGCTTTCAGGACGGTTGGCATGCACAGAGTTTACTTTACCCCAGCTCCTTATGCAACACACCCTGCCGTCTCAGCACATGCCGACAGAAGTAACAGAAGGTGGAGCAGAGTGGAGACCCCACAGCCAGGCTCTGCCGTGCTCCCTGCAGGAACAGGAACTTGATGGCACCACACAGCTGATAAGCTGCACAGCAGTTGTCACATGAAGGATCTATGAGATGTCCGCTGCTGAGCCAACCACTGTGGCAAAATGACCTTCCTCAGATGAAATAATCTCATTGTAATACCAAAGCACACCTCCACCCCAAAGCTACCCACCTCCAAGGTACTACTACACCTCGCTGGGCATGTGATACCAATCAGTAACGATACGTACGACTACAGTCACTCAAGCTCTACCTAAATGTGAAGGAAACAGACTAGTCCTGGACTGAAATATGTCCAGAGAGGGGGAATTGTTGTCTAAACTCCCAAATTACTCAATTCTGATTTAGTGTTCACTAAGCGAGGTCAAGCTGACCCACCCTCTAAGTTGTTATGAATGAAAGGGCTTCTGATCACTCTGGGAAGGATGAGAAAAAAAGAACAGTGAAAAAGAACACCATTATCCAAGGTACGCAGAAAGAAACTTTCAAGGGAGGAAAGTTCTGGCTGTAAGAGGACACAGGCTGATAAGGTGTTGCAGTCCACTGCCACCAACAGAAAATTAGTTGATAATAGGATAAAGATAATTGTGGCAGTGGGAAATCATGACCTCCAACTTAAACTGGGAGAAAACCCCCACTTGAGGAGCATTTGCAGTTAGTAAAGAACTTCAGTTGTGCTATCTGAGGATGTGTACTAATTTGCATTAAAAGCGAGCAACTTGTAACCAATCCTGTGTATGATGAATGAATACGCAATGGACTATGAAGTATAAAAAGTGGACAGATGAGGGGAGAAATTAGGGAAGACTCCATCGTAACTTCTGGGATCAGTCAATGGGCCGAACCTGTCTTCTCCCCCATAGGGACATCTGTTGGGTAAGAACTTTATCTTATGCACACTAAATAACTAACTCACACTAGCTGTTAATAGTGATTATAGTTTGGTTGCATATCACTTCAAGCTTCTTTCTGCAGACAGTCCCTATCACTGGCAATTAAAAACCTTAATTTGTCATGATTTTATATTAATAAAAAATGTTATTCCATAAACTGTTAGTGTGAGTCCTTCGTGGGCGCTAGCAGTTGCAAGCAGTGGGTAACACATTTAAACCAAGTGGGCAGACCTGCAGAGGGGTTCCCCTGATGCTGTTGGTGCGTTTCCCTGAACAAGTCAGTTGAATCACCCTCTGATCCAGCGGGACTGTCCAGTGAAGGGTCCCTATAACCGGACACTGACAGATTGGTCGGGCACAAGTTTCTCTGCTTTCCTGGGGTGCTGATACACTGGGGGATGATAAAACCTCCCCCCTACCCTTTCACATGACACATGCCCTTATGAATAAAATTAGGGGTGATTCTAGGTAACTCTAGGTTGGTAGTTCCTTCAGTCTATCAGCCTATACACTATAGCCATCTAGAGCCTTCTAGACAGAACAGAAACTACATCCAGCAGGTGTCCTCAGGGTACAGGAACAAAGCGGAGTCTGACTAATTTGGGGAGCTGAGTGAAAAATAACACTATGGATGGCACAGCAGCAAAGATAAGAGTAGACTCATTTCTGAACTTGACTGCTTTGTATTTGAGTGAGGCTGGTTGACTGAAATTATAATAGAAGTTACTCTACTGAAGTATGAAAAGCAACCCTGACATACAAATGTCAGTGAAGTTCATGTGATTTTTCTAATTCACGTTGACAGGTATTCTGGACCTGTGCTACACTTCAGTCCTTCTTGAGATGCCAAGGCAGGCAGAAAATAGAAATGTCCACAGAAAAAGAGCAGTTATGTTTTAAAAGTGATATCAGCATGTCTAGAAAGACTTTTAATCTGCTTTTGCAGAGTTCCATGCCTAGGAAAAGCTATCAATTCCCAAAGCTAAGAGAAATTCATAATGTGAAATGCAAACATTTTGTTTTGGAAATTCATGAAAGATTCAGTCTAAAGTGTTTTATTTGAATTCATATAGATTACAGATGGATTTTTTTCCCTTATTTGCTTTAAGGAAGCAGTAATTTCTTTATTAAGATAAAAAAAATCCTGGTATTAAAAGCCTTCAGTTGAAAGAAACATTTAGTAAGAAGAAAGCTTTAAACCTTCTGAGATTTCATGCACTCTTCAGTAAGATGAAAGTAACATTTTTAAGTCTTAGGCTCACTTAGAAACATTTTGAGGTGTGCTGTTACCACATCTCATCAGATTTTTGTACTCCAGAGCGATTTCAAATCTTATTGTGGTATGTTTGGCAATACACTTAAAAGATTACCATTTAATCTAGTTAAGTAAGTTTGACTTCAAGCAAGTGTCTCTCTGTCCATCCAGCTGCTTATTGTTTTTTGTTTCTTTGGAAAAGAAAGGAAATGAAAATCACTGAGGAAAAAATGGGACAACAAAGTCTGGTCTTATTCAGTTTTTCTTGCAGCTGTGAATTTTAGTAGACAGAGTTTTTAGTAGATGGATTATTGCCATTAATTCCAGTGGGAGCAAGGTTGTTTCCGGAATGCCTCACTTTCTATGGCTGACTTTATTTTAAATGAAAATTGTTTCTGGCTTTGAAGTGAAAGACAGTTTTGCCCTCAAGTTCAAAGGCTGCCTAATGGAATCTGACATGCCATATTTCCAGTTACAGTGGGGATGAAGAGAGGAGGTAGAAATGCACTTTAAGAAGGTGGAAGGCACCTACACGTGTAGCAGTCATCTGTACATGAGAAAGGAGTAGCTACCCCACTGCACAGCAGTCTTCTCGCTTGCCATTCAGAATGTAACTCTACCTAGTCCTGATCTTGAACATGCCATCAGTTACTGTAGCCCATACAAATTTGAAGTCCGTGGATAACTTTGCAGATATTCTAGATTTGAACCCAGAAACTGCAGCCAGCTAAGGTCTGAACTCCAGATCCCCCAGTCTGTTATGCAGTTTGCTAGATATCCCACACTTTTCATTTCACAGCATTGGACTTGCAGAGACCGAGCTCTAGAAACACAGAAAGTAAATAGGATAATTAAGAGAGTGATGAAAAGTACTGGAGAATGGAAGTGAGGTTTTAAGGACTGCATTAACTCTAACACTTCTTAAGTTTTCACCCTACATACTTCTGTAGAGTCATTAATTTCCTAGGTTTTTGAAGTGAAAAATATAAGTAGAACTCGAAAAGATGTCACTGGTCTGTATGGTAGGAACAGATACAGCCTCTAAAAGTTTTACTGGTTAACTCTGAAGACAGAGCACTAGTGCACCTACTGTGGTTCACAGAGGGGTTGATTTAAAGTCCACCAAATCTGATGGGAATACTACTACTGACTGCGAAAATCTCTAGAGCTCATTCTGTAAGCACTGAACTTTTAGTGTGCATATTTCATAACACAGAGTAGTGGGAAGTAAGTTTCACACATTTTTTTTTTTTTTAATTAAAAACTTGTGGCATGGGCCCAGGTTTAGAATCTTTACAACCTTCAATGGATTTCACCAGAACACCAGCTGAGGTAACAGAATCTCATTTTCTGTCTCATCTGTTTTCACACTTTGGGATACCTGACTTATTTAAAAAACCCAAACAAAACAGTTGCAAACATTTTTTTGTAACCACAAAAAGCATGTGTAATTCTTTTGTTAAACAAAAAGAACAGTAGCTGGGAGTTTTCTGTTTGCTTATTTTTTAAATCATGAGATCATAAATTGCTTTGCACAGGACAGCAAATTTCATAGTTGGGGAAACAGATGAAGTGACTGCAATCTCATTCAGTAAGCTAAAGAGTGGAAACAGAATTCAGGTTTATTAAATCCCTTCCTGCAGCTCTGACCACTAGATATTGCTACTCTCTAGTTCATATTGAGGAAAAGCTTAGACGCATTAGCTCACAATTAAAAGTGTAGTTTCTGCAGGGGGGGAGGAACTAGGCCTTGGAAGTTTGACAATGCAAAAATTGGAAGAGGACTTTTAGAATAAAAATGATTATGCTACTTGCTACTTATTCTTTCTATATACACCAAAGTATGTCTTGAAATAATTAAAGACAATTAAGTTGTTATACTGCTATTTTAAACACTAAAATTTCATTTGCATTAATAATTATCTACATGTATATACATGGTGTGATCCCTGCAAAACTCAGTAATTGTGCTTGGCTTAGACAGCAATGACAGTAAAACATTGCCTGAAGGAAAGATACTGAATTTGAAATTATTTTACTTAAGCAGAATATAAATTTTGATTTTTTTTCTAGCCAGCTTCACTACTTTTATACTAGATTTTGTGCATTTTCTTCATTGTGGAAGGTATAGCTAACTTTGTTGCAACAGCAATACACTGGTAAACAAGTCTTTTGTGTTTATGTTTCCACCTTCTGTTGCAATCTGGGGCTTATTTTTGCCTCCCATGTAATGTGGGAGACACCTTCAAAAATACATTCTCTTCGATGTCCTTCCCCTAAAGAAAACCCAATAAAGTTGCCATCAACTGCTTTAACTTTCCATCCTTTTCCACTACCTGTAATAGACATCTGTGGTGATGTTCAGCTTGATGCATTTTCTACCATAAAATCCCACCCAGTTGCTGAAGAAAATGGAAGAAATAGGAGGGAAGTCAAAATAGAGCGATAACATGAAAAGGAAGACTTGTATTAACAAAGCAATGACCCTAAAATATCTTCTCTCATCTATATGCTAAACATTGGATTGCACTTTCAGTTAACAAATTCTTGGAGGCTTCTATTCACTGTAAAAATAAGCACCACAAATGCTGCCAAGCTAGTCCATTTAAATAAGCATGGAAATGAGACTATTTCGACAGGTAGACAAATATTGTAAATATTTATATTGTAAGGATAATAATGACAAAAACCTACAGAAACCAACTAAAGAAAGACATCTCACGCACGCATGCTTACACCTGTTTTCACCTGTGATCCATAGTGGATGTTAATAGCAAGAATGGATCACATCTTAGTTGTTACTACTATGCCTATTCCAGATCTCAGACAATAAAGGATACCTGAATCACCTGCTCGTGATAGCAGCCTGTAGGAGAGCACTGCAGGCTAAAATTGCTACCTTCCTAGAAACAGGTTATATTGATAATACTCAAAATTTTGAATTAAAGATATTCTTAGCAAATATTCCTCTGATGCATTCTAAAAGAATTTCAGGGTTCTGTCTTTTGACCCTACATAGAGCTTTAGAAAACAGCTATCATCTAACTCCTCAGTTATACTAGCTGAAATTTCACACACCTCAATGACAGGGTTTTGCTATATTGTAAACTCTATTGAAGAGGAATGAAGCCCATAGAGAGAAATCAGTCAGACATCTTTGCTTTAGAGTTGCAGGCAGAGTTGGAGTTTTTTTGCCTTTCTCCCCTGCCCCTGCTGCCCAAAGAGCTGAATTTGGCTGAAGAGATGAGAATTTTTAAGAGAACTTGCTCACTTAAAGTAACATATCCTGCTAACTTAAGTTCTCATACAAAAAGTCAGATGGGCTTTGGCAGTAAGTTCAGACAGTCTGTGTTGTACTGAAGAGCACATCCTGTTCTCTGCACTAAGATTGCTGACGTGTCTGGACTCATATCTGAAAAACTACTGTATTAGTGTCAGAAGAATGTAAGACACTTCCCTATTTTTTGTAGGAGATGGAAATGAGAGAAAATAATGATCTTTTTTGGTATATACTACACGTGACTGAAGCCTGGAAAATAGCTGGATAGATCTTGTAGTTATAAATAATGAAATTAAATCATCTGATCTTTTTTATTATTAAATGATATAGCCATCAATTTTCACTATCCTGATGCTAAACTTCATCTAAGAGAAAGCTAAGACATTACAGAAAATACAAGAAGAATCATATGGAAAAGAAACTTACGGAAGAAGTACGTGAAAAGTCAGCCTGACAGCACTGAAATCATAAAAAGATAAGGGAAAATAGAAATGTAAAAGAACTGACAATTGCACCAATGCTGTTTCAGTATGTGATAGTCATATGGAAGATTGAAAGAAGAGATGGCAGTGAGAATGAATACAACAGCTGTTCAGTATACACTTATTTGTGCCTCCAGAGACTACTGTTAATTTTTTCCTTATCCCCTAGCACTGAGAAGGGTAGGGATTGGGGTAATCTATTACTGCTCTAGCAATTTCGTCATCTTCTCTATCACCTAAGCAGAGCTATCAATACTAGAGACAGGCCCAAACTATCTGATTAGGATCATGATCTGGATTTCAAATGTTAACACTTAAAACTATGGCTTGAGTTGGGGGGGTGGTTCTATTCAGCGATGTATGGATGTCTATGGATATAGAGATGCATGGGTAAAGTGTGAAACAAATCTGTGTTTGGACTTTGAACACTGTAATGTTTGGGGAGTAAACAGGTGGTGTACACTTATAGTTTGGTTCAGACTCCTTTACTCAATAAGGATATATATGGAGATACAACATTTAACAATATAAAACAGTTTATAAACTATATATATTGATTATTTTTTAAAATTAGAGACATGTAGGTACAACATGAAGAAGGGATAGAGGTGTCCTAGTGCAATAGCTGTCCCTCTTGAGAAACAGATCATACAAATCATAAATACTTTTCCAGGCATCTACTGTACTAGTCAATACAACAGCGTGTAACAACCTGAAGTGATGAGAGACAATCCAGTCTGAAATGTTTGGATTTTAACATGTGGAATTAATTCAAGTAAAACCAAATTAAATAATTATTTTTTATAGATACATTTATATGCCATGTTAAGCAAGAGTCCTAACCCTCCTCCTCCTTCCCCTCAAAAAACTCAAAGAAAACAAAAAGAACCCCTTGAGTGATGAGATGAAGCTATTGTAAAGAAAATATGCACCTGCCTTCCCAGTCTGCAAACATATGATAGAAATTTTTCACTGTTATCTAGAACCAGCTGGAAGTCGATTCATGGGAATGGTGAAATAAAAGCAAGATGGCAGTGGAAGGTAACGCAGGCATCTGTTACAGATATTTCAGCTACTTACGCTGCTACTGACTGATTCTTCACAAAGGTTTGATTGCTCCCATTTCCAGTGGCTTAGGAAGAGATCTACCTCTTTTTTAAAAGACCTGTACTTTTGTTAGCCAACATTAAAAAAAACCACCAGATGAGACCTACTAGTAGTGAGCCACCTTGCCATATCTGGAAAACATTTCCTTCTCAGCGCTGCTGAGAGCAGACGAGTGACGCTCAAGGGCCAAAATAGTGTTTTCAGGATAACAGTTACATTTGGAGCTATAGTTTATCACATACCTGTACCTGCACTCTCCTGATGGATCTGTGCTTCTAGGTCCTTATTTCAGTTGGCACCAGTGTCGCTGAGCTGCATCTGCTAAGGGGGAAAAGAAATGGGGAGATGAATTGCCTTAGTTCCTACGAAGACCGCGAGAGGTCACTCCGGCTATCCAGACCACAATTTCTCACAGTGTGTCAAAGGATTTGCTAGGAAGGACTGCCTGCTCCTCTCGGAGCCTGGGAAAATTACCGTTTCAAACAAACAAACAGTTTCCATCACCTGAATGCATTTCAAAGGTTATTTACAATTGATTCATAAAATAAAGAAGCTTAAGGAAGGTTTTGTATGATTTAAATCTTTTACTGGTCCAAAAAACCAGGGCGACTGTACAAATACAAAATACTTGGATTTGAATTCTAGCACACACACACATACACACAAAGGCAGCATCTCGCCTTCAGACATGAAGAACTGAAAAGGTCTTCCTTCCTACCTGTCTTGCTCCCTCCTCCCCTTCACTACTTTATGCATCCTGAATATAGGTTTGTGAATAAACAGGCTGTCAAACACAGCACTTTTCTGTTCCCTTTGTTGCGCCAAGCAGGACAAGAGATGGTGGCTGTATGAGCAGGCTTTAGTGACTTGTGACAAGTAGAAGTTTTTTCCCAACAGGAAGTTAACTGACAACGCTTCAAGTTTTACATCTCTGAGATACCTGAGCAGTACAAAGCCAACAAAACCTTTTAAGACTCGCTCCTCTAAAAGAAAACAAGCAAGCAAATAAATTACGTTCTAAACAAATCCAAAAGCTAAGCTACTGTTCAAAATCACATCTAGGGATACCTGGAGCTCATTTTTTCTCTCAACTTTTGATTTGTTGATGCATCCCTTTGACCACTTACCAATCATACTGTGAATTTCCTACATTGAAAAAATAGCAAAGTTAAAGTCCTGGGCTCCTGGGCCTCTGTTTATTCAGAGAAGCCTACTGTACACACAGCCACTGCACCACACAGCTTGCTTAGAAAAACTTCAACTCCATCCTACTGCCAGTTAGTCCTTTAACCCTATAGCTTTCCTTGATACTGTCATCACACACTACCTGACATGATGGCAAGCTTTGCAACGCAATCAGTTTGCTTAGATAGATCCCTGCTCAGCAAATAGTATGGTAATGTAACAACACAGCTTCACAGAGCTTCGGACCAAGGAGGCATGATACTGACTCCTGGTTACCTACCTAGCACGATTTTTCTAATTTCTGATCGAACAGACCAGACAATAAACACAAGACTGAAAGAAAGATTTCACAGGAAGGATTCATCATGGTTTCAGTTAACCTATTGAAAAAGTGAAATCCTTAGTTAAGAAAGCACATATTACGCTTAAGTTGGCCATGGACCTGGGTGTGAGACTTTCAAGTTCACTGCCAAGTCTTGGTTTAGTTTTCTGTGTGAGCCGTTACAATTCTTCAGTGAGCATCATCTACCTGATTATCATACCATACCTGCTGTATACCTACAGTTCTCCAAGTAAACCTGATACTAATTACACATTTTGTCAAATCCAAATGAAGCAAAATATTTCTTTTGTGAAAGAAAATGCCTTTAAAAAAGCACAATGCAAATAATGAGATAATGAGTTTGTACCCTACCCATGAGATTCACATAAAAATGGATTCCTAGTGTTTTTGAAAACAACTAGAACACGAGCTCTCCGTCAGGCCTACTTCTATGTAATATACTTTGTAGTCTGGAAGAAAAATAGCTTAATTCTAACTGCAATCATCCATGATTAAACATCTCATAGAAAGGCAGCTTTATGATGTTTATTTCTGTGGGTAGAATTGCTCTCACTAGCCAGTGTTAGCATAAACTGTGGTAACTAATGCACACCGGGTTACTGGTGAACAAAAGACAATATGAAAATGTGCTGAAGTTTTATTTGATTGAAATGTTTTCTTTAATAACCCAGCATTTACCACTGTTGTAAGATTACACAACGGCAACCAAATTCTCATAATGGAGTTTGGATTTCTCAGTGAAATTGATAAGTAGAACTTCTTTTAAGCGATACTTCTAAGTCATTTTTCTTTTCAATTAACTCTAATGCTTGAATGAAGAACATTTAGTACCGTAAAATGAAACGAATGAATGTGGACTTTACCAAAGACTAAAACTCCCTGTATCATATGAACTCTATATATCAAAAAGACAGCCGATGAATAACTCTGATAGAGCGCATATGGTAGAAATGGCAACCACTCAACCCTCCAGCACTGGATGAACCTCAGCACATTTGAAAGTTTTGTTTTGATCACCTTCCAGAAAATTAAATTATTATCTCAACACAGTCCAACCTCTTTGAGTCTATAAATCAAATGTGTTATGAACAGGTTTTCTTGTAACACTTTTGACACTTCCTGGTTTCAGAGACATTGAAAGTGCCATGAGAAGAGTCTTAGAACCGGTATGTTCTAATTTTTAGTTTATTTGAAATTAGTCATTTACCAGCACACTAGAGTTCACCATATTCATCTCAGGTTGTGCAGGGATGCAAGGAATGCAAACAGGCTTTGACTGCTGACATTTCATTTGGCTTGTAGAATTACAATACTGTGCAGTTTAGAATTTTTGGTTTCAGTGAAGCTCATCAATTCTGTACTGTACCATGGAAACGTTTTAAAAAAATTGCCAAGAGAAGCTGCCAATCACACCTAGCTTTGCTGAAAAAATTGTCCATATTTTTTGCTTATAAGCAGTCAAGTTTTAGCTTCAGTCTGGTCTAAAGGTTTATGTGTTGCCATTCACCATACCCGCTGGACTGTATTAGTAGGAGACGTAACTATCAGACCTGTCACTTCTTCCTCCCCACCCTTATCATCCTGTTTTCCTAGAAGTACTGTAGTTTGTCACTCAAACTAAAATGGCTAATTTTTACCTTATTCCTTCCTTAATTTCCACAAGCTGCTCACCCACATGCTATTTTCTGCTCCAGAGAGAAAGGAACCACTTATCTCTTTGCATTCATGTCCAGGATCTGGAGAGCTTGTGTGAATGCAAGGGGAATTGTCATATTTATATCAGCCAAGTTACAATAAGCTACAGTCCTCCTGTTAAGGTGTTTAACTTCTTTTCCAAACATTGACCTGATAAGCCCATATTAACCAAAGTATGTATGGCTGAGTATTGATAAGGACAAGGTGTCGCACAGAGACAGGATAACTTGCTCTGTAGAAAAAGAACCAACCTAGTGTGGGTGTTATGAGCAAAGATGACTTGCAGTTGCTACTAGTGTCTTCAAAAACAGCGCAGGACTGAGCACATATAGGAAAATCTGTAAAAGCTTTACTTTCACTAAGCTTAAAGAATGACTACAAGATTTTATTCCCCTACAGTAGTGGATCTGCCTCTTCTGTGAATACTCTTCAAAGGCAATGATCAGCCGTACTTTGTTATTTCAGAAGATGTATAAATAGTCCTGGAAAAATCTTGTGCTAATTTTGCTATTTCCTTAGAAGGTTAAGTTCAGGCATCTCTAAACTTTGCAGCTCACATCTTAACCGAACGGTAAAATTTAAGCTTCTCAAGGCGTGCACAGCTGTAATCCAGCCTCTGGTTTCTAGGGATCAAAGGTCAGCACATTAATCTATTTAGGATAATTCATAGAACCTCTTTGGAGAAAAGAAAAACATTAACATAAAAATAAGCCATGTTTCCTGAAAATGAATCAGAACATTTTATGATATAAAACAGTATCCCAATGATGACCCAAACCAATTACCTTAGTATGTTCAGGCTCAGGCTTACTCTACTCTGTTTCACTCTAGGTATTGCTGCTCTTTTGTTAAAAGATTTTTTTGGAATAAGTAGTTTTGCTCCAATTATGAAGTCAATTGCTTTGAGAAGTAAGAAGAAAACCTAAGAAAAGTCTCTGAACAGCTGTGATATGAAAATAATCAAACCACTCCTCACAGCATCATAAACAGCAACAAAATCTTTAATAACAATAAAAATGTGCATGAAAATTTGTTGTTCCTACCACATTTGAAAATGACTGACAGTAGTTTGCAAGGAGTGTATAAGGTTTTTAACAAATGCTTTTTGAAGGGGGTGTTAGTAAAACATTACAGAACTTTGCAGAACCCAGCCTCAAATGTCTAGAAGTTGACACTGACATAATTTATATCCTTTACATCAAAGATAGATTATTCTTAAAGTGTATTTTCACCTAGCTCTACTTCTTCACTGACATTTAATTATTTTTGTTTTGTTTTAAATACTGCTTCTTGCTACTTTTCCGTAACAATAGATGGAGGTAACTGTTCTAATATACAGTGATCGAATTTCCAGTTTACAAAACAACAGCTACCCAGCAATGACAAAAAGAATGTAAAAAAATAATCTATATGAGAATATGAGAGCAGGGAGGGCTTTTAATATTTAGATGGTTGGGTTTTGCTCATGGCAGTTCTCAGCTACCGCATGTGCATTTCATATTTCATATACTAAGAGAGACATGGAACTGATTTAGATGTGAAGTTCATTGTTAAGCTGGGGCTTACTGTCAAATTAATTCAGTTATTGCTCATAATGTTAATTCCACTGATGTAAAGAGCAGAACTGAGAGCAAGAGCAAAAGATGAAGCATGTGCTTGCGTGTGTGTATTCATATCTATTCATGTGTGTTAAAGGGGACTTCTTAACCTGTCCAGGTTTGTTTTCTCAGCTGGTGAAAGACATACGATAGCTGTCACACTTATATTATTCCCCCCAAAAAAGATTATAAATGCCTTAACAGTCATCTTCTCCTCATTCCTTTTCCCCACAAATTCTCCAAAACTCCAAAATCCAAATCTGGGTGAGACACAAGACCTGGACTGATACAGGTACAACTGAACAGACATGTGGCAGGAAGCCTAAAATACTTTGGAGGTTTTATGGGTGAATATTCCCTTCTGATTTAAGAATTGCGTAAAAAAAAGTAACTTTGTTTTTAAACCATGGAATCACTGTGGTTCTCATAATAGGAATGAACCCACTGCAAAGACCTGATGACCTAGAGAAGATATGTTCCATGAAACTAAATAAAAGAAGTATGATTAGAACATTTCCAGATCTAAGAATGAAGCTAGTGATGAATCATGCAAGTCCTGAGGAACATCATCAAGCTGTATGCAGGACAGCCAGTGCCACGTAAGAATATGCAATTCGCATCCATCACAAAGTTTGTGGAAATGAGTTCCACAAGCACAAATGAACTGCAGTAGTTGTTCAGGGACTTGATTATCATGGATCCATTGTCTCCAAGGTGCTTGGCTGTGCTGTGCTTTCACTGCTGTGGAGAAGGGCTGCTGAGAAGGCATATTCCAGAAAAGATTCCTGCTGTGCAGTACTTCCGCAGGGCATCCAGTAAGTCAATGACAATTTTGGATGGCAGAGCATCATTAAATATTCAAGGATTAATTCAGTTGCCTCACTATGAACTTGGTACAACTATGAAGAGAAATGAATAGTGGAGATGACAGAATGATCTTTTCTGAATCCCTCTGCTGTCATGCAACATGGATAAATAATGAGAAATAAGTTCTTGGCAAATGCTAGGTTTGGCTCCTGAGAGCTTAGACATAATGGTAATACGATATTCAAAGAGTGCAGTACTCAGTCAATTAGATGAATAGCCTGTTTTTGCTCGTCCTTGTCCAATAAATTTGAGAACGAATGACATTAAAGAAACCCAATTATTTCTGCAAACTAGGTACTGGACCTGGCAGATGACTGAGGGATATTAAATGATCCTTCATAGGCATGCTGGTTTAGAAGGGGGAGATGTTTGATTGCAATGCAGTGTTAAACAAGGCAAGAAGTGCCTCATGGAGCTACAGAGTTAATCCAAAACCTTGTTTTGTTGCCTTTTCTCTGCTGAAAAGCTCAGCTACTTATTAGCCCTAAATCAGGCTTGCCAAAATGCAGAAACCTGTTGGTCTTTTCTGCCCAGCACTATGTGCTATATAGAATTCCTGTTCCGCTACCCTAAAGATAGCACACAAATAAGCTTTAACTAATAACATTTGATCAATACACTTATATGAGCATGATCTCCTCGAACTGCCAGCTGCCCTAAGGCCACAAAGGGCAAGACAATATAAAAAACCAAAATTGACTTGTGCTAATTCCATATTAATTAAGCTTCTCTTGACCTGTCTTGTGTATTCTTAAGGAGACAATGGAAGATCTTTGCATGCAGAGCAGCAAACATGCTCTTTTGGGATAATTTCAATAATCTCACTATATCAGGAAGATTCATGCCCTGAATTCATGCCCTTAATCAAGTTGCAGCCTGTTAGGGCAATCTAGAGAGGGTGAATAAAGCTATTATTCATTTCTGCACGAAAGCCAATATTATAGCTTAGCACAAGGCAAAGGGTACAAATTTATATGTGCTCAACTACAAGCCTTTTTTTCCTCCACTGTACAGAATATGTGATCCCTGTTTCTTTCCATTCTGTCATAACTTTTTAGGTTTGAAATATTTTCCATGGTTATTCACAGATGTACTATCGTAATAAATGTAAACAGATAACCCAGCTGTCAATAGGCCAATCTCTTAAAGGTTTGTTTATGGCTGAGGTAAACACATCAGCAAATACAAGGTTGTCAGCTTGTATGTTGCTCAAACACCATCAGCTCATGCCTGTACCTGAGGTAAGGCAGTGGCCTCTTATGGTGATTGATTTGGACCATTAGCTCCAAATCAAAGTTGGTTTCAGTTCATCCATCTTTCTAGAACCTCAGCAAAAATGTTATTTGAAAATAAACACTGGCTCTTTGTCTCTTTTGTCAAAAGAGCAGCAGGGAGCTAATCAACATGACACTAGCTACATCTCCATTTCTGCTGCCACAGCAGCGCCCTCCTGGAAGTCGTGCTGCTGAATTTAGGTGTTTGTCTACTTGCAGTCCTGAAGTGCAGGTCTGGAGGAGGAGAGATTGCACTTCTTCCCAGTAGCACTGAAAAAAGGTTTCTCATAAACCTAAGTATGCTGAATGTAAAAAGCAGACTTTGACACTTAATCCCTCAGTCCAGCTGACCAGCGTTTGACTTGAGATCAGGAAGCAGAGGGAAAAGGCATTTTTAAACCGCTTTTGCAAACCTTGGAGTATCAAAGCAATAACTGCCAAGAAAATAAAGCACCTGGGGGATAGCTGTAGTCTGCAGCAACGTGACCCTGATCCCGCTTTGGGTGCTGAACACGGGGATTCGCAGGACACTGTAACCATGGAACTACTTAGACTTGACCTAAAACAGATCAAGGTGACCTAGAATAGAAGTGAATCTTCATCCCTTGAGGATTGCTCTAACAAAGAACGGGTTTACAAATGGCTGGTTAAAATGAAGTTAGCCACTGGAGGCTGTCTAAGGGCCTGGACTGAACACAATTAATTCAGAGCAGCATCTCTGTCCACCAAATCTGTGTTTGTAATGATAGGCATGCAGTATCAAGTGTTTGTAGGTGCTTGAGTCAAGGATTAATTCTGGGACGAGATTTAATATTTGTTAATTACCGAAGTTCTGTCTGCCATGCCCTGGGCAAGCTGAGTGCCAAGGTAGGTCCAAGTCCCAGCTCGACACGATGTAGAAGCTCAGCTCACCAGCCTCTCACTAGAGTTGTGTCGTGTACTGAGGTGAGGCCTCTCTCTAAAATGACTGCTATTTACATGTTCTGTGATGTTTCAGACATTCTTCTTTTTGCTCTGTTTTCCTTTCAATTTAGAAAATGGTCTTCTTAAAAAAGGTACTTTGCTGCTGCAAGCACCTGCAGCTCAGGTGTTGGCTTTTTTTTTTTTTATAATTGTTCACATTACGTTTTCACATGTTTGACTAAAAGACTCCTCTCAAAAAACATTTGGATCAGTATTGGAGTTGGGTGTTCAAGAGTGGGGGATTACCCCACAGCCCTTTCTTCTTTAATATCTCCTTAATGCTGATTCTCCATAACCTGCCTCTCTCTGACTACCCTCCCCCAGCTCTGATCTGACGGGAGCAGGGGAGCCTCTGAGATGGTGTGGGTTATCTGAGGACTCCTCCTCCAGAACCTTACTGCTCAATGAGGGCAGTTTACGCTTGTGGAACTACAGCAATTATTTTAAAGAAATAAGTTTTGATGCAGCCTTGTTACTATAGTCTTTTTCCCTTTGCGTGTCTTCATCAAGAATAATGGCAAATTTCCAGCTTTTTCTTTTTTCGGCTGGGAATGGGCATACTCTTAAATCCAAACAAGCTGATTATTAGTAACTTCTGATGTAAGGAGCTAAATAAATGTGATGGGGGAGCCACCAAAACTTAGGCTTAGCTCCACTGCTAGGCTTAGGCATTATAAAAAGAGAAAAGGTTTCTTTGCACACTTTGTTGGATAAATACTTGTTGGGAACTGCAGTCAATATTTTTCTTTAGCATTTTAGGAACTGATAATTGTTAACAGGAGGTCTTAACAAGGGAAGCTTCAATGCTCTGGCTTATCCTTCTGAGCTACTGATTGGCTTGTCTCAGTAGGAAGACCTGGATAGACCTCCTCCTGCGTTCTGCTGAGAAAAAAAAGAGGATTTAGTACAAATTGAGAAGTCACCTCATACAGACTGTCAAAAGTGACCTCATTGTAGCTGGTACAGCCGGCTGAAGTCTGCTGGAGCCTGCCATGCTTTTGCTGGGTCAGATTCCTCGCCTTTTGTTATTTGAGCTTCCTTCTGAGAGCCTGGGCTGCCTAAAGGAGTAACATGACATTCCCTTTCTTTGCCCTTTAATCCAATCAGAGGGGCCTTGCTTTCACACAGGGGGCTGGGATTCAGGCTAAGGTTAGCTGAGCAGCTGTGAAAGTGAGGTGAAGATTAAGACTTCGACTCTGATCATACATTTCAATATGAATGAAGCCAATAAAAGGGAGATTATCTTTCTTGCTACTTTTCAAATTTCTTATCCATGAGGCAGTACTATTTACATGAAGCTTGATGCAGTTCACATGTCTTTGCCCTATCAGGTACAAAAATGTTTGGTCTTCATCTTAAAAATATATTTGGGGAGAGTAGGAAGGAAGGGAGAAAGAGAAAAAAGTGAGGGAGAGAAAGTTTTGTATGGTAGCAGATGGGAGCATGTCAAGTAAGAAATGCAAAAGTACTCTTTCTGCTTGCAGTCTGGCACTTCAAAGCAAATTGAGGCATTTCAAAGAGGATACACATTATTATTTGATTAAGATTCAGCTTCCTGGACGAAATGTGCATACAATTATTAGCATGATGATAGTAGGTTTCATAAGAGAAGTTTATCTCTTTGTTATTGGTTCTTATTAGCAGTGGGTTCAGACTCTTACCCTATGTATGAACTTCCACTATTTTTTTATCAATTTGTGTATCGATGGGGTGTCCAAAACTAGCTGTATCCTTTCAGTTCTGAATAGAAATCAGCATCACATGGGAGGTCTATTCCCAGATTTTGGTTGTGTAGAGAAGTTGTACTCAGACAAACAGTACCTTCTTTGCCTGTCTTACTGATACCTTTCTACCTTCCTGCCCTCTTAGGATTACATTCTTATGATGAGGGTGGTGAATCACTGGAACATGTTGCCTAGGGACATGGTAGATGCCCCATCCCTGGAAACATTCAAAGTCAGGCTGGACAGGGGTGTGAGCAACCTGATCTAGTTGAAGATGTCCCTGTTCATTGCAGGGGGAGGTGGACTAGGTGAGCCTCAAAGGTTCCTTTGAACCCAAACCATTCTGATTCTATGATGCTATGAAGACTCAACATGCACTCAAATACAGGACTTTACCACTTGCTTTATGTCCTCACACTGTTACCAACAGTTGTGACATTCAGGCTTTTTAAACCTCTCGATTTTATATTCAGTGTCTTTAGAGATAGGCCTGCTAATATTTCTCACATTTCTCCTCTTCATGACCAGGAAGAAGACTTACTGCCTATATAAAATGGGCAGATTCTACATGGCTTTCTGGGGGGGGGCACGAGTAGCCTGTCTTTGAAGCTTGCCAGGGACTTTTCACTGCTTTTCAACCAGCTAAACTGAGACATTTCCAGTCAGATCACAGAAAGAATTCTAAGAACACAAAGCCTGAACATTACACTGCATTTTGTCACAGTTCAGCTTGCAAACTATGTTGTAAAAACATAATTCTTAAAAACTAAAGGATCAAATGGAGAGTCTTTCGTAAATCCAAACTTGAGGCCAAAAGCAGAGACAATCCAGTTCCTACAAGTCTTATGGTTTTTTTCCCCCTCTCAAAGCCTTTGTAGAAGATGATGAAAAGTATGAGACACAGCATCGAAGTTCCCATTCTAAATCAGAGCAGCAGCCTGTTCTGCCCAGAGTCTTTCCCTCAGCAGCCGTCAATACCAGCTCTTTGTAAGGGAGGACCAACTAGTGGTCACAAACTAGCTTCTGTCATAGAAAATTGCCTCATACCCTCTGCAAGTAGGTTTACTACATGTAAACTCTTGTTCTCACTCTCTTTTTTCCTTGTCTTTTAAAAAATATTTAGTAGTGGTGACATAGGTATTTTTTAATGCAAATAACAATGCTTCTGTCTTGTGGAAAGGAGTTTCATAAGTTAATTATCATCTTGAATTAAAAAAAAATGCTGTGCTGGTTCTAAATTTGCTGTCGTCTGATTCTAGGGATGCTTCTTTACTCAGATATCATGAAAGAAAGGACTAGAAAAGTTTCTTGTATGTACAGTGATCACTGTTTTCAACACCCTTAACACACTTTCTCTTCCTGTCTAAAAAGCAAGAGCCCATATCTTCTCTGTTCCTGTGTAGGAGTCAATACAACTCTGTGAAATACAGACTTCATGATGTTTTCTATGACTGAAGAATGAGACAGTATTTAAAACATAGCTAATTTCAGATCGCTATTGTATTGGAAGTTATAAACAAAATAATATCTTCTCCTAAATAGTTTCATTTAATCTCTTTCTAGACATATTGCTTTCTCCAGCCAAAAGCCAGAACAGGTTTGAAAAGAGGTTATACCACTTCAATGGGACCTTAGGTAAGAAGTCTCCATCAAAACTTTCTGAACATAGCATAAAGAGATATCACAAGCAGTTAAGCATGAAATATAAGCTAAAAAACACTGAGCAAATTTGTTTATTTTTAAACTGGTCCTTTACTCTTTCTGTTATTGTTTCTTTGGCAGGGATCTTTCTTTGCTTAGAGCAGTGAGTGTGTTTAGATACTTTCAATAGACTTGCTATATTGTTTAATTTCTATCTTAACTCACATTTATAGGAAACACTGAACAATCTGTGGGTCTTTTCCCCCTTCTATCTGAAGATTTCCTAGTGACTATACACTCCCAGGGGACCCTTCTGTATAAAAAATCATGAACTCAGTGCCTAGTGGACAGGTATTCATTTAACTAAGGCATCCATTCAGCAGGTATCAATTGAAGCTCTGTTTAACTAAGAATTGATGAGGATGCAAATACTATTTATCCTTTCATACAAAGAGAAGGTCAATTTAGCCAACATCTTTACTATTGTCACAATTTAAAGTCCTGAAGTAGTGTATATAAATTGCTTATTCTTTTGGAAGTAACAAATGCTCACGATTCTTTGGGTAAATACAGGTTAGGTTATTTTTAATGCTAATACAGAAGCTGTATTTCTCTCTGTATTTATCAGTTTTATCTTTTAACATTTTTAAAAAGCAGCAAATAATATTTGTAGTTGCATAAGGGAGCTGAGATGTGATGTCGCTTGGAGAAAAGGAAGCACAGAAGAATTAAAGTAGAAAAGTCAATTAAATTGACAGTTTTGCTTCCCCCTCCCCCCCCCAAATTAAAGAACATATTTTGAAAAGCATCTATAAAGTGACTCTGTTAAGGCCTGCCTTTTTATCATGCTATCTGCATAAAAGCACGTCCTGTGATAAATTTTGTATCTTGATGTGATTATCACTTATTATCCCTAAGATTTATTTTCCTGTTTTTTTCTGTGTTTTGCTTTTATTCCTTAAGATCAGGTGTTGCAAGCTTTAAGAGTGCTGCCACAGCTGGGCAGGTTTTAGATGAGCGAAAGAAGCCCCTGGAGTCTGATGGAAGTCACACAGGGCTTGTGTTTCTGAGATTCCTCATTGGATCTGGATTTGTCTGGTCTCTGGCTTAGAGTCATTTAGATTCTCTGAAATACTGGTATTTTATGTGTCTACTAAGTGAATGGCATTTAAACTCACTGGTTTCTATGCCAAACATAGAACACAAACAAGAGGTGTTTGAAAAAAGAAGTTGAATGGGCATCTACTTCTTGGGCACTGTGATGGGAAACAGGAAACGTGCTTTTAAAAATCTGATTTTATAAAATCTGGGAATCCCAAATGGAAAGAATTAGAATGCTAAGCCTACCGGGGCCTGGACAGAACAGGAGAAATACTAAAGGAATTTGTTTCTTTAGCATAGCATTATGTCATCTCAGAGGCAAAAAAATCACTCAGCTGCTTGACTCAAAATAGCTGGATGTGAAACCACCGGTGCCATCCACTACTTGATCCTACTGACAGATTTACTGCATGCTGCAGAGCTGCTGCTGCTGCATGATGGAAATGGCAGGTGCACCCTGCTACAAAAGAGGATTTCTGTCTCAAACTTCATCTCCATGTACATGTGTGAGTAAGAGCAGCCAGAGGTCACAGGGGGACAGCTCGGTGTTTATAGCGACTTATGAAGAAACGTTGCTCTTTTCTTTAATCTTCCCAAGGACAACCTCCTTACTATCCCATGGTTGTATCCCAGGGCAGAAAGACTGATTAATTCAGTGCCAGCTGAAATACACCAAAAAGAACAAAGTGGCAATAATTATTGGACAAATAAACAATATGCATTGTGTACTATTTACCAAAGAAAAATACCTCTCAGTTCTAAAGAAGACTGGGATTATGAACCTATTAAAATAGCATACAGAAAAATCCACTGGAAGCAATGGAAAAACTGAAATGCATTAAGTGGGGCCAAGTCATAGCCCAAATTCTAGATAACCCCAAAGGCTTATGAGTACTAAAAATCTGAACCTGGATTTACGTGGTGATATTAATCAAAGATACTTCTTTGTTACTTTGTAGATGATTGCTATATCTCAGTATGCATCTCACACACTACTCAGAGTTCAGTCCTTGTTTCCGAAATGTTTGACTTGGCTATAAGTCTTTTGCAGCTGAGTTTTCACTTGTACCAACCCAAAAATCTCTTGCCTTCATCCTGTCTTGACTTTATATCCAGTTTGTAATTTCATTGAAGTAGAAAGACTGTATGTGGAGTGAATTATGTTGAGATTTCTCCATTTTACTTTTATGTCAAAACAACCCCCCAACTCTCAAAATTCTTCACTCAAGGTCTTTGAAGTCAGACTGAAGTCTTACACAGAAATTGTAGAACTATATCCAGGTTTCAAATGACCAACATTTGAAATACATTTACAGAGTGCACTGGACAGGTTGAGTGAGTGGAATTTGCCTTATTTCTATTTGTTTCTGCCCCAGATTTCTTCAAAGACTGGTGAATATAATTTCAATGAATTCTTGAGGCCAGTTTTGTAGCATAAAGATTCCCTGGGACCAGATTCCAATCGCCAATGATATTACCTTATTTTTTGGTAAGCACAATATAACACCATTCTGGCAGAAAATGGTAGTGACATTTGCATACAAATTCCCCAGTGCACAGTGTCAGCAATCTTGCTGAGGATCCAGCAGTCCCAAGGTATTATAATCAAGCCATACAGTACTCTCACTGTATCAGCTAGAATCTCTTGCATAAAAGGGTGAAACTAGAGGTATCTTCAGAGTCAAAACTTAAGGACCAATCTTACCCGACACTACCTTATGGCAGTGTTATTTTACAATTTTCAGTGAAGTTCTTCTATAAGTAAATTCAGAATGACATTTCTAGGCGTTCATTTTGCAAGGATCTTGTCATTACCCTTTCTGACTTAACACACAAGCTACAGGTAGGTTGTGTATGTTTTCAGTAGCCACATAGTGTTCTGTTATCGGAAGGACAAGGACACTTGTATTTATATTGCTCCTTTTTTGTTTGTCTCCTCACTGTCCTTCCAAACACCTGCTGCTGTTGCTGCTGCTGCAGACAAAAGCTGTGAGCAGCATGCGTGTGGCTTAAACAGGTACTCACAGGCTGCTGAAAGAGGGCCAGCAGGCATTCTGGTGTGCTGTACACTCACGGCATTACCTCCATTTGGCATTGCCCTCTATAACTGGTCATAATTTCTTTCCTGGAACTCTGTCCTCCGTTTATTATTACTTTTTACATGGGATGGTCATCTTTGCTCTGCACTGCCAACTGTGCGGTACCATTCCAGAGCAGCGAGCAGAAGCCAGCTGCCCAAATGGCTTAGGCTCACCGTGTGGCTTCACTGCCCGCTGCCAGTGGGTAACTGTGCTGGAGAATGGCTGCCCATAGTGCTCCCCTTTCCTGGGATGAGAGAAACATGAAGTCCTGTCCTGACTGGCACTACTGGGAAAAAAGGACCGGCTTTGAGACACTAAGCTGTAAAACAGTCTGGCAGGTGGCGCCACGGAGCTGACCCCGTTTTTGACAGTGCTTTTTTTTTTCCCTGTTTCTGCAGGCTAGGGAAAGAGGAGGGGAACTGCTTTCACTCACATAAATACCTCTTTAGTGGTTACCAACAAAAAAATGCAAATTCAGATATGAAAAGTCTGATGTTTCCCATTACACCATTGCCAAACTATGGGAAGAGAAGAAATTAAAAGAAATAGAGCAACTGCTTGCTTAAGAAGAGTCGCAGTTAAGATGCAATCATCAAGAGGGTCACTTTGATATTCTCTACCCATCCTTTGGTATTATTTACTCCCAGAAAAGACAAACCCCCCCAGATTTCATGAACAGAACAAATGCTGGAATTCAGAGTATGTCTTACTGTTTCTCTGGGATAATTTTGCTATAAAACAGAGACAAATACTTTTTACACCTTTCCCTTTAAAAAAGCATCTATTCGTACCACACATCTTTCTGCCATGTGTCAAACCTTCCCCTTCCATCTGCAGCTGTCTAAGGAAGATCTCATGGAACTGGACTGTAATCTTTCCCTTAGTAGTTCCACAGCAATTTCCATGCAATACATCGAGCGTGTTGATAATTTTCAGTCTGTTTTGAATTCTAAATCTCTGTAAAAAAATGATGCTAAATTTAGAATAATCAGACATTTCCAAGTTTGATCGTGATACATACAAATGTTTTGCAAATGATGCATAGTGTCTGCTCAAGGAGAAAGGCAGCTCTCTTCACTTAAGCAACAGATTTTTCAAACACGATCCAGATATTCATAGGCAAAAACGTTTTATAGCCAAAGGAAGGCAGGAGCTCTCTTCCAAACCTAATTTTAGAGAACTTCAGAGTCTCAGACTGGGGTTTTACTACATCAAAAATTAACAACTACAACACAGAGGAAATCCCCAGAGAGAGTTTTGCACATTTTCACTGATCACTCTGTACTGGTAATTTTAAGCCTTACCTGTAGGGCACATAAGCCACCAAGGCCAGTGCCAGTGCTCACCCTTACAGTTATGAATAACCCATGAAAAATAGGCTGAATTTTAGAAGAAAATGGTAAAGAATCAGCATGTACCAATGGGAAAACCCTTCTGCCGAAGAGCTCTCCAGCAAGAATAGTCTCTGTACATTGACCACTCTTACCTCCTAGGCAGGTCAAGGCTGAACTATGCACGGGTTCAAGATACCTATAGGCACGAGCTAATAGGATGTTATCATTCTACTGCCATGTCTGCTCACACACCTCTGATCTCATGAAGGTACAAATAATGAAAATTGATTAATAGATTTGAAGCCCAGAAGTGACCATTACTATCATTTTAGCCTGACCTTGCATTCTAATAAGGGTCATGGGGTATTACCCAGGTTTGTGCCCAAAAAATGGCATTTGAACTGCAGCATATTTTGCATAAAGATGGACAATCTCACTTGATTGTACAAGCTATACTTAACTAGGTGAAAAATTGAAAGACAAATTAGGCAGTGAAAAAAGCTAGAAGAGCCTGCTACCAGAGTCTGTTGGCAATATATGGAAGGGTGAATACCAAAAGCAGAAGCCAGAATGACAACAGAAAAATGGATCTGAGCAGGAATTTAGAAGCTAACCTACAAAAGGATTTCCTCTCAGAGGCTAGAGTAACAGTATCTTAGAACAGTGTCTGATTCACTGCATGAATGACAGAATTCCTGCTAACATCAATAGTTGAGGCCACCTTTACGCCATGAAGCAAGCATAAGGATTAATAAAGTAGGAGGGTAAGAAAGGATTATTTCCTTTCTTTTTTGTTCTCAGGGCAGAGTAAAGGATAAAGATCATGATCACACAACACAGGTAATTTCATGTACTTCATAGAGACAATAATTGCTCACGTAGACTTGATTTAACAGAAGGTGTAACAATATCTATTGAAGTTGATAACACATGCTTTGAATTCTTTACTGAATAACTTTCACTGACCTCTCTCCTTCAGGAAAAATGTAGTCATTTGTGGATAGTTTTCTGTCTTCAATTAGGAAGGTTTAATGTGGAAGCTTTTGCAAGAGTGCACTTGAAAAGTAAAGAGTTCGGTAATGCACTGAAGACAGAGGCTACTCGTGAGTAATATTGAGCACACATATGCTGGATCTTGATCCATGACTACAAAAACTTTTTGTACTAAAGACTATGGGATTTTTACATAATTTCTCCTTTCCTTAGGTTTTGTAATAGTGACTAATTCACAATGGTTAATATTCAAGATAAGATTTTGGAGAAAAGAGAAAATCACTAAGTGCAAATAACCTTACCTGATAAAAAAAAAATATCTTATTCCAAGTGTACTAGCTATCACAGAAAGTTTTATGATGCGAGTAAACAGGAAATAAAAAGAAAGATGTGGTTAGACAGAGAAAATTCAAGTCTCATAGGACCAATATATAAACATAATGAAGTGCTGGTGGCAATTTGGCATTTCTTTAGCTTTGGGGAATAGAAGGTTCAGGGGTCTAACTACGCTGCAGAGAGGAAAAGATCTGCAACGTGGGTATGTGTTAGGAGTCATCTTAAGAGCTGGAGCTAGGGAATTAGGAAAAAAAAGAAAGAGAATCAAACAGTTAAACAAGGTAATGACAGACAGTGTTGTTTATGGAGGGCTGTAGGAAACAGACGGCCACTTCAATACACACCAAATGTACAAGGTATGGAAGCATGAACATAATGTTAGAGAAAGATGTAATTTTGAAAGAATGACAGCTCTGAATTTAGAGATTTACCACTGGTTTGCACGGAATCCTAAACTGAGATTAAGGTGGGTCTGTGTTCTTGGGTATGCAATCCTTATGGTCAGCTCAATAAATAAATAAATATATATTTGCTATTAGCATTACAAATCTGCTTTGAGTCTTCTTTTATTTCTGAAGTTCTTCATCACCCAGTTCTTTGTTGACCTTCTGAGACACTTGCCTTGATTTTCTTCCTCCTGTAAACACAGTCATGTTCTGCAGCTTCTATATCCAAATCCATTTCCTTCAAAGCACAACACTGTTGCTGGTAGCATATTTCTCGTAAGAGGTCCTTAAGAATATGCAACCATATATTGGTCTGGAACAAAGGTTAACTGAAAGCATACATAAATTCAGAGATGGGAAAGGAGTGGAGCAGAAGGGTACTTTACCAATCTATGCCAAGAATACAGAAACACAGAATCAACACATAATAAAATTACTACTGTTTATTTACTGATCAAGGGTACTATGTATGCTCTGGAGAGAAATGTATAAGGAGAGAAAAAAAAAAAAAAAAAAGAGAGAGACATGCTTTTAGACACTTACAGAAGATAGCTGTTTCTCCAGAGAACTTCTTTTCTTAAGAATACTGCTCCAGAATTTCTGAAGTTGATTGAAAATGTCCAGCCTAACCTCAATCTGTCCCTGTTGAAAGTTACCTGTGCTGCAGATTGCAGTAACAGGAAAACTGCCAACTTTACATTCACTTTGGCTGGTAGCTCTGCCCAGAGGTTGAAGGAACAATCTCAGCATTTTTTGGTTTATCCTTGACATGCCAAGAAAAAAAAAAACCCAACAACTCTTAAACCTCTTCTAAAGAGGGAGTATTAGAGCTGGAAGAAGCAGCTTTGTTAATTTGGAGATCTTCCTCTTGCTAGTCCAAATCCACAGGCTCCTTTCCCAGAGAGATCTGATTTAATTCTTTTAGATTGGGAATAACAAAAATACAGTTAATGTCAAGAACAGAAGTCTTCCTTTCTTTTTTTTTTTTTTTTTTTTTAATAGCTGCGTCAAATTTGATAGATGGCAGGAGTCAGAATAAGTTTCTAAAATATGTAACTAGGATTCATGCTTTTTATAGCCTGATCCTGTTCCCAACTAAGAATCAAGAGGAGTTTTGCTGCTGACCTCTGCAAGAGGAGAGCAGGGCCTTCAAATTGCATAGTAAAATATTCTTTATTCCTTTCTGTTTTAATGTCTATATAGATGTAGGCTGGAGTAGGATGAAAGTGTCAGTTTTTACATTTAAGGATTTGTGCTTTATGAGCCTTGATATGTTAATGCTTCCTCTGGGGCTATTCTGGATGAGTGCATTGCACAGGTGGCCCACTGCAATTTATAGACACAATAATTGAACAAGAGAAATAAGAGACAAGAGTGTTTTCAGCACATGGGATGCAGCTGGTTCAACTACTTTAGCGGGATGCATAACTTTTGTGTGACAGAGTCCCTTTCTAAAACATAGGAAAGAGGACTTTTTTCATGGAGACCCATGTGCTGCTTTTTGCACTTACACAGCTTGCTTCACATACCAGAGCATGCTTTGAGAGTCACTTTGTCATGCCCTTAAACGAGCAATTTAGTGTACTATAATTTATACTGCTAAGGAACACTTTTAAAACAAACATCTGTTAAACCAGGAATTGACTTGAAAAATGCATAACTCCCATGAACTTCCCATACCAAGGCACATTAAACTTAGCAAAATGATGACATAATGCAAAAAGCAAAACAACTGGCCATTAATGTTACTATTAAATAAAGCTAAGATCAAACTAACATTTTCATTGCTCTCCTATCAGCGGTTTATATGGTTAACCTGGAGTTTTAATGCTACAAACTGAATGTCTTGACATATTAGAGAAGTTTTTCTTGAGGAAACTGGACGATGATGTTCACTGACAGCCATTTGTCTTTCTGAAATGTAAAATTATGAATAAACAAACTACTGCTACAGTTACAGACAGAACCTGCTAGGAAAAATTCTAAACTAAGGAAGGATATGGAATGCAAATATAGGATGTATTTATGTTTCTGCTTTTTTAAAGGGAAACACTAATTATATCTCAACATTTCCATGGATTTAAAAAAGGAAAAAAAATGTGATTTTATTCTATTAAACAGTAACAGTTAAAAGAAAAAATTAAATCTTGATTAGCTAATAGCATGTATTCTGATACCACCAGATTTGTAGTGTCTTTCAATCAGGGTTTGAGGATGGAGGCAAGAATCTTCTAGCATTTTTGTCATGCAAGTATTTTTGAAATTCATTAACTCATCTCCCATGAAGGTAGGCTGCCTTTAACAAATACTCCAGTGATTAGTGTTCTTTGTCATATCTTGATATATATCAGATACAATTTCTGATTGGGATGTTTTGGAACATAGAAGCTTAATTACCATAACTCAGTGCTTACTCACAAAACATGTTCTTATTTAAAAAGTTAATTAAATGCTATAGTTAGCCAATTAGTTCCATTTTATTCAATGGATTCTTCCTTTCAAACAGTAAATAATTCATTGCTTAATACCCAGAAATTTTGAATTGTTTCTTTGCATGTCCTGCAACAGTAAAATTTTTAAATTCTTCCCAATTAAAATCTAAGTTTATGTTATTGTAATACATAACATGGCTGATTTCTGATATATTAGACATTTTGTCTTGAGGATGACATGGAACGGAGGATGTTGGTTTTGGTTTTTTTAAGCATTCTGGTTTAAATTCTCACACTTTTAATCTAAAGAAGAGGCAGAAGTACTAGCAAATAATAAATATTTTAATCTAGAATTTACATTAATGAAGAAAACACACAGATCGGAGACATTGCTTAGCCCACGTGGGATCAGTCACTGGCTCTGGTGTACTGCTAAGTCTAGACAGTTGTAAATGAGCATCAGTGTAGCCCATGTTCTCCCATCTGGAACCTGGTACCAAGTTTCACAGTCCTAATTTTGGCCAATTTTAATTGTTATAACTACCACATAAGGTATAATTTCTTCTGTTTGACCACAGTTTACATAAAGACAGAGGGAGAGAGACCTTATCATCTCGTTTTAGTATTAAGAAAGTACTTATGTGTATGCGTAAGAATTATCATTAAAATATACATTCACAAACTTCATTTACATCAACAAAGAGAATTCTGCTCAGCAAAGTCAAAACAACATCATCACAACACTGGTAGAGGTGGACGATTTACGCACACTCCACCCCTCATCCCTTCACAACAGTATAACGACGAAACTTCCCCACCATTATTTAAAACAGATTTAAAACATAAAAAAGGTTACTGAAGTCCATATGCTTAAACATCTGTTGGGTGCGTACCTTCTAGATAGAAAAAAATTAATTCTATCCCAGCTGAAACCAGGACAACATTTAACTGAATTGGGACTACAAAACAAGGAACTGAGTTTAGACAGAAAAAAGTACACATAATTTCAAAGCAAACTCTTCTTTAATAAATAAGAAGAATTTGCAACAGGCCTGTCACAGATTTCTACAACAATGTGTATTTATAATTTTGGCAGAAGGATTCCTGCATTATCCCATTTACTCCTCAATAGCAATCTTTCCTCCTCCCGTTGTCAGAATGGCAACGGAGGGAAAATTATATTCCCAGATAACACCCTGATAATCTACAGAGGTCTGTTCCATACCACCAGGATTTCAACTTTGTGACTTTCTGTTTAATAAAGAAAAAAAAAATTAGGCTTGAAGTAAATGATCAGTTGGAATGATGCATAATCTTCCAGGGGCCTCTACAAATGTGATGGAGACTTGCTAAAGGTCTGCTGTTGGAACAGGAAGTTCAGCACCACAGACATGCCCAAGAAAGGCAAGATGTCACAGTGATATCAAGATTACTGGTGTTCTATACATTTCCAGATAATTTAACTACTTTTGAGACCACAATTTGACAGAATGCTCAAGCAGATGTCTATTATTAAGCTCACAACATAAATATCACCTGCTCTGGCATCTTCCTGCCTATACAAACTTCACTGGGCAGAACATCCTTGGCAGTTACAGTTATAACTTAAATAATCACAAGTTTCCAGTCTGTCTCATGTTTTTATACACTGTTCTCACTTCATGGGAACAGCTCTTTCCTGTAGTAGGCCAACGGGGCAGTAAATGCTCCATTTATTTTTGGCAATTACCTTCACAACCATCATCATGACTTAATTTTCAGCAGCTCCAAGCATCAACCTTTTCTAACCGGAAATAAAAGCCAGTCTATTTCTGCATCTCAGGCCACGTCAGGTGAAAGAAGAAAATGTCTGCTTCTCCATTTATTGTAATTATGCATATTAATTTTAATTAGGTGCTTTAGATGAAGGCCGAAAATTTTACATTTGGTAGTTGTTCTGCTAGGCTGCAGGAGTAAGGACTGCACCGAGATTTACTTTAACTTGTACCATGCTTAAAAGCAGAAAATTTAATTGATTTCTTTTATGTATTCATTATAATCAGCACTAAACCCACCTTCACTAGAAACAGTGATGACATAATTAGTGTCATATATCTGAGTGCATCTGAGTTTGTTTGAGTTCTGTACTCAGCCCTAAACTTAGGCCATTGCATGCCTCCAGGTCTAAGAGTTCTTCTAATACTAAAAATAGATTCTTTGCATTTTCCCTGTATTGCAGCAAACTTACAATCCAGTTAAATGCTGTTTATAGAAGGAAAATGAAGAAAAGAAACTGCTCCATCTCCATGCATTCTTCTAGCTCGGCCAGAAAGCAAACATTTCTGCTTTGCTCATTGATTACCAAAATAGTTTCTTGATGACTTGTTAATTTGATAGGTCAAGCAATTTATTAGGTGTTTCCTGTGTTTCTAGCTACAGTCTGCATTGCAAGGAAACAAGTAGTGTCTGTGGCATGGAAGATGAGTCTGTGTCTGATGAGAGCCATGTGTACCAAACTCCCATTTTTCATAAGTGCTGTCATTTTACAGATGTATGACCCTCTTTTCCTGGTTACAGAGGAGGGGGGGCTGGGGGAAGATAATGTACAGGGTTCAGTAGAGAAACCCTTGTAGGCAGAAACACAAATCATGTCATGCAAACCAGAACAGGCTACAGGAACATCACATCTCTTTGCAGAAGACAATAACAGATAGGACAGAGAAAGATGGAGTCTAAGATGATTAGGAAAACAGGAATGGTTAATGGATAACAGCAACGTGGCGCCAAGCAGTTCATTCCATGTCATAAAGATATGAGGCAACACAAACAGAGAGCAGGTAAAAGGTCTTTGAAATTCATCCAATCAATGCAGATGCAGATTTGTGTTCCCAGTGTATTTGACAGAGAATAATACAGACTGTGGAGAAATTAATGTATTTCAAATTAAGTCTTTTGTTTTCTTAGCATCTCTTATTCTCAGCGTGCAGTATATCATCTCCAATTTGAAATTACTTTTTTGTTTTATTATTTTTTAAACAGCTCTTCTCTGCAAATTCTGAGCACTTTCTTTTGCTTTCAAATCCAGGGTTAACACGTATCTTAGGAACATAATTTCTATTTTACATCAGACCAGTATGCTTGAGAAATAGTCTGAAACACATGAAAGTAATTCCACCCGACTCCTCGCCTCTTGTGGAGATCCCTACTGTACTACTATTGCTGCAGAATTCACATGGCAAAAGCATAGAGGGATCAGTGCTGCTAAGCCCCTGACCCAGAAGGCACTCAAAACTCTATTGCATACAATATATGGGGCAAATTGAGATATTATACTTCCTCTGAAGATTTAGAGTTAGCAGGGAAGACAGATTAATCTCTAATTCTACTCTGCTTCATTGGTACTGATTTTTATTTTCTCTTTCAATAGAAAATTGCTCAAAAACCCTCAAATTTTGATTGGCAATTTGTGGCAGCCCGGTTTTGCAGTACTTGGCACACATGTCACAAAGGACTAATCCTGGAAGAGCACTGAGAAGTTAATTTGTGATGATATAACTGTTCAGACATCAAGAATTCAGCATGATTATACATGAAAAGTGCTTGGAACCAGGCTGTGGCTGACTTAGCTTGGGCATTCAAATGGAAAAAAAAATTCAGTGAAGTCCTCACTGTTCAGAAGCTTGGATCCCTGGCATGCCCAAATTTGCAAGTACATTTTGGATCTTGTACAGCCATCAGGTGCCCAGCAGACAGCAACAAGAAATGAAGCGAGGGCATGACAGCATCTTTTGAATCAACCAGAATTTGTCTGAGAATCCAGTTAAAGAGCTTCTGCTCTTTCTTTTCACGTAAACACTCCTTGTACGAAAGGCAGTAGGGTGTAGTCACTGTAAAGTGATCAGCAAGTAGACATAAGTAACAGAAACCTACTAGTATTGGATAAATCTTCAAATCCAAATGACAGAGAATACAGGAACACAGCCAACAGGCACTTCAGTAATGTGCTTGTTTTGCACTAAATCATTTACTTTCGTTACAAGTGTTTATCCTTACTCAGGCAAAGATTTCATTGACTTCAGTGGAAATTCTGACTGTACAAGGAATGTAGAATTTTTTTCCTCCTGTAAACAGAGGTTCTCTGGAATTACAGGCTGCATGTAATAAACCTCTGAAACAATTCAGACCCATCATTCTAATTCACTGTGAACAGAGCTTCAGTATATCTCAGTTAACAATAAACATAGGCTCTCCTCCCAGTCCTATTGAAATCTATGGCAAAAATCCCAGTGACTTCAATAGGAGCTGTAGCAGACCCTGGGGCTTTCAAAGACCAGACACACAACGGTTTAGTGTTCTGCCTACTCTAACTATAGGTCAAACCTTTGGTTTTAGAAAATACAGAAGAGAAAAAGAATGCATTTTCTGCCTAGTTGATAGAAAAAAACCCTAAACCAGCACTAACAGGCATTTATAATAAAAAGTGCTACATGGAGAGCATGAACCTCATATCACTCAAAATCAATTTTATATACTCATCCTATAATAAAATCCAGTCAATATAATGCTTTGCCACAGGTTCCAAATCAGTAGATGACAGTTAAGTAGCATCATTCGCCCCAATCAATTACATCTAAAAGCTAAATAGATCAAAATAAGCTACATCTAACCTATTATAAAATAAAGAACATTAATTATTGCAGAGTTAAGACTAGAATAATACATAAAATGATGTGGTTTCCTAGATAAGGAAGTTAGGAAAACATGACTAAATCTCTGTATGCCATGATTACATCACATTTGGTAACACTGTCTAAGATGCTGTTGTTTATTCTTTAGATAAATATCCTAATCAATAGATACATGAAGACAAAATAAGAGTAATTAAGAGAGGTGTATTTGCCTCTCTATTGCTACATATCTGTTGAAAGCAAATAGAATTCTCATCAACAAAAACTACCTTGAGTTTAATTTGCATTTTTTCTTTTGATTTATGGCTTTTAGAAACATCGTGTCAGGGATACGGCAAATATTCAAGCATTTGCTTAGCTAAAAGATAAAGGGGCTATAAAGCCAGGTAAGATATGACACAGAAAACAAGGTTTAGCATAGTATACTCAAAACTGCAAGTCACCTTTCTTCAAGACCAGAAAGAAGCAACACATCCCTCCATTGCACAAGGAGTCTCTTAAATGCTGGGTTCTTCACATGACTTTTTGTCATTGACAACAGATAAAGCAAATTCTAAAAGCTAATGTCTTTATGTCATTACTCCATTAAAAAAATGTGTCTTAATACAGGCTTATAAGGGAAGCTTTCACACCTGAATTGGCGTCAAGCTTTCATTGTGCTAGGACCTAAACAAATAGGCTCGCTGTGAACTAGCAGTACAGAAGCAACCAAATGCTTTTGATTCTCAGGGTATTTTTAAACATGCAGCAAAACCATCGTGGTTCAGTTCACCCCTACCTCTAACACTTGCTGCAGCTGTCTGATGAATCTGCTATAATCCAGATAAGTAAAAATATCTAGGTTTAGAAAAATCAAACCACTCCCAACTAAATCTTCTTCTTCCCCTCATCTCACCTAAAAAAGCCCGAAGATTTAAAACATAATCAGGATCATTTCAGTGGCTGGTTTATAGCCTGGCTCTCCAGACAGTTTCCTTAGCATAGCTGAGGAGGGCACAAACTCTGATGTGATATTATGATACTAGAGTAAAGAGGGACAGAGAACTTTTCATAGTGGCCTTGCCACTACCAAATCCATGAAAATAAACTACAACCTAAGTCTGCTTCCTTACTTTGACAAACTATGTACTAAGCAGAAATAAGCATGTAAAGAAAAGCTCAGCTTTGCTTAAGTCAGGGAGTTACTCATCACTTCAGTTAGGATTTCACCTTTTATATCCAACAGAATTTATCTTGTTCAGTGCAGGCAGCTGTGGGTGATGGTATGCGTATTTTCTATCAGCTGTGAGTGCAGGGCTTTCCCTGCCCCTGAAGAAAACAGCTTCTGAAGATCAGCCCAAAACACTCATTTTCTGTTCAGTATTCCTGGAATGCTCTCCTGCTTCCTTGGACTTCTTAACTATATGCACCTCACAGTATTCTGTATGTAAAGTGGGTGTTAAAATATTATCTCACGTGGCATCGATGACAATTAGAATTTATGCAGAGCACTGAGTACAGCATAAAGGCCTGGTTTTGTTCCTACTGTTCAGAAAAGCCTTTACAAAGCTAATAGTTTGCACTAAGGATCTTTCTGATGGACAAGGAATGAAACTAGTGACTGGGACTACTGGTGTCACATCAAAAGAGACCCTCTATTCACCCCATCTTCCTTATTTACTTTCTGGCATTATCTTTTTCCTTCCTATCTTACCAAGGCCCAAGGCATCAAAATTTACATTTTCTTTGCATTCTATCCTTAAGAAGGAAAGGAGGAAGGGAGTAGGAGGGGAAAGTAACAGAGATAAAAGGGACAAACAGCTCTAGATATCAAACAGTGTAACCAATTCCTTAGTCTGTGCTTTTGAATATTTTAAAATTTATAAACTGGAAACACATTATGCTTGATTTTCAAACAGCGGCTGAAGTCACATGCTTGTTCTAAACCTTCTAAGGGATAAGAAAACTGACTGTCATAAAAAAATATTAACTTGCTATTTTCAGATGATCCTTGTGGTGTTCCAAATTTCTATGGCAGGTGGTGTGGGAGGGATCTGAGACATGGTAGAGAGAAAGGATGAAAGACGTTTGGAAGGATGCTTGAGAACAGTTTTCAATCCTATGAAAATGGGTCCAGATTCTCCCCTTAATCACCAGAGTAACACAATTACCTGCTGCTCTTTAAAGGCTTTATAGTTTTAATAGCTATATTAAGCACAATAGCTGCTGTCAGGTATGCAAAATCATAAGAGAGATTTTCTACATTTCTTCAAAATTGCTATTTTGTGAAGTCCTACTTTGCTTAAGGGCCATATCTTTAATTCATTTGTGATGGAACAGTGTGATCTAACTTGCCTTAAGGTTCTATAGTGCTTAAAGTAAGCTTTGCATTATAGTCCAAAATTAATTGCATTCAGAGAAGAAAGACTGCAAAAGAAACAATACACCACTGAAAGCAGGCTGATAGCACATCCATCTGAATGAGAAATTCAGCCAGATATTAAAAGGGCCAGCGCTTACTAAGATGATAAGCCCCTCTATCTGTGAGCACACCAGAACAGAAGCGCTGAGCATAGCTTTACATGCAAGATGTGAAATAGTTCTGTCCCAGCTTTCAGCCAGAGCAGCAGCGTAAGAGACAGGCAGTACAGGGATACTGTACAACTTCAGCCCTTGAATTCTCAACGATAACGCAGACTCCCAGGATTAACAGCCCTGTCAAGGGTAACTCTCTGAAGTGCTTATTTGTTTAGAAGAACCACCTCATTCATCATTAAGGAGTGATAGAAATGGAAGCCCTCTGACACAATATCTGAAGTCTACCTGGATGTATGTTTTCTTGGTATCATAGAAAGCAGGAGATAAAACCTTGCTATCTGGTTTTGATATTAAAGTATTAAAATGAAATACATTACTTGTGTTTATAACGTCTGGTTTCTAAGATGTTTATTTTATTGCTTTTCACAGAAACATTGCAAGCCAACTTGAAAGTATGTACTTTCCATGATGAGCAGAGGTATAACTGTAGGAACACAATCTTAAGTACAGCAATACAATTTAATCTTAAATTAACCCCCGCTTTAAGAGAGATAGTTTTTATTTTTACTTTATCTGAACTTTAAATAGACTTTTCTGATAATGAGTAATGACACTTGTCTGGTAAAATCACAGAACTGATTTTTGTTAAGCTTCATTTACATAAAAAGTGAAATAAACTAAAAATTAGTAATCTGAAAAATCTGAACAACTCATCTAAAGATTTTTATTACATGGAAATATTCCATGACTGATCTTATACTGCAAAATCAGAACCTGTTTCTTTTGTGGCTTGGATTCCTCATATCTGTGGTTTTATTCACAGCCCGTCTTTCCTCTATATCTTAAAATTATGGTGGGAGAAAAGGTATAATAAACAACATATTTTAACAGCTGTCAATGACTTGTAAATAGTTTTCTTGTAGGCCAGAAGACTAAAATGAGCATGGTAAGAAGAGACAGAGACTGAAGAATATAAAACACTACAAGAAGTTCTGGGAAGCAACCCTTCACTCTGTTGGTGGTCTTGTAGATACTGGACCTAATTGGATGTTAGGAATCAAAGATACCTTGTTCTGTCATTTTGACAATGTGTGCGGTGAGGCAAACTAGGGAAGCTCTTGTTTTACCAGTATATACTCGATTAAAATACATATATAACTTTTCCAGTTCAGAAAAACTGTCATTTACTAAGGCAAGCATAAGATTTCAATAGAGATGTGGTAGGAAATCGTAATTTTGTTTTGTTATCAGTCCCATGTTTCATAGCCTGTTACCTTCTGCTAAATGCATTGGGAAAAGAAAATAAAACAACAGTCCAAACAAATAAAAAAGCCTTATGTTCAGTGTTTCATTAATTTTCGCTTTTTTTTCCCCTGGTAAACAAATATGTATAGGGAAAACTATTTTAAATGACTGTGTGGTATTAGCACACTCCTAACCCATATAGGAGTAATCTGGCAATGGCAAATTTCACTTATTTCAGTAAGAGGAAAGAGTTATGCAGAATCACTGTCTTCAACACAGTAATGGTGTGACTAGAATTACTAAATCCTCTCAATAATTTGGCACCAGAGTTGATGCTGGTACTGTTTTTAATATTGATGATATATGTTGTGTACAACATGGTATCAGTCACTGCACATTTGAAATCATCATAGATTTCTGCTATGTTTCTGATTTTGCGTTTTTTTTAAAAAACATCTGATTACCCCTGACTATTCAAGAACATCTCCCCTAGAAAGTGCTAATTAAGATACTGAAGACTCATCTAATATTTATACTTCTGGTGTTGCACTAGATCATTTTGCAGTGCATGAACAGCGTCATGAAGAAGGAATTAGAAGCAGTATAGCTTTGAGCCTCAGATAATCCTTCACTGATTAGTGAGATTCGCATCATCACCTATTCTGAATGCACTCCTCTCAGGATGTTGGTAAAGCCCTTCAGTATCACAATATGGACTTCCAAGCACAGCTACGGCTTTTCTACCCAATCAAAGTGAAACCCTCAGTTCACCTGGTTAAGCTAGCTAATCCTAAATCGGCTTTTAGATTGTCACTTAACAACTCTGAGGCACTCCAGAAGGATCCTGCACAAATCCTGTGGTAAATGAGGCCTAGGCTGAGTGAAAATGAACAAACCAAAAGCTTTAAAAATGGACAGCAAATTCTTTATCTAGACATATTTTTATTTCTTTAGAGTAAGAATTAAGATGTCAGGAGTTGGACAGTTCTGTTAAACTGGTCTTCAAATGATGATGAATGCCTACTTAGGTTTCAAATGATGACATATGACTACATATTAAGCTGCAAACTAATGCAAATAATGTGCAGAGGGTTTGGTGCTTTGTAATTTTTGAATATGTGGATCTCTAATAATACAAAATCTTCAATAAAGAATATGAAAAGTTTCAGTAATTCATACATATTTGTTAGCTTTAAAAACATCTGAACAATTCGAATTTATTGATGAACTCTTCGACAGTATGCCACCATCTTCTGATAAAATTTTTAGCAAAAGTTACACTCCTACGCTAATGGCTGTACCTTGCAGGAAATTGTATGGTGTCATTTAATCCCTGGGGCTACACATTGTGCAAACAGTATTGAAAACCCTTCTTTCTTTCAGAGGAAAATCACGTTTATTGTAGTCAGGGACCAACTGTAATCTGGCAGCAGTGTGGCTGTAGCTGCTGACTGGCAAGCAGAATGCAAGATAATTCTTGCATCTGTTACTAGAGATGCATAATGGGTGCTGCCCAAGTGGGTTTGCACTTAGGCTTCTCAGATTTCTTAGGCTGCACTGTAAAATTATTCCATTGAATACACTGCGATTTGAAGTCACATATTGGAATTTGTAGTAAGGTACAGGAAATGTGCTCTGAAATTATCTTAGAATTAAGTGATAGCTAGAAATTGGCCTTGTACCACAGAATTACCCAAGTTTAAAAGAAAATCTTCCTTTTGCAGTGAAATGAGGGAGCAAGCTTCCCAGCACTGACAAGTGAAGGCACTCACAGCAAAAGCTATGAGTGGCAGAGAATAAAGGTCTTGCCATCTGAAGCAGATCACTCAAGTACCAATGCCAGATTAAATAGAAAAAACACACAGAGATCTAAGTTTATTATCTTTCATACTGAATTGTTTAGAAATAATAAATAGAATACACAAACCCTATACCACCGTAGTTTATTTTGTCTTGTGGGAAGTTTTAACAGTTTCTGGGATTAAATGGCTTTCCCCTTCTGTGAAGGGTCTGATGTAAACTCTTGTACTGAGGCTTAAAGTCTTAAGGTTGTTAGAAGTTTCCATCAGTCAGTCTGTATGTCAATGGATAAAAAGTTGGTTGCTGATCTGACCTGTTCATCGCTCTCTGGAAAGACGCCATCAAACTACAGACACATTTGGCAGTGCTGGGGGAGAAGGGGGGAATGGGAGAATTATTCAGTGAGAAAAGTGAGTCCCTCTATGCATTAACGCCAGGACACTGAGGAAAAGCCTTAGAAAACTCCAAACCAATTCTGCACATGTGTATGCTCATTTTGCAGTTGAAGCCTCCACTTTATGAAGTCCTAAGAATTATGTATGTTTGCATGTTTAACAGAGGAGAAAAAGATGGGCTACTTTATTTCTAAGGGAGGATAAAATAGCCTTTGTTGTTTAACATGCTAGCTCCATAATTTTCCTTAACAACGTATGCTTGTAGAGTTACATATTAGTTCACTGCGAACAGACTAGCAAAACGTCTATGAAAACTGCAGCAGGTAAAAAACACTGTTAAGTTAAAGCTACCTCATAGCCATTTACCTAGATGAGAATAACAGTTAACAGCACTTTTCAAATTTATTTTGAAATAATTTTTAAATTGCTCTCCTAGAATTTCTGAAAGCTGCCAAAACCTCTCACTTAAATCCAGCATATTTTTTTCTGTTAACATGCTATGAATTTATTTCCACTGATGCAGTCACCATCTTTTATGCTGAGATTGCTTTTCTAATTGCTTAAATTCATCATTTTATCTGCTTTTAGTTGCTTTTTCAGAAGCAACAAATTGTCTGATTTGTGGGTGTCATATTGAAACGTCCTTAATGGGATTTAGGATTTTCTACCACCTAACAAACTTAAGTTGTGCTTTTCTTTCTCAGTCTTCAGATCCAGATGCATTCATCTCTAAATTTATACTTGCAAATATTAGAACAATCCAGGACCAAATCCTGAAACACAATTTTTAGGCAATATCTTTTTTTTTTTTTTTTTTTTTTTGCAGCAATGGGATTTTTGCCTCAAAACGGAGTAGGAAGGGATTGGCAGTTTGTCTGCATTTTGGCAAACTGCGTTTCCTGCCTCTAGTGATTCCCTTACTTAATTCAGTTGTCAGCAGAGAGTACCTGTAGCAAGGATTTAACCTATAAATTGAAAGGAAATCTTCTTATTCTGAAGCATGAGAAACAGCAGCTTTTGCAGGCCAGACCCTGAGATTAGGTTTTACTGCCCAGTCATTAAGTTGAGGTATGTGTAGGTAATGATCTACAGAACACTGGCTGTTCTTTGCCTACCAGTCCCGCTTTGCAGATTTACAGGAACTTGAGAAAACACCGCTAATTTACATGTTTTGAAATATCAGGACCTTATTTAGCGAAAGCTAAAAGCACTCCTAATGTACATATTTAAAAATACGGTGACCATATCTGGAAAAGAATAAACCAAAAAATAATGGTATATATTCTGAAAAAACCAGGAAGCTTAGCTTAATTAAGGGAAAAAATCCAGCGGACTCTGGAGGTATTTTTCACTGTGGCCACATAGGGCTGTAGTCATAGGCCTAACTTGGGTCTTACCGTAGTAATAGCCCTAACAAGGGTTTAAGGAATGGGATCCAGCTTACCTAAATTGAGATATCCACACTGCAGGTCGGACTCCCAGCAGACTACCTATTTCATCCACAGAGTATATAAAGAGTTGCAGACAATTTTCACGTGTTATTCATCTGACATGCCTTAACAGCTATTTCAGACTGAGATGGCCTGCGTAGCACTTTCCTCTAAGCATGCAGGCTGCCAGCAGCAACCCGTTTAGATGTAGATCCCTGAGTACGGTCAGATAAGTCCTACTGTGTGAATGCAACATTTGTGTTCCAGACTAGATGGACAGTAAGTCCAAAGAGAAGTTTTTTTGTTGAGATTTTTAAAAGTAACCTTCCATGCTGTACAGAAAGCTATATTAGCTTCTGTAGCTATACTATATGGTCTGCTTTGCAGGCTATGGAAATCATAGCTCATCCACTACCAAGAAAAGTTTTGCTACCCATGAAAGAGTGCCTAATGCATGTGTTTTTGCAAATGACATTTAGAGATCAGCCATACCTATCTGGCATATAGCAGGCATGTCACATGCCACAAGTTGATGATGAAGGTGCTCAGGTCAGGGGTGCGTCTTGTCGCGCCCTGTTTGTAGTTGACCAAAACAAGCTAATAAAAGTTAACTAGGTTAATTTTTATAGCTCTTTCTATTAGCTGAATGCAAAGTTTATCATTCAGGAGAAAGGTAGTATCATGATAGATGGAAACCAAACATCAAGCAGAGGCAGCACAAACAGAAGCCAAGCACAGGTCTCCAGACAATCAAATCAAGCAACAATGGTTTAGGAGTGATTGGGGGCATAGTTCAACACACAGGACAAACCCATTGGTTTGTAGAAAGTAGAACATATTCTTTTGAATTTTACTGATTAATCTTTTTTTCCAGAAGGAAGAATTGAGGAACCTTTTGAAAGCTGTCAGTAATTCATTCCTCTTGTTGGATTTTCTACAGAGAGGTGGAGAACTCCTATCACAAACCTTTGTGGTAGGTCACTGTGATAATCAGTATCTGATGGGTTGGAATAACCATGTTACACAATGATGTAGGTTATAAAACCCCCGATGTATCTAGTACAGACAGAAAGGGTCAATATACAAAGAAGAACAAAACAGCTGAAAACCTGGGCCCAAACTATGACACTGAAAATGGTTATAAAACAAGGCATGCTTACGTCTAATAAGATAGATGTTCTCGGCCTTGATTTCTTGGAAGATTTCCGTACACGTCAGTATCGAACTAAGTGCTTTGGAATAGCATTAGGGATTTATATCCTGGGGATGTCATGTTTTAGACAAAATAAAATCAGCGTCCCAAATGGTCAGGATTTTTTACTGTTGTTACAAAATGAAGTGTCTTTATCTCCAGTCTTCAACAGATTCCAGACCCTGTCATAACTCAGTTCTCACTTCAGTTTCACTTAGATCTTCAAATCTACGTTATGGTCCAATAACATTGTATATGTATATATGTATACCATACCAGTTACATTGTATATGAAAAAGTGATTACAAATCACCACTGCTCCTGTGGCACTGTTTTGCTGTTTGGTAACACTGAATTTGGGTGGAGTTGTATTTTGTAATACATTCACAAAGAAAGGTACTGTAATACACAGTATGGCTGCTAAAAGTATATACCTGTCAAAAGACCATTTACAAATCACTGCTAAAAAGATCTTCTGATTTCTTTCACCTGTTTTTATATGTTTTATATTTATGAACAGACCAAGCTTACGTGACCTGGGCTAGCATGGTTTCTTCAATGGAAAAAAAAGGACGAATGTAAGAAAATTACCATTGTAATATACTAGTGAATGAAATTAAAACCCTAACAGGATCAGAACCGAGGACTGCTGATGTAAGAGGTAACCACATTTACTAAGTCTAAACAGACACGTATAGGAAGAAACTGAATGTATTGTCGTTTAACTTGAAAAGACAGGAAGGGAAGGGAAGAGCTTACCATGATATTCAGTAAGCAGTTCTGGAACAGGTAGGAGAGAGAAAACTTACTAATGTTAATGCCAGCTACATCAGATGCATTTGACAGTTGAACATTGTCTAGTTTATATGTGCATTTGTGCATGCCTCTAACTGTTTATTGGCACCATGTGTGTTCCAATTTTTTTTTTTTTTTTGAGCATAAAGTCACTTAAAAGTTAAAGATATGCCCAGTGAGTATGGCAGAAAATAAATTATGGAACTTTTTATACCATCCAATGGTTATCTAACCCAGAATGTACTATTAATTTCATTCCAAGCTCCCAATTTATGGAAAATGTCAATTAAATCAAATTTAGTCCTGGATTTGTACCGAACCTAGAGCCATCTTCAGTCTAACCACAGTACAGAGATATCAGAAATAAGACATTTCAAGCTGGTAAGTTTTAACATAAAACTGGATTCCAGGTGATACTGGCTTGTCTGGAAAGCTGTTTTAAAATATGTTTGAAAACATTGTACGACAAAAACTCACTGGATAATGAAGCTGCACTTTACCAAATTTGTGGCAAATTTTCCACTGACTTCTTGTGATATCACCTTTTCTTCCTGTAATTGAAAGTATCTTAGGCATTCAAAATTTATGCGTCTTTGGTCTCCTTGTATTTGCATTAAAAAGAAAATGTATTTGTAGCATATATTTTGTAGTTTTCAGCTCAATAGACTTTTCAGCAAAACACAGATGCACACACATATAAAAAGACACTGTTTCTTTTTTGTCTCTCAAGTCTGCCCTGAATTGCAACCTCCCCTCAACAGCCACATGCAAGTAGGAATGGCTTACAGACCTAAATTTAATTCTGTGTCCAGCTCCTTCCCTCCTGCTTCAGCATGCTCCTCATTTTGGCCCCTAATGAACATGCTACCCTAAAGAAATAAACCTAATTCTAACCATTCTAATAACACGCTAAGAAGCACAAATTAAACCCAGAATTAATAAAACAAATTAAAAAAACCCAAACACAAACCTAAACAAAACCAAAAACTAAATCAAAACAAAAAAGCCATGCCTTATGATGGGCTTCTAATCCTAGAAGAACCTGTATTTCATGGCCAAATTTATCAGTTAAATGAGCACCTCCAAACTTCCAATTAAATCCATGGTTTGGGAATGTTACTACAGTTGCTGGATTATTTTTTTTTAAGAAAATCAAATTATAATTCTGAGTTTTGCTGCTTTAGTAATTGCAACACAAGGTTGCGTTGGGATGTTTTATCATCATCCTTTTCCAAACAATCTCACTACTATGTTTGGTAATTCTTGGAAAAAACAAAAAGTCTGGACACATAGAACAAACCCAAAGAGGATAACAAAAAAATCCCACCTGATTTTTCCAAATTTTATAAATAATTTGAGGCTTGGCTTACTTCAAACCCATTCCTAATCTATTTTAACTATTTTGTTCATCTTTTTTTTCTACGATACCACCCTCCCTAGTCATAATAAACAAATGACCATACTGAACTGAAGAACTGTGAGGAGAGGATCTGGAAAAGTAAATAAATAACCCTAAGTAAGAGCAAAAATATCCCACTGCAGGAATGCAGAATTCTATTTGCATCACTGGCATTCTGAAATGCTGAAGTGTTTTATAGGCAGTACCATATGCTAGAGAATAAAAGACATTCATGGGCATTTTTATGAAAGCAGGGAATTTGCCTTTAGGAAGTTTTCATGTGTTTCTGGAAACTCACAAGCTTCCCATCATTTTCAGACATCTGTGATTTTTTTTTTTTTTTTTTTTTGGCAACATATGGATCTGTCACTTCAAAACATCCCCTTGCATCACTGTGAAATGTATATTTCATTTCTCTAATCCTCTATAGCAGCTAGGGAAAAAATATATTTAAAAACAGATTGTATTTGTTGTCTAGTTAAAGGGATAGCTTGAGCTTCCTGTATTGGAACTTCAAACTTGAAGTCTCCTCGTCAACGAAATAAAAAAGGCTGGTAAGCACTGCTTTTGGGCTGTGATAGTTACCACGTCTGGTGCTTAAAATCCAGCTAACGTCGTCATGGAAAGAACAAAGGAGCAGTAAATTTAATCTAACTAGGCTTTTGGATACAAACATCAGTATCAAAAGTCCAGGAAGAAGCGTGGAGGAAAAAAAAAATCTGTTATGTTATTTCAGAATATTTTATGGTAGAACTAGTCTTCCTCTGACTCCTTTGTGTTGTGTATAGATTACACTTGAGCAATTTACAATATAATCATATTGCAGAGAAGGTTTTGGATATGAAATACGAAGGATGAAAATGTTTCCAGGTGGAAAATATTGCTGATGCCAATATGCATTACAACCACTAGGAAAATATCTATCCCACTTATCAACTAATATTTAAAAATAGCATTGCTTTGTAAAATGATTTTCTTTGAGTTCATTACAACACTCTGAAGATCTCTACATTTTTATTTTGCATTGAAAAATAAAGAGAAACATCTTTCCCTCAATCTCAGCAAATTCCTAAGAACCCGCTAGCATTATATGTTATAAATATACATAAAATACAGGAAAGATTACTGGTACTTCTTCAAAGTCCCTCTAGCCCCTTCATAGTTTTCAGATGAAAACACAAACTCATCCATCCTGTAAGCACACCTCCCAGCAAATATGCATATACTGGCATACAAATGTATGTAATTGGAAAAAAATTTGGGGTCTTCCATACTTCTTTTTCACTTTCAGGACACCACTTAGGGAAAAGCAGCTAAGCTATCCTAAAGTCTTAGGCTCCAAACATTCTTTGGGTACTTCAGAGGACAGACACAGAAGTTGCCTTATTTTCCTTCTCACATGCTGCCCACCTACGTCATTAACAAGACAACATACAGTTTGCCATTAGCAACACACCATTGTTAAAGAAAACTGATACTAAAAATAGACCGCAGAGAGAACTTGCCAACTCATTACACTGCCTTACACACCAACATTGAAACACACTTGTCTATGAGAAACAAAAAAAGTACATTTATTTTTACTGTGCTTATTCATTTGAACATTTCAAACTGGAACTCTGAATCACTCATGATTAACTACAAATTTCAGTGAAATAAATGAGCATAACAAGGTTGAGCATGTGTACCATTATTTGCAGGCTCTTCTAAGTCACTAGTTCATAATGAGTAATGTTCATTATACCCAGAGAAATGCTATTGCTAGCAGAGTTTTGAAAGTACCTACAAGAATTCATTTTTGCCATTCAGGCTTAACATGCATTGCTCAGTCTTTGAACACACTGGGATGTTTATATAGCTGCACACATAATATACTGAGACAAGGTAAATCCCCGCTTTTCTTTCTTGTCTTTCAGGTATTTTCAGTGGTTTCTTTGTGTTTGTCATTCTATTTGAATTTTGCAATCCTAACTCTCCAAACCAGCTGAAGAGTAAACAGAGAGGCTTTGTGACATGAAAAAAAGAGGCAGATGAACAAAAAAAAGCAAATAATGCAAGCTTCTTTTGCATTTATTTCTTTAAACAAAATAAATTTAAGGTAAAAGCTTTTCTCATAGAAAAGGAAATACTAAGGAAAAAATAGGCAACATGAAATAATTTTAACTGGCTAACGAGAGGCATTTGGTATCTTTGATACATACTCAAAACCCTTTGTCAGGATTTTCTCAGTGGTGTTTTTCTCAGTGTCTGTGGGATCTGACTATTTTTAGTCAACAGCTGCTGGAAAGGCATCCCAATGGCTCCCATCTCTGACACTACAGTCCATTCTGTGGACTCCTGTCCAGCTTGCTTCTCCTGGGGCTCCCTGGAGACAAAAATCATATCACTAAGTAAATCATGCACTTTGTTTCTCTCTAGATGGCAGCATTTGCCTTAAGGACTTCCCTCTAGACCAACATGTCTCATACAGGAATAACAATAAGGGCTCAGGAAAAATACTGTCAGGGACCAGAAATTCTCTGCCATTTGTTTTGGTTTGATTTTCATACTTTTCATGGTTTCTTCTGCTGTTTGGTTTTTGTTGTTGCTGTTGTTGTTTTGGTTTTTTTTGGTGTTGGGGAGTATGCATAACTTTTCACATCAACAACTGATGTTGTTTTAGCATAAATAGTTAAAAGTTGAATACCCCAGTGCAATTGTGTGTATGAAATCAAAATATGGTGAGAGTTCAATTAACACAAGAACAACATGCAAAGAGTAAGCAAAATATATTAAATTGACAAGGATTAAAATTAATGAATTGAAAGCTCCCCCCCAAAATTCCAAACACATCTGAGACAATGTTTAAAGCCTGAAAACAGTTGCGCTAGCCTTGCTTGCAGTTTCTGAACTATGTATATTTGGTATAATTCAATATACTTAAAAAAACTGTTCTTGAACATTCCTGGTTTTCATACAGATCCTGGAAGAAGCAGATTTATAAAAGACTTATTTCTAAGCATGAACACACCTTCAACATTTTAAAACCAAACTTTGAATAATTTGGTATTTGCCATTTGCTAAACCACTGGTCTCCCACTCCATACGTTTAAGGGAGGATCTCAGTCCAGTTGCATAGCCTCATTGATTTACAGGGCCTAAACAGAGATCTCTGCAGGCAAGGAGACTCAATTAAGAGACATAATTTACGTTGCCGGGGTGCATTAAACACAGTATAACCAGCCAGCCGAAGGAGGTGACTGTCCCGCTCCACTCAGCGTCAGTGCAGCCTCACAACACAGTTGGGGCTGTGTGCACAAGCACATGCATATGTAATGTATCAGAATTGGGCCCCACAATTTAAGAAGGATGTTGGGGTACTCGAATGCATCCAGAGGAGGCCAACAAAGCTGGTGAGAGGGCTGGAAGGCATGTCCTGTGAGGGCCAGCCAAGGACTCTGGGTGCATCTAGTTCTGAGAAAAGGAGGCTGAGGGGTGACCTCATTGTGCTCTACAGCTTCCTGAGGGGGGGAAGTGGAGAAGGAGGTGCTGAGCTCTTCTCCCTGGGATCCAGCATTAGGACATGTAGGAATCATTCAACACTGTACCAGGGGAGGTTTAGGCTAGATATTAAAAAGCATTTGTTTACCAACAGGGTGGTCAAACACTGGAACAGGCTTTCCAGAGAGGTGGTCGATGCCCTGAGCTGGTCAGTGTTTAAGGGGCATTTGGACAATGCTCTTAACATGCTTTAACTTTTGGTCAGCCCTGAATTGGTCAGGCAGTTGGAGTAGATGATCACTGCAGGTCCCTTCCAATGAAAATATTTTATTGTCAGGTAGACTGCCACATTATATTCCCTTATTCCACATATTCTTGGTGCTTGCTTATCATTAGAAATAGCTATACATTTTGATAGTCCTTACTGTAGCCATATTCATCCTTTTATTAATTCATTATTAGGCCCCTTCTGCAAAACAGTTACACTGAAAACTGCTTAATTTTTTATTTCTGAAAGTATGAGGATATGATATGTCCAGTCTGCATTAAATGAAAGAAATGAGAATTACCTAAAATGGTAAAAATCTAATCTATGATTAATGCATAGGTGTTTTTTTTTTTCAAATAAGTGCTATTCATAAAAAAAAAAAATTATAAGTATATTTTTAGGTGTATGCAACATACAGTCTTGCCAGCTTTCAAGATCATAGCCAAATTATACATCCCTCTAGTAAATCTGTTCATCTGTAGCCTTTTCTGAAAGTATACACTGCACTCATAACTCACCTGCATTTTTAGTGCATCACCACATGCACTTACAGCAGGAAAAGGTTGCTATCAACTGTAGCGATTTTTTTAGTAGACATGTATAACTCATTCTCTATTTACTGCCTTCCCTGTACAGTCATTACGTGTCCAGATATTTTTTTTCTACACTTGTCCATCAGCCAGAACTTCACTGCCAGCTCTCTCTATACGCTGAATCTCCTACAAACTAGAGTTTGTTTTTTAAAGTGAGCCCCATCTTCATTTTTCTCGTGCTTCCTTTCCTCCTCCCCACAGTTTGCCCTTGTCTCTTAGTCCCCTAGAACTTCTTGACTATTAGTGTTTGACCTGTGCTGGCAAGCTGAGCCCATGCATCCTTGACTGTCACAGCCATGGCATTTCTCTGGACAGAAGGGCCTGCTTAAGTTCTGTCTGCCAGACTCAACTGGAATACACATTGTAAAAGGCTATGAGGTAAGGGAAGATGTTGGGACTAGTTATTAACAACTGAGAAAAAGAAGAGTACGTTAAAATAAAAAACCCCGAAATATACGTACAAATAGGCCAAGTGTTAACTCATCTAGCAAAAATATTTTAAAGTAAAAGCATAAAAATTTAATGCTGTAGCAGTTTGATCCAGCCTCTCTATTTTATCTGCTTATCTTAGCCTCATCTGATGAATGCCTAGCCATTCAAGAATTTATTCTCCTCCCTCTCTCAGAGGAAATTTCTGTAATTATTTTTTAAAATAGTGTTGTGGAGGCTTGGTGGCCAAATGCCTATTGATCATGTGGAGAGATACATTCTTCTTCTGACTTCAAAGACCACAGTGGTGTCCAAGGAACTAAAACTGGCAGCCAAAATACCAGGAAAAAAATAGATAGGGGTAAGGACAGAAAGACTATCTCTGATTGAGGAAAAGAAACAATCATCTTCAAATTCTTCCTTTAAATTACAGCAAAGTTACAAAGCTACTGCAAGGTGCCAGACTTGTTGGAATAACTTTTGAAGATAATAAGAATTATTTGAATAAATGGGTTATAAATCTGCTTGACAAAACCATCTATAAAGTTACAAAAGCAGCAGTTCTTTCTTAAGTTGATAGGAATGGAGAGGTCATGTTTAATTTAATAATCAAGAAATCTGTGGACATTAAAACAAATGGCATACTCCAGATATATTTTCAAAGAGGGTGGAAAAAGTAATCATATTGAAATCAGATGCCATGTGCATCACACATCATTTCTTCCTGTACTGTACTCCTGCCTTGTCCTGCTTTTTCCAGCTTCGAAAGCTGTTTCTGTTTCTTCTCCCTCAGTTGATATGATCCAGTTAAATCCAAGCTTTGGAGACACTTGCATGAAACATCAGTGATTACTTGATTTCTCAGCATATAAATCTAACTACAAAACTTACTATGTAGGACTCTGTTATGAGGTAACTTTTCCTATGCAACATTTTTGCCTCAGCTGCTATCTGCCCTGAGACCTGCGTTAACATAACGCTGTCAGAGCTGATCTCCACAGTATTAAGCAATTGTTTTCCCAGAACCACCTGATAAAGCAACAAAAAGATTAGACAAGGCCTTTCAGCTTTTCAGTAAGCAGCTTCAGTGTGTTCAAGCAGCTTTTAGCTTCTAAAAGTCAAGGCCACAAATGTCTTGTTAAATATGATCTGCTCAGAGAGGAAACTCTCTCTTTCGCTTGCCATTTTGCCAGCTTTCCCAAACCCTTCTCTGCTTCTCAGGACTTTGTCCAACACACTTAGACCAAACATCATCTCAGTTCCTAGTTCCCCTTCTCACCACCTCACTTGACCCCTGCAGCACAGATGATCTGCAGGAGTGAGCAGAAGGTGTCTGTGCATCTGAGCAAAGGGCACAAGCAGACCATGAGGGCCGGGAGCCTTCCTAATTCTCCGTTAGTGGCTGAATTAATCAGGACAGGTCATAAGATAAAAGAAGTTAATCAGACTAAGCACTGTCTCATACCATGCCTGCCCAATTTTGTTTGAGCTACCACCACTTCTCACAGCATGGTCAGTTGTGCCCTTAACTATATTCTATATACAGTTACATAGATATATATTCTATATATCTACATAATATATTCTATATATAGCTATATAGCTATATATTCCATATATCTATATAACTATATTGCATTTTATTCTGTCTATAACTAAGCATATGTCCTGATTTGCAGGTTTTGGTAGGCCTCAGCCTTTGCCTGGTAAACCTCCTCAATCTGAGCTGAGAGTAATAATAGATTCTCTCACATTCATCACCGAAGTTTATGTCACCAAAAGGGAACCCCAAAAGCTGAGGGGAGGACAGAAGCTGCACAGGTTTTGGCTGCTTCTGTGGGCACAGCCAGCCGTGGGGAGAGCTGCAGCACACCTGCACAAAACCCCATAAAACCTGGAGTCCTCTCTTGAGATGTGTCATTGCTGAAACCCTGCTCTGGTATATTAATAGGCAGTCAGAAAAGGCCTTCAGCAGAAACTCTGACAATGGCTTTACATATTGGAAAGGTTATTTTGCTGCACACACTATTTCTGCGTTTATACCTTGCTTGCTTGCTAAGAACGTTGCAACGTGGCATTTTGAACAGCTATCACCTATCACTTGATATAAATGTTGGTACATAACTTTGGGGCCTACTTTCCAATTTTGCATCAGCTTATGGTATCAAAGGGGCTACAAATCTGAACAAGGTACTAGACTTTAATGTCTGTGAATTGTGTGGTTCTGTTAACCAGAAAATAGCCAACATAAACACAGATTCTGAAAACAGGAAGAATATTAGCCAAACTGATTCACATATACAATTCAGGTTACATTACTAAACCATGAACTTCCTGACGTGCTTCACATGTAAGAAATTATTTTAAAAAATTATTACAATCAGCAGTATTCATACCTTGCTTTACCACACTGAATTTCTTAAAAAACTAAAAAGGGTATTTTGCATGGCTTCATAATTTTGCTTGCCAGTCCCTCCAAGAGATCTACTTACTCCCATTTGTTACAACACTGTAAAAACTTTTATCATGTAAATATACAATTAGTTGTTCAACACTATCCTTATAGTTTACAGATACACAAAACAGACGATCTTTGTATGCAGCTGAATAATATGCATAGACATACAGAGAGAAGCATAAAGGAGAAAATCCAAGTAATATTTTTGCTCTTATACAGTTCAAATAAAAGTACTTCAGAATAACCATCTATCCCCTAGAATGTTTGATACTGCACTAAAGCTGAAGACAGAGAACAGAGTTTGCAAAGCAGCCACCTAATGAGCAATCTTAAAATCCGCATGTTTGTGCAACTTGATACACAGGACTGTAGTTAACAGACAAGGCTCTGCATCACAGGCAGATGTGAGTTTAACACCCTGTGATCTTTACCAGATGCTCCAAACTGGCTCTGGTCTTGGACCTATGACAGTTTTGCCTATCCACTTTCAGATGTCACCAGCCTCCACGAGCAATTAAGGGATTGTCTTTCCTTGCAAATGTATGGTTTTTACATACTGTTTAGATGACCGACCTTGACAGATCAGGAACTGATCCCATACCGTTGTATTTCCATGGCTGAAATGGAACTGGTGTGAATAAGTATATGTGAGATAGTTATTTGGCTCCCAGGTTGAAATATATTAAACACATATATTTTTTAATTTTGTTTAATTTTCTAGGTCAGGTCTTTTAAAACAATTACACCATGCAAAATGAAAATTCTATCAAATATTTGTGTTTGGTTTTTGCTGAAAAGAATAATATGGAAAAAAATTCCTTTGACTTAACAGGGTGCAAACAGAGTTGGGTTGTTTCCTGTTTGATATTTTTCTTTACCAGTAACAAATAATTCTTGACTTCTACTGTACGTATCTGTTAAAGTACTTGTATCACCATACTTTTATATGTTCCTTAAGGTCAAAAGAGGTTTTATCTTCTGTCCTCCGTACTTTTCACTTAATGAAACAGAAAAAAAAATAAAATACCCCAAGTGCTTCTTGATTTTTATACCTGATGTTGATATATACTAATATATATCAGTAGCCCTCTTTCTTCTCTTCTAAAAAATGCTTTCAATACAGGGAACTTAGTATGGCAAAAATTGGAATGTATGATTACACAAAACCATGTTTACTAATAACTGTAGTGATCAAGTGATACTGAATGCACAGAAGCAGAATACGAATTTAGACAGATAAACAGTAAAGTCATGTCCCATATCTTTCACAGAGACTTAATTATAGAGTACAAATACTTAGAAGACAGAAGAGTCTGTTTATAGGACCCCGAAGTTTTAAAACAAATCTTGGGATTGTCTAGTGTATGCCATAATTTCTGTATTCTGACTCTCTTGAGTTTTTTAAAAATGCATTTTGATATTTTGATCCAAGAGTTATTCACAGTAAATCGGGAATGCTGAAGCTTTGCAAAAGACTATAGCAGCATTTCTGCCAGTAAAAATATAAGAACAAAGTACAGACCCCACTTGGCTCAATTCCTCTTCCCCCCTCTTTCCTTTTCTAAAGTGCTCCTTGCTCATCTTTGTCCTGGGACATTATGCAGCCAGACTGATGGCTGAAGTTCACATGCTTTTTATCCATTAATCGCCTATGCCAGAAATACTTCAGGAAGACACGAAGGTTGCCAGGAAAACGGGCTGGCTGCCGGCGTGCTCCCCGTCCACAAGGTGGCTTACCAGCTCGCCTGGCCGCAGCATCAGCACAGCTGCCACCCTGGAGTGACACTGACTTTGCTCGGTGGCCTCTCATCTCTGGTAAGATACGTTCTCGTCTCCACCACACAGTGTCTCACTACGGGTCCCGGTGGGTCATCCTGCTTCTGAGTTTCCATGCATCCTATGGTATGGTATGGTTTTGCATAGCAGTGAGAAGAACTAACAAAACTGTAAAAGAATATAGCACCCCACCACCCCTCTAATTGTCATACAAAGGTTGTTTACTGATGATGTTAAAGGAGAGGCCTGATACTGCCATAAGGGAAGAGAACTCCAATCCCTCTACCCATAAATATTAAGACAAACAGTCCTTACCCCAGCTGTCCCTTGGGCTTTGTGGGCAACAGAAAGATTGACATGCTTTTTTGTTGCCTGACACAAGCAAGTGGTCCACAAAGTCATCTTGCCACCTTGAGCTCTTTGCCCTGATGCAGCTCTAGTCTCCCTGACAATTCATCACTCCCCATGATCCACAGTGGCTTCAATCAATTGAGAAGAATGAGTTACTCTAGTAGTAAAAATGTACAGAAATTACTGAAATCTCCTTCTGTGAGTCCGTTCACCTGAGTTTCTATTTTAAGTTTCAGGGGTTTCATTAAAATATTAGTCCATACCCTTCTGGAGATCACATACCAAGCTGCCCAAGTAAGAAATTCCTCCAGGGGTGACCTGAAGGAGCATGAAGTGCAGATGGACATCTGAAGAATGCAATTTGCTGGAGAAGCTCAGGAAAGCTTATGCTGACTTTAAACCTCCAAGTTAGTGATCTCTCAAAGTCCAGCAGTGTGGAAAAACTGATTTTAAAAACATAAATTAATGGTCTTTTCCCACATACCGTTGGTGATAGTGAGCTATTTTCCAGCATAGTTGTGCAGAAGATCAGGGGGGTACCTCTAACTATGAGGCATTGAGCTCTCTCTGCTTCCTTTGCCCTTTTCCATGCTGGTCTTCATTCTCTTTTGTTTATCCTTTTCCTTGCATCCCATTTCTCCGCTTCATGTTCCAGCAGAGGAGTGCAGACTTTTGGGTGCACTGAGACACTACAGCAAATGCCTGTTCACAAGGGGAAAATCCACCCTTACCTTTTACTCAAATTGATGGGAAATTGTTTTCATGATATATATTCTAGACCAGGCCTCTATAGGCATGGAAATTATTAAACCCTACTCTATCAAGAGCATTATTACAGCACATAAAAGCTATTGCTGCATCGTTTGACCATTCTTCTTAGGCAAAAAAGGGAAAATATTACGCAAATGTCTCGACAATTTCTGGATAGTTTTGAAATGCAAAAGAGGGAAATGCAAAAAAAGACTGTGTCACTTCATAAAAACATGATGGAGGATGAAAACTTGGGTTCTTATTTTGACATCCATGTCAAGCAGGAATGTTTTTCTACTTTTCTAGTCTTAGTATATCTTCAGCGTGTAGCTGTGAAGTTTGAGAGGCCCATATGGCTTAAGCTATACAAAGTCTGTGGTATGTATTGAATTTTTAAGCCAAAGCTAAGATGGTGCCTGAGCAAGAAAATTTGATTTATACTAGCAGAAGGGTGAAATTAAGGTGAGAAAGGGCCAACAGAGTACAACAGCTCAAGGAATAACCAGAAAAAAGGGCTTTTTCCATTATATTTAGAAAAGTCAAGGCAGTTTGCTGCAAGTGACTGAATGTTTTCAGTTTTCTTTTACTGGGTCATACAACTTTTTAAAAGTCTTTTAACTTCCATTGCTATTTATTAATAGAAATAGTAAGACACTGCCTTAAGGAAAAGAGGGCTCTCACTGTGCTGGACGTTTCACAAACAGAGAAAATTCTCAAAAGTTTTCCTAACAGTTTTACAAAGCAAATAAACTTTCTTGATTTAAGGCCAAATTCTTTGCCCACTTGCATTCAACACAAGCTCATACTTTTCAGATGAAGGGTATAATTGAACTAGTTGCCTTGTGTTTACAGTTTGAGATAATTATTAACACACACATTAAGCAACATTGAAAAATTACCAATATGGACATAGCAGCAAAAGGGTGTACCCATTGAGTAGCAATCACTCTTTGTGATTTTCCCACATTATGCCCTCATCATGGAAAAGGCCAAATTTAAGGAAGAGAACCAGTAGAGGAGTTAACTCAGACTAACCACTGGGATGCAAAGCTGTAAAAGCAGGGGTTTTGGCTAGTGATTGCTTACGCTGGGAAGTGCCCACAGAAAGCTGTAGCTCTTGTACAGGCAACATGCCACATCTCACCTCCATCTGGAATCAGCCTGGTCACTAATATAAAAGTAACCTCTGAAGCACATCCTGGTGTTTTAGGTCTCTCAAATCTTAGGAAAACAACTCAGGAGGGCAAGGCTTTTCCACTACACTGGACTTCTGATAAATGGTTGTGACCCAAACTTAAATTGCTTAATTTCGTGTCTTTGAATGGTCCCATCATGGTTTTTCAGCAGCAGGCAAAAATAGTGATTTGTATTTCTCTTAACATCAACTATATTCCAGAGCAGAACAGCAAACTACAGCTAGTCACAGCTGGTTACAGAAAGAAGCTGACTACACACTGGGAAGTGAGCATGAGTCTTGCCACCCATCAAAATCAACAGGAACTCAGGAAGACTGAAGAAGCCCATAAATCAGATTCAATTATTTTTGTACTGTGCGCTGCTTTGATTCTCTACTGTGAATAAGAACAACTTTGTTACCTTGCCTCTTTTCAATATCTGCCCGTTTCAGCAGGTAGGAGGTGAGATGGAGTACTGCTAGCCCCATTTCAGCACTAAGATACTCCAAGTAAAGCATTTCTGAGGTGTTTTTAGATGCCTTAGATAAATTGTTGCCCAGTAACTACGATAATCCCTGAGAAATGTCTGAAGTCACTGCTGTTCTGAAATGGGATATGGCATATACAGTAGGAAAGTACGGAAAAAAGGAAGGGAGAGTAAGAGAATGAGAGGGAATTTGTCACATCCTGCCAAGTTTCCATGAAAAACACAGTGATCACATGCTAAATCTTGCAATGGCTGTCAGCTGTATTGCTGTCAAGTAGTCCTCTGCTGCTTGTAGACCCAGAGATTGGTTTAGAACATTTTAGGTACCTCTACTATATCCTATTAAGTGAGAATATCTCCACATTTTCTCTTTATTACCATAAACTGCTGGAAGGAGAACCTCTGCTTTATGTATGCTAAATGAGTATATGCTTGACAGTCTGGAAAAAATGCTTCTGGGAAATTGTCATTGCGGGAGTACCAACAGACAGGGTAAGGTGGCTGGTAAATACAGAAATGACCAGCATTAAACATCCACTGTCCTATCTAGATACTGGTTGCTGTTCTGATAACAAAGAATCTTCAGTCAGATAAATTTCATGCTCTTTACAAGATCTGCTGCCGAATATACAATTTATGTGCATACGAGACCTGTCATTAGATTTCAGATCAATGTTGATTATTTAATCTAATACAACATATGGGTTTCACATTCTAGACTTTCAATTTTATGCCTCAAAGTATCTGTGGGCACAACAGTTGGCAATTTGGCCTCACCTTGATTACAAGAGAGCTTTTAAAACCAGGCAAACATCTTTGGTTACCCAATTACAGGGTCATGATATTAATAGACTAGATGCATAGAGACAATTATAGACAGGCAGTGAAATAGGAAAGAATAATAAACCCATTCTTGTTACTATCTTGCTGCATTTTAATCTGATAGTAGGTGTGCCAAAATCATAAAACATTTCCACCAACACCGGATTAGTAATGAAAATATTTGACATTCAATTCCCAAGATAGATGTGGCTACAGTTGGCTTTACAGACATCCAAATAAAATAGAATGCAGTGTCTTTCTACATCAAAAATTCAGCCTCTGAATTTGTTTTACAGTCTTCAGTAAATCTAAGATCCAATGTCCATAAAACTATATCTATTTCACTTTTGAACTCCATGTTGAAATTGCTGCAAATGCTAATTAAAGAAGGCTATGCCTACTTCTTTACTCCTGTATGTAATAAGAAAATTTATTTCATTTTTCTCTTTGGAAGTAGTATTCATCAATGCAAACAAAACTGTATATAGCCACAGTTTGTGAAACATTGCAAATTGCAGAATAGAGATAGTTAACATGTATATTTTCAGCATAGATATTCCAAGAATAAACTATACTAGCATAATGGCTACTGCATTTAAGACTGCTTTTTTTTGTGTGTGTGTTAGTGGAAAGTGAATTTTTTTCTTGTTGGTGGAATTCAACATACAATTAGTGACATGTTTGTATTTTATATAAATGAAAAAATATGAAATTTTGCTTTTTCATGTGTGTGCATGTGCATATATCTATGTATCAATCTGTAACTATCTTCTTCTAAAGCCAGACAGGTATATGAAGGTGAAAGATGATCTGGCTAAAACTTAGTCCCGAGCATTACACAATATGTGTTCTATTATCACTGTATCACAGACACCATCTTATCTTCCAGTCCATGTTTGCTGACTATATCTGTTGCCATTTTGAACTTTTCTTATATCTACTATTTATCTTTATAGAGTTTATCTATAATGTGTTAAATTCCTTCATCTTCCTAATCAATTTAGAATGGTTTACTAGTACCCCCTCTTAAGTCTCATTTCTTCTCTTTGCCTTTGACCTTCCCAGTATGTATTATTCCTCGTATTATTAAGTGGAATTGAGAAACATGCCAAAAAGACTGTTGGAAAAAAAATTAACTTTATGAAAACCATTCTCACTCACCACATAAGAGATTCATGTAGGAAAGCTTATTTATAATGAACATAAACATTCTAAAACTATAACACGACTTAGAAAATAATTCATTTTCTCTGAGAAAAAAGAGCCCTCTCAATACCCCTGCCCCCAAATACACATCTGCCAAAAAGAGTCTCTTATTACTATGGAACACATTGTCTCAGAGCTTTATGGTTATATGGACTTGATTTTAGCAGTTCACCACACTTGCAACCCTGATAGATTTCCAATCGAACAGTGCATGTTTAATACTTTTGAAAAGGTAAGTTCCTGATACGAAATTTTAACTTGGCAAATACAACTTGTGAGTTGTCCATTATCCTCCCCCCACCTTAAACTGCAAAACACGTTACATTTCATTTGCTTGGGCAACACTAAGTTGGATGAAAGTCAGTACCTGTTATTGACGGACAAGTTGATATTAGCTACGTGACAAAATCTCTTTGGAAAGTGGAAGAAAACAATAACTGAGAGGATGAAGGACAGGAAAGTAAAAGAAAGAAGAAATAGTGCAGAGGAAAAGAAAAGAAAAAGTGCAAGAATTTCCTCTTATCTGTCTTCTTCCTTATTGAAAGAAACATATATTTCTGTTAAAATTTCAAAGACAGTCTTCACTTCTCTCATTAGGATACAGGAGCCAGATAATTAAAAGTAAACAGAATCGTGTATAGCTATAGACTGTGAATATATTGCAAAATCTAGGTAGGGAGAGCTAACTTTTTTAGTAGTACTTTTTCAATTAGAATATGTAGTTTTACTACAACCTTTAAATTTTTCATGAAGTGCTATATCCAGTATAACCTATATGTACTACAAGGTATATAACATTATATGAACATACAGTATTTTTTACATATGTATAATATTATGCCATGTCAATGTTTCACAGATTATATTAGGACAATATTGACACCAACCTACTTCAGTGCTTCTATTCAAGGAAAAATTAAAAGTTCCACTTTCCCTGAAGGTTGGTATACATTTGCATTCTCAGCAGAAGTAAAACTGCTTTTCCAGCCAGTGAAAAGCACTTCCATTTTGACAAAAGACTTTCTCCTCTCTCATAGAACAGGGGTGGCCAACCCGTAGCTCTCAAGACACATCTGGCTTGCAAGCAATTCAGTTGTAATGATTGTGCTGAGACAAGAACATGTCATCAGCAAAGAGCGGCGGTAGAACAGACAGTTTGTCACTGGTAGGAGAAAATGAGCCAGCAGACACTATCACCGGGTCAGGCTGGGGCTCAGCCAAACTGCCAAGTGTGGCACATGTGAAATGGGCTGTGGGGCACCCACCACAATTTGCCACCCTCCTAGAGTGTGTACTCAGTCAAATACAGCTCAGTCACGTGAAGATTTGGTATGTGGTTTGTAAGGTCAGGCTACTCATCTTTGTTTTGCAAGGTTGATGCAGTAACTGTAAAGCTAGAAAGGTTTGTGAGGAAATGTCACTTCCCTGTTAGCAATTGCACAACTGCAGCCTGATTTAGATTACAGGTAATAACCAGCAGCATGTACCCCAGCATGTCCAGCCCTGTGAGAGGGCAAACATTTCAAACCACACATTGACATGATATTTGAATCACGCTCTGGTCAATGAACAGCACACACACCTTCCAAGAACAAGCGATTCTTGAAATTAATATCTTAGAGCAGGGTTCCCTCTGAAATTTCAAATCAGGTGCACTCTGCTCTCAAATCAGAGGCTGCATTTCTCTTGCCATGCACTCCTCTGCCTGCAATAAATTAGGAAGGAGAATAAAGATAGTAGGGATTTGCACCAGCACAAGGCTCACTTAAGTGGCCCAGCATTAGCAAGACAGCTCTATACTTAAAAGTCAGCTAAGAGTGGGGCCAGGGAATAGGTGTATTTAAAGAACCTGTTTAGCTAATGCTTGTCCACAAAACAGCCTTCTGAGTGAGAAGCTAATCCAAAAGGTAGAACTGTAATTAATCTGCATTACATCTATGTTTACATCAGAGACTGGAAAAAATTTCCACATTGTTTTGGAATCAGGGAAGAGGGGCAGTAAAGGCGGATTGCGGTCCTGTGTATCTGCTCAGCTCTGGTTAAACGTGTACAAATTAATGGCAGAAGATACACTTTCCACCTCCAAGTCAGATTTCTGTTGTCAACCCCATCTCATTTTGTTCACGAAATAGGCACCAGAGTAGAACCAAGCTCAGTCTTTGGACTTGCACCAACTCCAGCAGATGCTGTAAATTCGCACAAAAACTGCCTAAAGCTTGGATTGTGTACAGGTTCTTTGGTATCCTTACAAATCTATCCAGATTCACCAACTATGTTTGCAGAATGACTCATTTTCATCTCTTCTCACAGCAGTATCTACATTACAAGCCTCACAACAGCATGATGTCCTGCTGATGATCAATTCAGGAACAACTTTTTCCCACCTTAAGTGCCTCTGTTTGAGAGACCATTTCTCCCGTACAGCCTCAGGACCAGGTGGCCTGCTTCACTTTGTTCCGTGACCTTTGGGATTTCACCTGACTATTCATTTATTTTGGAATGAGACTGATAAATTATTATTCACTATTGTAATTGAACGTGTTTCAGTAGTGCTGCAGGCTAGTGCTGTAGCAAAGTAAATATAGATGATAGAAAAACCCATTCTGAAAGAACTAAAAGTACAGGTACCTCACGCTCAATCACCAAAACTTTTAGTAAGAACAAGCAAGTAAATAAGTTATTGTTAAGCTGTAGTCAGCTCTTTCTGATGTGGCGCTCTAGAGTAGGAAAAATGTTAGTACTTTATGACCACTGGCATTTCCCAGATAGATGAATGCAGTCTGTGTGTGCGCATGTACCATCACATGATTTTGAAGCCAAATATGGGACAGATGAGACATATGGTCACAATATTCTTCTTTTATTAATAGGTTGAGACTAACTTTCAAAGGGCTGAATTAAGAAGACTGTCTATCATTCTCCAATTCCCATCAGTTCCTTTTAACAGTAGAGAGGAAAGGCACTACTCTTTGATGTGGTAGGCTGCAAAATAGCAGTCTGCCCCACCTGCCTCATACAGAGCACCTCACCAAATGCTGTCCACTATCCAAACAGTATGTTAAGTCACCTAACTTCAGTCTACCTGCAGTTACTCCATGTTATAAATAGAGGTTTTTCATTTTGGTGCTACAAATAAACAGTAAACACAGTTCAACTGTGGAATTAGGCTCAGGTTTTTACTTTCTACTACCAGAGGAGAAAACTAACATTGGCCATAAAAAGCTGTCTAAAAGATACTGTGGATTTAAAATGGAAAGAAAAGGAATGGCAAAAGGAAAGAAAAAGTGAAGGCATTTGCTTTAGTCATTAAGCATTAGGTAAGGCTATGTATAAGCAGACCCAATCATTTCTCCTTTTCAAACTCATAAAGCAGTAATTCTAAATATACTTCCAGACGTGGCGTTAATATCCGTCCCTAAGAGATAGGTAGGTCCCTATACAAAGAATAACCATGTGCTTCTCATTGGTCATAGAATATCTGTTACACAAATTGTAAAAAAAAAAAAAAAAGTAAATAATTTATTAACTATTGTGGAAAATAGGATCACAGGGAAACAAGAAAAAGGAAACAAGTAGAGATTAAACTGGCAGTAAGATCTTCCAGTGAAATTCCTGGAAAGTGTTTCCAGCTTATTACTGACTAGAAATAGCGTAAAGTCCCAAGAAGCCAAACAGTAAGTAATATTGCAGAATAGTTCAATAAGCTTCAGAGACTCTTTCGCCAAAATTAATCAGGATGTTTGATCTCAGCTTGACTGGAACATGCAGCTAGGAAAAAAATCACCCTGTTTGCTGCAGGAATTGTAGTACTATGTCTCACCAATAAAGATAAAAAGTTCCACTCAGACAATCCTCTTCAAATGAGTTTTCAAATGATGTCGTATCAATTAGGGGGATACCTAGCTTTTAAACATGGGTAAACAAATTCCCTCTTTCAAAATCAATGTCTATACTTTAGTGCTAACTTACATAGCATCATTAATAGTAACTTGTATGAGTCTACCAGAGTTGCATGGTTTTCATTCATGTTTGCATAAAATAGATCAACGAATGTTACCACCTATTTCACTTCTAGAATGTCTTAAATACTGAAAAGAAAGACAGTTCCACAAGAAGGATATTCAATTCTGGATGCTGGTTGTAGAACTTTCTGTTGCGACCTTTTTGTCAGTTATAAAGCAAACACTTTTATAGAGAGAGAAAGATGATGCAGTGTCTCATAGAGATACACTTTAATGACAGATTGACCAAAAAAAAGGAATATTTTTGTTGGTTTTTGAACTTCGCTTTGTGAAAAGAGGTTAGTTATTTTGCTTTTTCATCTTAGCTCAGGAAAAAAACAATACATAACAGCAGCATTATCTAAGGAATGAAATTTCAGCTTTCAGCCAGCTCTAGCGGCAAGTTTAGTTACGCATTTCTTACTCCTAAACACCACTAATCCCGATAGCTTGCCTCAAGCTCACTGTGAACTTGTACTACATTTTTTCCCCTCCTTCCACTTCAATTCCTTCTTTGCCTCTGTCATAGCTCTGACTTTGCGGAAGTGTTTCTGGATGGTTAAAAAGTATCTTTTTTTAAGGGTAATGGAAATAAACCATGGTACTTTAAGTAATTGGTATTTCACAATATGATTTTATAAACAAGCTACCATAAAATAAGAGAAGGTGTGAACTCGCAGAGAATTTTTATTTTACTGTAACATTTGTACACAAACTTATTCTGTAGTAAATGGCAAGTAATTTTTTAAACTTACTAGCTAACTTTCTAACAGGAACACCCCTTCTTTTCTGCCTGAAAGGAAGTGCTGAGGAGGGCATACTTTACCACCTGTAATGTCATCTACATGGGTGACTGATAGGTATGGAAATAATCTTTGATAGACTATTTCTCTAACCTCAGAAGCTTAAGACCTGGATTAAACCATGACAGTGGGCCTGAGATGCTCACTTCTGATTTATATACACTTTACTCACCTGATATATATGAATGTTGATACCCCTAGGAAACACTCTGATAACTATGACCACATTTCTCTGTTTTAAAGGCTCACATATACGTAAAGGGACACAGATGTGGTTTTATGGAGTTGTGTGTCCTCCAATTTTCTATTAACTTTAATCAGACATTATAAAAAAATTAAGACTTTGCCACCTTGACAAAACTGGGTTATGAGGCCATTAAGTGGGTTTGTATTTATAAAAATTTTGTAAATATAAGCGCTTCTCTTTCTAATGATTACTTTTTTTTTTTCCCCAGAGCTAATGGAAAAAGAACCTTGCTACATTTTTTCCCTTTTAAATTGTCCCTGTTACATTTTTCTGCTTTTTAGCAAAAGAGTTTGAGTACCCATGTTTACATTTAGATTTGTAATGTTCTCCATTCTCCTTTGTAATTTCCCGATTTCTGTTATTTCAGGAACAGTGCAAAAGGCATGAAACTACAAGCACAGCACTTTTGAAGAGGCCAATGTTCAGGGAAGTAATTGAGTTTAGGATGAATGCATTTCATATTAGCAAAACTTTCTTCACCAAAAGGGTTGTGAAGCATTTGAATAGTCTGCCCAGGTAAGTGGGTGAGACCCCATGCCTGGAGGTATTTAGATGACATGTGGATGTGGCACTTAGGGATATGGTTTTGTGGTGGACTGGGCAGTGCTAGGTTTATGGTGTGACTCAATGATCTTAAGGGCCTTTTCAAACCTAAATAATTCTGTGAATAATGGATGTTGTTTGTTTCAGGCAGTGAAAAGGGTGCTGTTGTGCTTCAACATCACTCCTTGCAGTGAGAGTCTCCAGGAACTCTTCAGAGACCTAAATTTAAGTTTCCTGAGTACTGTCATGCAGGAAACTGATTAACTGGAAACATGGCTTGGGGTTTTTGGATTGTTCATGTCCTTTGCTTTGCAAGCAATCACTGAAATGTAATCTTTCAATTATGGGTATGAAGGGTCTACAAAAAAACCCCAAAAACTTTCAAAAGTTTCAGGACTGGTCACATAGTAATTGCTTCTTTTAAAGGGGGTGAGTTCTATTTGTAGTTACATAGCAGAGTCCTTGTCCTTCTGGGTTTTCTTCAGAGCTGTTGGTAATGCACTTGTTAAAGATGTGGGAACCTGAATTTGGTTTTTCTTCCCAAAGGGGTTTGAACCCTATCGTCAGGTGACTGCTGTAATGAACGTGCAATATTTTATTAGAGAGAGGTTTTATCTCCCTTCCACTACAGATAGAATCCCTTGTATCAAAGGCTAAAAATCACTCCAGTCTGGCGACACATGTCAAAGTTATTTGGTGGAGTGGGAAGTTCCATCAGGTGTATTTCATCAGCATGCAGTATCAGCTGCGGAGCATTAGAAATACTTGCTGCTGTTATCACTTACTACTTATTCCACAGGAACTAAGAAACAGCCCAAGAAGTGGATTCAAACTGGACTAACTTCCATTTCTGCACCCAGAAATGCTGGCAATCTAGTCCTCAAAAAGAGCCACAAAAGAAAACAAAATCAAAGCAAAGCAAACCTGAGAACCTTGGAACCCAGAAATCTAACACAGCAGTATGTTTTTTATTTCTTATTTGCTACTGTCTGAAGAAAATTCTGTTTGTATTCCTGGTAGAAGTGGCAGGAATAATAAAATGCATGGAAAACCCACTTCATTTCTAAATAAAGTAAATAAAGAAAAGAAGTAATGACAAGACTTTCTCTCTACCATTAGCTTCCACCATTGCAGAATGAGAATCAGATTTACAACTGGATGCAAGTTTCTCTGAAGTCATGGGAGGGAGCTGAAGGAGTCTGATAAATAAGGGATTACAGATGAAGGTAGAGACCAGTGAAGGAGTCAAGAATTTCTGAAAAAGTTCGGAGAAATTTGGTTTCTATCTGTTTTAAGATCTTTTGCCTCTGTCCTTTGAGATTCATCTTTCTCTTTCCCCCAGCCTTTCTTTTGATACGTACATGTCATTCTTCTCCTTTCTACCCTAAGAACCTCAAGAGACTCCATGGCCCCCCGCCCGCCAACCTGACCTAATGAGTTACCTGACCTGCTATACGTCCTGATCTTAAAGTGTGATGTGACTGATGAGGTGTATGTCTCTGACCTGTCACCTTCTTTGGTAGCCTACTCCATTCACATCCTAACACTTGGGGTCTCACTGTGGTTGCCAAGAACTAACAAGATCTGAAGACAGTAGCCCGTGCAGAGGAGACTGCCAGCCTCATACGTCGGGAAGGATTTCAGCAAGGCAGAGGGTTAAAGAGGACTACTGGAAGTCACAAAGAGCCAGGAAAGTATGTATCTGAGCTTTAATGAATCTAGAAATGGTTTACATTCTGTTCAGTACAATGAAGATCGGAGTAGCTTTTGGAAAAATTATTTCATCCATATCAAATAAAAAGAACCATCAAAAAAAAAGAAGAAAAAAAAAAAAGGATAAGGAGTATAGCCTGAGTGAGTTGGAAAGAAAATAATGGCACACAGAAAAAGGTAAACTTGCAAAGGTTTGGATAAATTTGTATGTTTAAGATAAGCATCCTGTTTGGGGAGACTTTACTGAATTAGACCTTTCAACCTTTTGAGTTTTGGCTGTCGCAGATGTTTACCTCACCATGAAGCGTGCAGAAAAAGAGAAAGAGAGGGAGAAAGAGGCTGATTTATGAATCTGAATTCTTCGAAGGACAAATTAATTGCACTGTGGCACTTCTCTATAAACTAATATTGACTTAAAGGACAGCAGGAAGAGATGAAGACAATGAGTCCCTGTAACACTTCCATGTCACAGAAGACCATTAAACAAATGTGTACTGAAGCAATAAATTTGTTTGGAAAAAATAAATGTACATTCTATAGGTCAGTGTAGTAATAAGCATTTAAGAAGGTTCTATCCTTTACAAATACCCACAGGAAAAAGGCTTTCGAGATTATCTATTTTTTTCCTTCTTTTTTATATTTTTCCTGTCCTTATCTTTCTAAATATTGTGTTTGGACTCCTTTTAATGTCACAGAGTTTTCTTTAGAAACCCCCATTCATAAAATTGTATACATTACTTCTACCTTTACACAGAGTGCTGAGTACCAGATTATTTGTATTAGAGTATAACTGAATGCAGTCTCCCTAGGACTTTTATAACAAGATGGGTGTTCTGCTTGGGGCCATCTCCAGGAATAAAACTTTGTATAAATGTTCATTTCCCACCAGAAATGCAGGAAAAAAATTACTTAGAAATTGATCAAAGTCTCTGCTTTCTGATGACAATACTGAAACATTTTAGGAGGAAACAGAAATAATACAAACCTGTATGTCTTCAAACCATTCTCTGATTTATTAACTAAAGCAATGACTTCTCAGGACCACAATATAGAAATCACGTCCTCATCTCAGGCTCAGCATTTTCACTGCATGGCCTTTGCATTTCAAAAAATCACATTAACCTGTAATAAGCTCTTACAACTCCAAATGAGCTTATTAGTAGATTTTGGTTGTTTGTTTGTTTGTTTGCTTAAAACACCATGGGAAGTGAAGCCTGGTGTGATTATGTGAACTAACCTTGCATAGTCTGTTTTGTACATAGTGAGTATATCTGCAAAAACATATGATTAGAATTGTCAGTAACACTTCCTGGAGCCATTCAACATGAATGTATCTGCCAATGCATTTAATTTGATAGCTTTCAGTGAGCTCACTAGAAATGCTCTGCCTTTTCCCCACAGTTAAAGAGAAATCAAGATAGGATATTGCAAGAAGATTTTAAAAAGGAGGCTAAATTCTTTGATAAATAAATACTGTGGGAGTTCAGTTGTCATGGAACTAAATATCTTGTATTTCCAACCATTTAATTAACAGGATAAAAATTTAGAAGATACTTACAAAAATGATGTGGTTACATAAATTAAACTTGCATGTGTCAGCCACCATAAAACACCACCAAGTAAATAAATGCTGTTTATGGCTTATACCCTCTGTGGATGCAGAAAAGTGAGAACTGGTTCCAGAAACTTACTTCTTTATATGCTTTATCATGTGAACAGAACTAATCATAGGTGCTTTGCTTTGGAGAATGAGGACATAAGGACCATCCTCATGAAAACCCTTTAGGGAACATACAACCAGGACGCAGGCAGTGCCAAACTGGTTTGAAACACTTTGTACATCCCAGTGTAGTCATGTCCTGGAAAACAGTACTGCCTGTGCCCGTGTAACTCTGCAAAGAAATCATCGAATCATTTAGGTTAGAAAAGACCTTTAAGATCATCAAGTCCAACCATTAACCCAGGACTGCCAAGTCCATCACTATACTGTCCCTAAGCACCACCTGCTACAATGTAGAGCATGAGACAAATCTGCCTCTTACAGTTTCCAGAAAAATTAAAACGGCAAAGGACATGAACGTCAGTCTAGAAAAGGTGATAATAACAGGAAAAAGAAAGCTGAGGAAAGCTAAGGGAGATGGGGGGAGGAGGGGCAAACAGCAACGGCATACTGATAACCATGATATGTCTACTGGGAATGTCAAACATTCCTGAAAATCAGTGCTAGGTGATTTCTATGCTGTGTGCCATTTTTGCTGCTATCCCACTAGCTATTTGTCAGTTCAAAATCTTCTGCTTCATCATTTTTTGCCTATTCCTCTCATTACTATTTCCATCACCATTAATACATCTGGCAAATTGTTGCTAGCCAGTAGTTATTCTCCTACGGTGCTGAAGCAGTTAATTTCCAGGAGTCCTGAATGTCCATATGCTTTCATAGAAGTTAATTTAAAGTCTGCTTAAAAGTCCACTTCAAAATTTTTGTTAGCCAAGTAAGTGTGATTGCTCCCATTAAAAGGCAGGTATGACCATTTTATAATGTCTGCACTGTGCCTGTGCAACTGACCCCAACGTAGCTGGCAGTTGTAACCTTCATACATAAATGCTTAATAAAACAATAATAACTACTGTAAATTTATGAATAAAAATTAAATTTCATGCATAAGTAGAAATGTATGTGTCAGAGAGGAAGACTGAGTGTTAATTTCACGTTATTCCACAATGGACAAACTACTTTAAGTATACTGGAAACAGAAAATTAGATTAGGCTTTTTACAATCCCTACAATCCTTTGAATTATGTTAATAAACTCATTTTTATAAATCCCCTTATGGATCTGATGGAGAAAACACCTTCTTGGTACGCCCAGCAGTCATGTGTAGGCACACATTTTGTACAGGACACGCCACCTGGGGTATTCTTAGAATGAGAGTGGTACTGGTTTAACCCTCCCGTCCATCAGCTTCCTGGATAGTGCAGGAAGCACCACGCTACAGGCCACCGTGAGGGGGGGGATACGTATTTTCTGCCAGAATTACTCCCTTTCAAAAACAGAGTTAAAATGTGAGTAGGGAGTGTAATGCAGTGACTGGACTGGAGTGGGACCCAAACACTGAAGGTACCACACAATCGGTGCCAACATTTTGCAAATAATGGGTGAGTTGTACCCTATTCCTCTTTTTGAAAGGAAATGAGTCACGTACCTACCTCCAAGAGAGATCTTCAATGACAATGGCAATGTGACCTCTGGGACCAAGTCCCTCTCTACTTGAAGGGTTATAAAATGTATTATTCTTCATAGCTTGTTGACATGAGTGGAGCAGGCTGCTCACCATTCAGAAGCTGGCTATTTTACAGCTTCCTGAGGTACCCAGCCTCCACACGTCGTACAAGAAAAGCCTACAGACTGCACTCTGGTACAGCTAACTTGTAGCATTGCTTACGTCTGTTTCTGCAGTTAGCCTGAGTAAGGGACTTCACTCTGTAAACACAACATTTGCTCTCTGAGAATCAAACAACAATTCAACTGGCGGTGAAGCAAAATGGGAGTCTGATTTGCTTCCCTTATCATACACCCTCCCCTCCCCCCTCTCCTCCATTTCAATAAAGAGACTACTGAATAGGTCTGGCATATGTAAAAGACAAGGGGTGTCTAGCTCTTGCCCGAGAAGAATGTTTTATAGTGAATCAACCATGTACCTCATTAAAACAATTGGGTTAGAAGACATTGAACTAATGTATAATCCATGAATTTTTAAGCTACCTTGAGCCTTTCTCCTCCTTGTAATTGCAAAACAGCACACTTTTGCTGGCGCTAACCACAGGGGAGATTGTATCTTAACATTTCAATGTGTTGATTAATGTTGCTGTAAAGGTACACTAACAAACTGCAGAATCATTTTACCTCCAGTTTTTTGCTAACTTAGCACATCAACAAACCAATACTTTTAGACAAAGACATGCTATTTTGTGATGAAATGTTCTTAGACATTGTCTGCTAAATCCCTATAATTAGCATGGCCCCTGGTGAATGTCACTGGGTATTTGATGAAACAGGGCATGAACTCTGCAGCAACACCCAGGGGGGTCGGTAATGCTATCCAGAATGACTCTTGGAATTTTTAACTACTAGATAGGTTCTCCTTATCTAGGAAACTCAGGGGAGAAAGGCATTTGTCCGGTCTAATGACCCCTGTTAGCAGATTTATGCCACTTCCCTCTATACAAACTGTCCTCTCTCCTCCTGTTGGATATTTAATTTGAGACCAACTATACTGAATAGCATTTTTTATGGCATGAAAATGGTAAAGAAAGAAACTGGCCAAGCTCTTTTTTCCATTCTGCTTATGCCATTGTTCTTACTCTTCAAAACACCACAAAAGAAACACATTTTATGGGTAACAAAAAAAAAAAAAAAAAGACAGCACTATTGCAACAGGTAATTTCAAGGGTCCTAGTAGAACTAAAATGTTTTATTAAAAGACATCCCGCCCTCAGGAAAACACTACTTTCTTTCACTACTATCAAGAATAGTTTTCCTTGGCTGTAGAAATATCTCCACAAAACTGAAAGGTGTTTTCCTCTGTGCTGGGAAATAGTTTTCAGAACGGCAAATACTCTAAAAAGTGTACACAGTTCCTTTTTCTTATAAATCCTAGTTGTCTGTTGGTTACTAAAATTTGTCTGAGGTTGAGAGGCCGAGTCAAAAACCTGCTGCAAAACAGGCCCAGTAGCTGGAGTCCAAACCAGGGTGCTTATGTATCAGGTGAGTGCTCTAGCAGGCAGTGTTAGCTGTTGAGACAGTCAGATTTTGAGAGAAACTACAATGCAGGCCTTAGAAACTCTCTTGATAAAATTTCCATTTTGCCTGGCACATTTCTCTCAACAGTTCTTTTTACCATTCCACACTTCGTAGCCTTAAGGATTTAATGGTAGTATCAATCTTGCTTTAGAAAACATCATGCATCTTCTGCGTCTCAAATGCTGATAATTCTTAGATGACATATTATCTTGGAATGCTATGGAGTTACTTCAAAATAAATTTCAGAGCAGTTTAATATTACTGGCACATTTTTTTGGCTAAAAATATAATAAATCTATGATAGATATAATTTTGCAAATCTATACAATTTTTGAAAAATCCATCTCTCTCACACTATAAGGGATTGGTTGTGTTTCAGCTGGGCTTGTGGGTGGATTGATTAAGAAATTCAGTTTGGTCTTTTCCTAATTTTATGTCCTAAACAGTGCACGATATCACAATGATGGAATGAGCTGTAGGGGGCAGGGGGGAGGCTGTCTATTGTATTAAGGACTAACTCTTTGATTAAATGTAGACTCAAAACAAATAACCTCTGTGCGTGTGTTAACTACCCTAATTAATCTTCATGTTAGATTAACTTGATAAAATGTTGACCTAATTTGGGATTAAAAGATTACAAGTAACATTTTCAGCTGAAAGCTGTAACATGCCTCATGTCAACACAGTAATGACAGAATTAACCCTGCAAGCCCTTTCAAACCTGTGCACTGGATGTCATGCTTAAGTAGAGTTTGGATGACCTGTAAATGCAGGAAGGCTGCTATATATAAAAAAAGCTAATATTGAAAAATTGGTCTCTCACTCAGTCTCACAAGCCTGCATATACTGAAAAATATCACAAAGCTGTAGGAGGAGGAAGAGATGCATCATCCATACACTTCTACAACTTGTAAACTTCTACAAACCTAATATATACTCTGTGTTTACGTTTAGATGTAGAAATTGGAAGGCTGGAAGTAAGCGCATCATGAATTTGATACCATTAAGAGGATAATGAAGATGAAATTGTCTTTAAGAAAAATCTGGGAGATGCAAGAGACAGATGCAGGAAAATTTTAAACCAGAAAAGCACTGCTGGTTGCAGCACCGGACTGTGTGTGAACAGTGGAGATTTCTGTTTGGATGTGATATCTCAAGCTTGTATTCCAAAGGGGTTTTTTTTGAGTCAAGTAAAAATTGTGAACTTGGGAAAAGTATTTTTGTGATCACTCTTTTTAAAAAATGTGAGGACAGAAAAGAGAGGAAGGAGACAGACAGAAATTCTCTCACTTCTGTAAGAAGTGATTCTTTCAGCTCATGCTATTTTTGTCTCAGCAATTTCATATCTGCTCCTTTCGTAGATAAAACTGTGCTATCTCTCACTTACCACCTTGCAAAGCACTGAAGTCTCAAAGATGAACTATGCTTTTTTTTTTTTTTTTCATCTCACAACATCATTAAGGCTGTGGTTTTTCCCAGAAAAAGGACTCAGAACCTGCGCCACCATCACATACACACCAAATACTCTTCCACTTCTGCTATGGCTCTCCGTATTAATTTTGAGACTACAAAATTCTGAGGTGGCTATTGATAGAGTGTCCCTGGCTTTTCTTAGGGCGGTCAGATTAAAAGTATTTTGTTTTAAAATGGAGCACAAGGCTGTGGTGTTAAATACTGAACACTCAGCTCTCATGTTAGGCCCTGGAACCTAGCAGAAGTAGTATGAGAGGCGGTATTTTCCTCAGTGCTGCTTCATGTGAGAGTGCACAGCTCTTGTCTGCTCACGTAGGCTCTTCTCTCACGTGCTCTTACCAAAGCCCTAGGAATGCATCAGCTCTTGCTGCAGTAATGCAAGTGTAACCAGCTGGTAAAAATCTGCATCTCTAACAATAATCCAGAGCAAAACAGCATTCAGAAATCAGTCCTTGAAAACCTGTACAGAGCCTGCATTGCTAGACAAACCAGAATATCTGATCGCCCTCTTGATTATATGCATATAGAGATAGAAAAAGAGCCTTTGTATGCAACCTGCAACAGAATGGAGCAGAACTATAGTTCTAGTTCTGAAACAAGTTCCTGTGCCTAAGAATTACCTAAAGGGACATACCAGAGGTCAGCAGGAGCCAGAGTTGAAGGCAGTGTGAACTGGATGCTGGGAGAGGTCTTTCTTTTGAGGTGAGGTTTGGAACCAACAATGCAATTTAAAACTCTCAGAATCAAGGATGATATGCTGCAGAATAAAATAGGAAATACGAGCAATCAACTAAGGGAAAACTTAGGTTTTTTGCTTACTCTTTGCATCACAGCTTGTTAAAGCAGCGTCAATAATACTGAAGTCATATTCTTTCAGTAGCTTGGAAGGTTTTTTTAACGCACATACCTAGCGAATGCTTTCATATAAAAAGGCCCTGCAGACTTTTAGTCCCCTAGGAGAATATATGCAATAGTTTTATTAATTTATTTCCATTAAAACTGTATGCCCCTTGATAATTTACTGCTTCAGTTAGTTCTATGTGTTAATATCTAACTTTTCTTACATGAAAAGGGGAACAGGATATTAAAGTTTTCCTAAAGTTGCTATTACTAATGACACAAAAAGGAGCATTCTGTAGTTTTCTATTGCACTCTGTCACTTCCCATAAATTCATGACAAAGAAATCAATCATGAATCCAAGTCTGGTCAGACAACTTGGCCCAAAGTTGACAGGCTTAAAAGCTGAGTAACAGAATTAACAGCTTTTCTCTTGTTTTCATTCCCATGGAATAATGATTTGCAGCCATAGCAAACTGTGATGTGATTCCCATCATTTCTGAAAAGTTATGCAAGCCTGGAATAGACCTGTCTTCAGGAGGGCCAAACTATAGCAACATGCAGCTCCTGCTGCCCGTTATTTAGGTAGTATTCATTCTTGGGACATCTTATGAAACTTATTGATTTAAAAGATACTGCAAAATGCCGTGCTAACAAAACTAACAGCTTTTTTCTTTAGACTGATATTGAAGTCTTAACTATCATTCACCATTAAATATTGTTCTATATTACTGTAAGCAGTGTTAATTCCTCACATAAGTTATACTGCATCTATGCCTGATGTTTCTGCCGTTTTCTTTGACCTTTGGCCCCAATTATTGTGTACATTTGCTGAGTTTTCAATCTAGTTCAGCAATAAATGAAATAACTGCTTGACAACTACAGATTATAGAGATGTTTATAAGCTATTTTTGAAACATGCAGGATGAAAAATGTCCCAGGCCTATTTACTGGTTCAAATACTTAAGCTTGTGAATAAGGATATTGTGAATGTCCACAGAAACAGATTAATAAAGTGAATTATCTTAGTTCTTTTGTATATAGACAATGTTGATGATATATATTATTTAAATATCTGAACCTGTAATACCTTAGTAGAAAAGGATGCAAGAAATTCAAGAAAATTAATGTTCCTCATTGTAAACAATTGGTTAAAAAATCAAAACAGATCTGCAGTAAACCATTTAATTTTTGTTTGCCTCTTAAACATATCTTTTGCTACTCTAGCACTCTTCTCCAGGTACTTTTATCTTTAAGGTGACACAAACAAAATTGCATTGCTGTCCCAATCAAATTGTCTGGTCATTTCAAAATAGCTGAAAAAAACACTTTTAGAAGACTTCTTGATGAATAGCCACAACTAGAACAAAGATTTGTAATGCTACTAAAATTTTAATCTGGATTGAAATTTTAGAGATGGAAGTACAATACGACTTCTTTTGAAAAGCTTGATCAGTTAGAAATGCTGACAACCATGTATAACTAACCACTGAACTTTTATTTTAAAAAATAATAATCCCAAAGCATACTTTTCAGTCTCTAAAACTGCTACGAAATACTATCACAATTTTCAAGGGAAAAGAGAAGCCCAGAGAGATTATGTGGCTTTTACAAGGCTTCTATGTATTCAGAATAAAATGCACTAATAACAGTGCTTCCAGGACCAAATCTAGCCACTCTGAGTCAGACAAGCAATGAAGCACATGCTTAATATTAAAGAATATTTAATGTTCTTAAATTTGACATGCAACATGGCCCAAAATTAATCCAGCCTGAATTCTACTCTGCACTGTTGTTTCCTATTAAGGAAGCAGTTCTAAAGATGCAGAGTCAGCCAACAGCATGTACAAGGTGCAGGGACTCAATCAGGATGAGTTTGGGCATAAACATTTTACTCTATAGGAGATATTTTTACTACTTGCTTACTCACACTCCCAGCTAGCCAACCAATACTTCTAAAAGATAGAATGGAAGATAAAAGTCCTGAGATTATTATAAAAATAAACTGACATACACATGCACACACGCTTATGTAGCATCTAATATTAAAACAGTGATACTGTGTTACATTATCCACTCCGCGATTTTAAATTGAGGGGCTAAGACTGCAGCATGGGAGCAGCTGTACAGGAGTTTGTCCTTTCCCCTTCCCTCAGCCAAGAAGCACTCTCCAGAAATATTCTATAAGGACCTCATTATAAACGCAAAAATATTCTTCTGTTTTTCCCTTATTAAACAAGACTGCCACCAGCCAATTGGCAATTAGCATTTAACTTGCACAAAACAATTTTATACGTGGTAATAAGAACTGAAACAAGTGCCAATGGAAATGACACTTTATAACTCAATAGAGATGCCTTGGTGTCTTATGTTCAGATGGGCTCACTGCAGCAAGGGAAAATACATTGCTTTTAGCCAAAGCTGAGTTAATAACCAAAAGGAAATTCTACACTGATAAGTAAAAGTTGGCTACAGCAATTCCTCATACTTTTCAAGAATAATTGAGTAAACAAAATAGCTAGGCAAGACTGCTTTCAGATAGAACACATTTTAGGGAAAAATAATAAAACTCAGAATATTAGCACCAAAATCTTTCTTGTATTGCTGATTAGAGACTGAAAAAATGTACATTTCATATGCTCACTGAAAATACACCCAACTCACCTCAAATTTGATATACTGAAAAGCCACAAAATCTGCATACAGATGTAAATAGACCAAGATTAATTCATAGCCAATGTTTACTGTACTCTTCCAAAACCAAATACATTGATTCTACATGTAGATAATTTATAAACAGAAGAAGAATAAAATAAAATCTATCATATAAATGTTTCCCTGCAAATCGTTTGGCCATACTATTACAACTCTATTCCTAATACATTTATGAATTGTTTTACTCTGCTAACAACTCAGCAGCAACATAATTCAAACAGCTGTAACTGATGAATCATTTTTTCTTGTATTAAGGATGCCATAAAACAGTTTTGGCACTTCAGTAAAAATAAAGAAACCATGCAAAGACTGAACAAATCTGGTATAAACCTGACTAACAAAGATCAAGTCCACGATACTTTTTACAGTCTTTCCCTGATTTGATTTGGTCCGTAAGTAGAGTTTATTTGCCAGCTTACATTTAGTGTGTTCCTTTCTTTAATAGAAAAGCATAATTGCAGAAGCCCCCTCCTTTCCCCTGTTTCCTGCTTCCCCCTCCCCAAAATAACCTCTGAAAATCAGATCTGACTGAAGTTCACGAGCAGGAACTATTGTCCTATAGCCAAAGAAGTCAGTGTTAATAAACTAAGTGACATTTACAAGGACAAACACTACTTCAATGAAAACCGATGCAATTCTTTCTGTTGAAAAAAACCAAAAACAAACAACCCCAAAAAACCCAAACCAAAACCCCAGTTATTTTATGTTTGGTTTTTTTTAATGTTTTCCCCTTCTTGTAAAACATTACGTACTTGAGCAGTAAAATAATGAAATAACCAGATGAATAAAAACAGGGAATCAACTGTGTTAGTAATATTGGTAATGCAATTACTTTAATGGAAACAATAATGGAATATTGTTTCCAATATTTTGAAGTTACTGATGATCACACAAAGGAAACTATAGAATAGGAAAGGTATGTAAATTATGTTCAACTTTTTCTTTCACCACAAAAAGACAGAGAAAAAACACCACCCCTCTCCACCCCCAATATTCCACATTAAGCAATTCCAGCTGTTATGATTTCTAGATATTTTTCCCTTTGGTTTGTACTGTAGTATTGCAATTTTATATTTATCTTGCCATCTGTCACAAGAAAGAACAGATATAGAACAGTGGCAAAATCATGTTAAAAAGACTGTCTTGGGATAACAAAGAGAAAAGTTAATGGACATGGATTTACAAATTATTAATGATTTTTCTTGTAATTTCTTGAAAAATGAAAGCTATGCACGCTGTCTCTTTCCCCAAACAGATTGCATTTTATTCCTCTGCAGTTTGTCCGTCAGGCTTCACTCTGACAACATAATCCAAAACTAATCCAGAGCATTCAGTTTTCCTTGTTGGCTCTCATGCACACTGCTTAGACAAATCCTGCTACCTGTCAGCCCTCCTGTGTGTGCCAAACAGGCTGCCAGGTTAACCCCTGGGGAAGCCGAGAGACCTGCTGACTTAACCCCTGCTTCCCTTCAAATAATCCACTGTAAATACATAGGACGTTAACAGGCTAACTGTTCTAATCAGGGCTGGATCCCTTAAAATCTGTTTCATACACAACCCTTAAGAACTAGGGATCTGAGCATCACTGCTGGAAGAGGAAAGGATTGCTTCCAATAACACAAGCACTAAATAAGCAGATGGATAGAACACACTGAGAGGTTTTAATCCCCTAAAGGAGTTTGAGAAAATATACACATCATTTCATTTGCCCACTTCATTGCTTATAAATTTTCTCTAATTGTCAGGACAAGATCAGAAATAATTTAGTACAATGAAAGAAAGTCTAATTTAGTTACAATTTACTTTCTACCCATTCCTTTTGTCCCATTTCAACTTTCAACCCATTGCTGTTGCCCACTTCCATAAAAATTAGTTTAACAAAAATTAGCTTTTCAGTTCTTTAGGGTTTCTGTTTGTTCATTTGCATTTTGTGGAGATCCACAATGAACGTAATATAATTCACTAGCTAAAACAGATTTTCATAAACAACATACTTTACAAATAATGACATTTTAAATTACTTTACTTTCTACAAACATATAATTATTTCCCAGCAGCACTTAAAACAATTAATTTCTAATGCTTTAAGCCTGAAATAGAGAAAAATCTGAGTTACAAATCTTTTCAAAATACTCACTCTGTACTCAAAAAACCAAAATAAACCAACACCTTCTCCTCATTGGAATTCAAGGCACATCACTCTATCTGCTGCTGCAGCATCAACAATCCACAGCAGAAAATAACTTGCGTAAGCACGGCATACCGAGGAACACTTAAAAGCCACACTAAGCTTAGCCACATGAGAAATGTAATAAAACATCGCACAGCTCATTTAATGTTTGGAAGGCATGATGTCCAGGTTAATATCTGAAGTGGGGGAAGGTAGAGTAAGCCATGGGGAGGGCTCCTGAACTCTGCCACAAACAAACTGGGAAGGTCCATTGTGCCTTCTGATAAGAACATTTATTTTACCTCAATTAAATTTCAGGCATTCTCTAGAGAGGAAGAAGGGAAAATTGTTCTTCCCTCCCATGCACTTACACACATTCATATTTATGCTTTACATATACATGCAAAGCACACATCTCTGTCTCAGGAGTCCTGGGAAATGTTTAAATGGTTTTATTCATTCTTAGAAGTGTTGTGCTTGTGGCAGCTAATAAATAGGTCTTATAAATGCTACAGATTCCAGAGATGTTTAAAATACTTTTCCTGTTTTTAAATGCAGGGATAGATTTTAAATTCTACTCTTTCTAGATGTATTATCATTCTAACACTTTTCCTCCTTTTTATATCAAGAAGTGTTAATCCTTAATGAGCTTTTGAATTTACCTTTGTCGCTATTTTTAGATCCCCACAAGCCCTTACCTAAGAAATACAGAAACAAATATTTGGAAAAAATATTAGTTACTTCTAAAATAAACTGATCTGAAAAATACTAAAGCAAACTTATTTCATTTTCTGAGTTCTTTTTTCCCCAGCTCATCTCAAAACAACAGTTATTTTGTTGACAGAAAAGTTCATTACGGTCTCAGACAGTAGTTTGTCTTTGGGGAGTTGACAACTTTTGTTAGGGAGAAGGTGGTAGTTTAAAAGATATATCTTATCACTCTGTCAAATAGTTTTACTCAAAATCAGAACTTCTTTTCATTTTTTTCCCTATAAAGGCATTTTTTTCAAGTAATTTATCCATTACTATTTAAAACAAAGTTGGAAAGTTGGAAATTGCAAATGGACTTTGGAAAATCAGCTTACATCCAACAATCCTTTTACTTTCATTTTTATAAACTATTAACTCTCTGCAAGTCCATAAGAAAACGCTCATTGACTTTCACAGGACCAAGATTTTAGTGTCTAGAAGGCATAAATCCTCCTGGGGTAATTAACTGATACACAACAAAGTTGTGCATATGAAAGCACATGCTTGTGCCTAGCCTTTCACCTACATAAATTATAGGTAAAATACTGATGCAAAAGAAACTCCACCCAGTTCCATAACAAATTTCATTGTTATACCCATAGGATCTCCTCTAAGATATTGCTTCTTCCTCAAAATATTTTTAGTAAATGTATAGTTTGCAAACAGGCTTTGTGAAATGCCCAGAATTTTAGAGAACATCAGACATATGGTTTGTTAGTCAAAATATAGTGCCTCAGGAGTTATACTAGAACTTACAGACCTCAAGAATTTTATTTGTGATTGCCAAATAGCATTCAGTCTTCAGGGATACTAAGCAAATGTAAATATAATAATAATAATAATAATAAAAGGCAAATGTAAAAATAACTGTACCTCAGTTATCTAGGTAATGCTGCTTTTAAACTGAAACATCTCTTTGCTTTTGTACTTACTGTTTTGAACTAGGTTCATAATGGCAAGCAATGTTTTAAAAAGGTCTGTTAGAAAGCTGCTAAGTTTATGCTATGGAGAAATTCATTAGGCACAACTTAAAGGTCTGCCATTACATGCAGAAATTGAGTTTTAGTGAGTTTGATGATCCAAATATACATGGTTCAGTGGTCAGCATTACAATTGTTTAAAATGCAGTGACTAATCTGTAACTTACGAATCTATTACAAACCAACATTGACAATGCCAGGGCTTTGTTGATAACTTTTCCTTTATATAACACCAGCTGGAACATGTTTCTCTATTAATGATCATGCCACTTATCAGCTATTCACAACATATTTCTTTGTACCTGGTACAAAATCTAAACAGTGTGGACTTGGTTCATTAACCTTTTGATATTGGGCAAAAGGGGGAGTAAGGCCGGGAGAGGAGAAGCACTAAAAGTAATTTCATTGTTATTTGGATTTTCATTTTGGTCAAGACATCTGAAGGGGAAAAGGGCACAAACTTTGTAGGAATGAAATAGCACTTAGAACCTGGTCTGAAATCTATAGAAGCAAAAGGAAGGCCTTCTGCAGATTTAATTTTCACTGGTTCAAGTACTGAGCAAAAGGTAAGTTTCAAAAGTTTAAAAATAAACAACCCCCCTATCTTATAGTGGCTTTCCCGAGGACGATTGGAAGTGGAGCTCTACAACCAGTTGGCAGGAAAATCTTCAACTGTGGAAAACAGAGACAGAATATGTCTTGCAGTCTGAAAGTCAGAACAGGAATTCTGCAACAAACCTCAATACAGGTTTTCAGAAAATACGAACTAAGTAACAGTTTAGAATATTTAAAAAGCTCTACATAAAAATTCGCAGATTCAGTCTGCAGTATATATTTAATATAATTTATCAAGTGCAGAGTCAGACTGAAATTTAGTTTAACTTGTACTTGCCAGATGAAATATTTGCATGAATGTCTGACTCTGGTAGGTCTGTACTTATAAATATATATACACCACCAAGTAAACTGATAAGAAAAGGAAGTTAAGGTTACAGAGCCAAGCATAACATTAACACTTTTGAATTTAAGCTCTTCATTGAGAAGGAAGCTCATAACGATCTGATCCCCTACAATCTTTTTGTCATTCCTCATTTTCTGCTTAGCCACAGTCTGTCCACAGTAACTTGGGCTCTTCATCCAAGTACGAGCCACTGTTCAGACCAGACTTTATTTCCCCTGGAACTTCTAGCATTTTCGTAAGAGGAGAAAAACAGTGATTCACATTAAACACATTTTTGTATGTGGAGAATCTGTATTGTAGAAAAGTCACAGTTTCCATAAAAGGGAAATTTAACACGTCTGACTCTTGTATGTTGAATCTGAAGCCTGAAGTATTTCTACCTGTCAGTGCCATCACGGGATGCACAGGAGTTGTAGTTCAGCTGCCTCGTGTCCCTACATCCTGCTCATGTGGAGCAGACCATTTACATCAGCCAGCGAAGCTCATGTCGCAGGCTCTCAGAATAAACTGAGGCAGCCACCTAAGAGGAACAGGGCTTCCCAAAGGCTTTGCATACAGCAGTGCTCCAGCATGGATACCGGCTCCTGCAGGGGAATCACCGTGCTGAACCCGCTTTGGGTATCGCACAGCCGTTACCACAGTCCTGTGCCCTGTGGCGGCGCAGGCCCATACTAACGCCGCCTGATGTCTCCTACCGCGGCTGCCTCATGCCCAGCTTGAAGCAGAAGAGCGTGGGTCCACCTGTACCCCTTCATACACAGCCTTTGAAGCACCTCTGTTTTACGTCTAGCTCTCCTCCCTTCCCATCTGTTATTAGCTGCTAGGACAATACAAGAAGCAATAGTTTCCATGGTATAGCTGAAATATTTCCTTCTTAAGCTTTTATAACAGAAATGTATAATTTTAAACCATTTTTTTTCCCTGGCAGCTCTATCAGCCTAGGTTAAATACAAAGCCAGGACAATCTTGGATTACTGGAAGACACTCTAGATTAAAGGTCTGTAACAGCAGTCATTTTGGCTTGTCAGAATTAAGTCTGATATTTATGTCTGTGTATACTAATAATCCAGTCCTCATTCTGGTAAACTCCCAATGCTTTCACCTCTGTCTCATCAGAGATACCACAGGAATAGGTACAGGTTTCTCAGTTACTATGCCAAGGTAGATTTACTAGTCACGGTGGAAAAAACAGGGATATACTCTCCTTGTTCCCTTTTCTTTTATTACTTCATACCTGCATAGGTTATAAGAATCAGCAGGGCCTGCTCCCTCAGGCACATTGCACTGTAATCCAGTACCTGAGCATAAAAATTTGGGGAACTACTCCAAAACCAAATCCTCTTCCAAACCATCAATAGCTAACCTCACTGTTACTCACTGCAAGTCTGCCTCCTGCCTTCTCCGCTACAAACTTTTTAATTGTTTCCTCCTTTTTGACTGTGGGACAAAGTATAATCATACATATTTTAAGATCAGGCTTAAACAGCAAGTAAACAAATTTACTGCATCAAACATTTATTGTTTTGTTCTCTAATCTAATTAATAATACCTGGGTGCAACTTTTTCCATTAACATTATTTACATAAATAACATATGCACATCAAATTAGCATCCTAGTCCGAGGTTACTCACAGTTTAAGAAAGCATCAATACTTTTATTAAGTCCCCCAGCACATAAACCAGCCACGATATTTAAGAGCCATAGTCTTTAAACTTATTCTGATCAAGTTTCCACTGCAGTGAAAGTAAACTACATGAAGTGTTACATCATGAGAACCACAGAGATGGCACTTACTAAGCAACTAAGGAATTATTTTATTTAAATTAAATTAAGAAATTACTCTTCATTTTATGTATACCTAAACCCATTTATTTTTGTTTTATGGTGCTACTTTGAAATTATATCACAGATCTATAGATGCTCTTGGAAATACATCCTTTCACATTTTTCAAGCAACTTAATTCTAATTATTTACACACCAGTAAGAAATATTTTCCTGGTATTGCGATATACTGCATGTATTTTATTGTGTTGCTTTGCAAACATAGCATGAATATTTAAAACACAGAAAAACTTCAGTGTATTTCTACCCATAAAGAATGAACAGTCTATCTAGCATGCTATCAATATGCAGTGCCCTGAAAAATCATGGCCAGGCTATTTCCCATGCTTAGTTCAAGTCCCCTCCTGCAAATATGGTTTTAGCTTTGTTTCCTTCTATTTCCTACAGTTTCATCTAGATTATACAATGAAGGAAGGAGCTGAAAACAAAATTAAATCTTTAATGTGACCTTGAAGACAGTAACATGCCTAAGGAAATGTGTGTGTTCTTTCTTCTGCCTACTTGCTTTTTCCTTCCATGGGCTCCTTTTCTTGTAAAGAAGATTATAAACTTAAAAAAAAAAAAAAAAAAAAAGATAGTGGTGGAAGACAGTAATGATTATCATAATTTCTGTAAGCTACTCTGGAAGTCAAAGGAGACCATAATGTGAGAAAAGTAACATTGGCTTTAAAGCAGTAAAGCAGCCACAATAGCGCTGTAAATACTCTCTGTTGTCTTTCTATTCCGAAACATCCTTTGCATCCTTTCTGGCAATCTCACCATTGATGACATAAAGCTTCTCTTGTCACAATTTGTTCCTTCCAAAATTGGAAAGCAATTCCACTCTACAATGACACGTGGGCAAAGTTTGGCAACCCATCTTTCTGCTCAAAGCAATATCCATTCTCATGCCCTTCACCCTCTTGCCTCAGTTTGCCCTGGCCATTAATGGAGGTTGCCTGGCAGCTGTGGGAACCCAAGTGTCAAATTCTGGAATAAGTTTTCCAGGACTGGAAACTCAGTGTTAATGTTGACCTATGAATTTGGCTAATTAAAGCAATATATATTAGATTTTAATATCACTGGCAGTTTCTAGTTAGTCAGCTTGCTAGGCACTAATTAGATGTTTAGAATTCCACTATATGCCATCAGTGGAAAACATTCTTAGCTGGTTTGCAAACCTTCATTAAAGAAATGAGAAATACTATCAGCATCTTAAGCTGCAGTCTTTTCCTGTTTTATTCAAATGGAAAACGTCTATGTTCCATGGTTTACAATAGGCTTACTCTAGGCTTAACTCATAAAAGCTAAAACTGCCCTTTACTATCTGAAAAAGCCAATCAAAAGATTACTATGAACTAATATTCCCACTGCATTCTCCCTTGAACTCTTCTAGGTGCTTACTGCTGCAGTTCTGTTTCCATTTTATGTTCTAAAATCTTATGGGAATGGTTAGCTTAAGGATCTTTTGGACTAAAGGCACTGACACATTCAAATATTCACCTCAATTCCAAAAATGCCCTGTTGCTTCTCTTACATTGATCTAGTATATTGGACTGTTATTTTTTTTGCATTTTTGAGAGCAAAAAGTAAATTGTTCAGAATACAAGAATTTTTACAGGGAGTTTCTATTGAGTGGTTTTATGCAAGGGAAAAAGAGGAGGAAGGGGAACCATCCATATTAATATGCAGAATAGTCCAATTGTACTAGTGACAACAAATCTGGAAGTGTTTTAAAGGTATAAGAATCCACAGAAAGAACGTACAACAACAAATGGAAATGGAATCAATAGAAACAGAGAGTAAAATTTTGCATCATGTCACAATTGCTGTAACACTGTAACTTCAGTTGAATACTGAGAGTTACACCAGTAGAAGAAGAAAACAGTTGACTCTCCTGCAGTGGTGATTACTTTGACACACACAGATAAATTGTATATAAACCCCAATCCAGAGGGCCAAATTCAGAGTTGACCAACTAAGAACCTGGACCATTTATTTTATGGGCTGCTGCACCATCTGTTTGGCATTCATGCTCTGTGTAAATGTCAAGGTAGCTATCAAGTGTAGTCTCCATTTTCACAGTATCAATGTTTCCATATTCTTTTGGCAAGCGTTATGCAGGCAAAGCGTCACAGCAGCAGTTCTGAACTAGCTGTGTTGTATTGTGTTTGTGCATATCAAAAGTGAAACTTAATTTGCCTACATCAAGGGCCAAATGTTTTAAAGATTTTAAATTAAAATTGCATAGTGCTTGCCATGCACAACTCAAAGTGGTAACCACTTCTTGCTGTATGCTCTGATTGGTGTTCATGTGGATTACATTTTAATATTATGCTGGAAGCTTAATTATAAAGGATTATTAGCAGATCATGAGAGTATTGCAGTGAGATGGGGTCATGCAGAGTAGAATATTAAGAGCTGTCTAATCTTCGACCTCTTTTTCCGTATCATTTTGGAATCATCGTGCCAATAGAGCCACTCACAAAACTACTCAAGGCATTTTTCCGCCCTGCCTTCCTCTCAGATGGCTGTTGCTGGATCTCCTGAAGCAATTTGGTTATTTTTATGGTAGACTTTTTGGGAGAGGGACCATGTGTTTCCTTCATGCTTTTGCATCTTGCTAAACATATGTTTGGAGTCAGACAGATAATGACATGCTTTGTATGTGGAAGTCCTGTGGCAGTAAAGGCACTTTAGAGGATAGGAGATAGCATGTGTGAGGGACATTTGGAGTTAAGATAAATTATGTGTGTATAGAAAGTCTATCTGAAAATAGGTCTTAATAAAATCACAGTAAAGTGTAGGACTAGTAAAGGCAGTTAAGCTTTACTTTGGTTGATAGGAGTGATCAGAATACAAGCAACACTATTTTTCTGTAAAGGGATGCAGTGCGGTCTTAAAATAGCACTTATGTTGGCTTTTGTCACATTAACTGTGGGAACTCTGGTGGAAATACATTTAGGTACTTGAAGACCATAAGTTCAGAGATAAGCTTGGCCGATACCGTGAACAGCTTGCCTGAGAGGTAAATTGCATGCAGAAGCTAAACATGACAGCCAAAGATAAAACACTTATTATGATTAATACCAGAAGATGTAACAGGCTTTACTTACTGCAGCCCCAGGAAACCTCACTTTTACCAGATAATGTTTACAACTCCAATTGCACTCACAGGGCACCCACATGCTTTCTTAGTCGATGGTTTCTTATCTGTGAAACTTCTCACCCATGTGAATTTTAACTTCTGCATTATTCATGTGAATGTTTTAGGAGATTTACAAGTCTGTATGATTTTATGCACCTATTAAAAACTTAAAACAGCCTGACAGCAAGACAAATTTTTAAGAATGCTGTGGATGAGGAATTTGACAGTCTTTTTGTGAGAGGCTTATACTGTGAAGATTGCTAAATGAACATTAGCTTGTATAGAAGGTGGTAAGTGACGTTCATTCCAACACGGATATTGTCTCTTGCAAGTATCTGCACAAATGACCATACTGTATTCCTCATCTCCTATACCTACAGATGATAAGGTACAATTCCATGTAAAATGCAGTAAAAAATTGGAAAATATCAGAATAAAACCTTTCCAGACTAGTTTTAGCAACTATTTCTGTTCCTTCTAAGTAATTCTAACTTAGATTTTTAGTTCCATTCCCAAATTTATTCTGCTTCAGTAAACAAGGATAAGTCCTGTTTGAAAGAAATTTATGCCATGTCTTTCAGTTCCACAGAAAAAACAAATTCTTCTTTCACTTTAAATTTTGTTGCATAACTAGATAATAATCAGTATCTATACTAGAAGACTAAGATTCCAATATAACCCAGTAGAACACCCTGAGAGGATTTTCTTCAAGAGTTTTTTTAAATGTAGCAGATAAAAAGAGAATTTTTATTTTTTTTTCCTTTTATACAGGATAAGTAAGATTAACAGTCAACATATAAAACAGTATAAAGCAATATAAAAACAACAGACAACCCATATGGATCATTAGTGGAGGAAAGCATTTCCTATAATATTTGAAGTATTTTGAGGTACTAGACCTATTCTACACTAATTCCGAGTAGCAGTTACCAAAAAAGGTTTAGTTTCCTGAAGGTCAGAGATTGAAACAAAGTGGTATTCTGATAATGATTAAAACAGATAAAGAAATTAATGAGGGGACTCTTGAACTTTTTAATGGTGTTTTTACAGAATTATTTACCTATCAAACCCATAGTGTACCTAAACGTAAGCCAGGGAGAAGATCCCACCCTGTTCTCTCATGCACAGAGAAACAGAGGCTGTGCAGCTGAAGAAGGAAGGGCCAGGGAACACATGCCCTCCTAAAAATCCTCCCAGAGCCAGGGATCTGCCCTTGCTCAGCCAGTAAGACAGGCTGACAGTGATTACAGGACATCAGTAAACTCAAGGAGAGCAGCTACAGCTTTTTCTGTGTGGCAAATGGAAGCAGAAAGCAGATTGATAAAAATGATACTGTCACTCTGGGACTCCTCTGGGTCAACATAACCAGTGCTTGAAAAATCATGAGCAGCTGGATGGTTGGAGGCCGGAGACACCACCTCTCCATCCCTTCATCCCTCCAGCCCTCTCGGACTCCACACGGTCTGCAGGGCATCCTGCAAGTGGGGCTTGCCCACAACCTGGGTCAGACAGGGCTGATGTCCCCATGTTACTCCCAGGCCCTTAAGAGTGTCCCAGGGAGCTGTTTTGGTGGATTTTAGTATAAGAAAGCTGCATGTAAAACGATGTTTTTCCTACCAGTCTCCAACAGTCTGTCTGAAACACTGAAGATTCTAGCAATAGCTGATTTTTTTGCTTCTCTGACTGAAAAAGGCAATAAAAAGGAAATTAATCTCAGCTTGACCTAAAATACATTTAAAAATTGAATTTATTGAGGAAAAAATGTAAACATTCTTTGATTCAACAATAACAAGAAAAAACACCTATTTTTCTCCTTGTTTTCTTCTGTTTGGGATTGTCAACCTCTTTTTCAGGTTAACACCATAAACACTGATATAACTCTGAAACCAAAATCCAGAAGCATATTCACACACTTACCTCTTTACTAGTCCTTCCCAGACTGAACAGACCAAACCTTCCCAACAAATGCAACCCAAATATATAGCGTTTTTAATTCCACAGACCCATCTCCTGTGTGAACAAACAAGGTTCTTTCTCTCATTTTTATTTTCTGGCCAGGAAGTACTCCACAAAACAAAAATTAACTCAGTTCCAATACTGATCTCTTGTGATATAATGCATGAAGCAGTAATGGAGAAAAATCTCCTGAGACAAACTCCAACATTGTACTTAGAGCCAACAATACACTATCTGCAGAGAATAAATCACATGTAAAATTGGATTTTATTTTCATCTTAGAGGATTGCTTAGATTTCACCATCAAACTATTCCATTTGGGTAAAACAATATCAAACTTGTATTAAAGCCCAGATAACCATATCATTGCTTCTTGCATGTACAGCCCTCAAACATTCATGCAAAAAGGAAGCAGCTATAGATAGCAAAATCCAAAGCAATGAGTCAAGAACTCCAAACATTTTTTTCCCTTGATGCTTTTCCTATTCTTATTTTATAACCTCTTTTAACCAGTTCTAATCATCTGTAAATTCATCTAAGAAATTGGTTAGACTAGTAGTTAATAATGACTTTTTTTTTTTTTTTTTTTTTTTAAGAAAAAGTGTCTTTTTCCTCCTGCCTTTAGTAATATGTCAATTTGGCAAAACAATCCTGTGCTCCATATGTTTGTGCACTAGTTTCAAAAACATTTTCAGTGGTGAGGTTTCTTAGCATGATGCTACACGTCTGGTAAAAATCAGCTGTAAGATCCACTGGCTAGACAGTCAGTGGCGTAACAGCTAAGGCATTACCCTGGGATTGGAGAGCTCAGCCTCATACTCCAGCTCTGTACATGTAACCCAGTGACCTGAGCCTCATTCCCTGCTTTCTCCTGAGTTTTGTTCCTTGCAAAGAGCAAAATTTCTTAGAATTCCATCAGAATGTGTCAGATTCTTCATAAAAACAAAATGCTGTAAAGTTTATACAAACCATTTCTCTCCAAATAGAAACAACATAGTATATAATTTCCTGGCAATAACTAAACTCCAAGACATTTTTTTCTTAATTAAATTAGGCATTAAATCATTGCAGAAGATTTATTTTCCTGTTTGTGTTTTTTATTAATTAAATCTGTCCCATCTGCCTCTGTTTATCTGTTTCACAATCCTTTCATCTAGCATTGTATGTTTATATTTTAAATGCATATTAGCTTTCATGATGGATTTTGTAACTGCAGAATGGTAGCTGCAAAGACAATTGTCATAAGAGGATACCCAAATGATACAAAATAGCAGTGCAGAAAGCACCACAGCACAGAAAAATAAGGGACAAAATCATATAACAAAACAGGTAATCAAAATAATGCTTAATTAGAGAAGACATTTAAACACAGCAGCATAACATTTAGCAACCTTCTTTTCTGCATGAGCAGGGATGTGGGATTAATTTAGATATACTCACATTAATAATTCAGAATATAAACAGATGAGAAGACATTTCAGATCTGTGAGTCTAACAGATAAAGCACACTCCTTTTTACTGAAATAGGCAGTTTTCTCCCCGAACGGAGATTAAATGTTTATGTATCCTGCAGTAGCATGTAAATTACAAAGAAAGCATGGGTGTGTCTAATATTTACTCACAGACTTAAGCTGACTCTCATAATCTGATATCAATTTGGCTTTATTTCTAGAGTCTTTTCTCTCTTAGTGTGGACAAAAATCACTAATAATTTCCTCTGAAATTGCAAATTGCATCTCTAAATACATGGATCATTATACAGAGTACTTAAGATCAGACTAATTTATCCTACTGAATTTCAGGTGGTATCATGACTGAATCAATGTCTGAAATCAAATGTCGTTTGCCACAGTTGATGGAGACAGTCTTGTAATGTGCTTTCAGTATGAAAAAATCCAAAGTGTAATAATTTTTAATGCTGAATAGCTGAATAATAAAACTTTTTTGTTCTAATTTATGTCACAAACTGTGATAAATTCTGAACTCTTATGCAGTTTTAAACTATGTTAGAGATACTGGAGTTCAGCAGAAGTTATCTATTGGAAATCCGTTTCTAGCAAAATTTTTGGGTTTGTCTGGTAAACAATTTTTGATAAGTTACATAGGCATATGAGACTCATGTTAAGAGTTTAGATCATTGTCATCAGATCCAACACGATAAAGAAACAGCTCCCATGATCTCCTATAGAGGATACAAGTGATTTTTGGAGGTATTGTTTCCAGACTGTAGGATAATAGTTTCTCAACCAGTACTGATGGACAGAACGTATAGAAAATCCCCCTTCTTTTCTCTTTTTATAGAACTCAGTGAAATTAACTTTTCATTCAGTTTAGTTTGGAGGAGACTAAGACATTTCAGGTTTTTGTTTGCTTGTTTTTAAGATCCTTGAAAGAAAATTTTTTACCTTTCAGCTGAAATTTAGAAGCCCCCTTAAAAAACAAATCAACCCAAATGTCTCAACAAAATAACTGAAAAGCAGAAGCTTTAATCGAAAACTCTCATGCAGCACTGTTCATGATTTCATTGAGCAGCTCCAAGATATCATGAAATATTAATGAGTATGTGTTTGGATGTGATAAAAACTGTAAGCACATATAACAGTAAAATGACCTATGAGTAACATCAACTTACCAGTCCTGTCTGACCCTTTCTCTAACAGTCCTCTCCAGGCCATTTGCAACTACAAACCCAATTTTTTTAATAATTAATGTTATTAATAATAGACAGAGACACAGAAAATGAACTTCTAGAGAGGTATTATCTATTTTTCTGTAACACCATTTTGGAGGAAATTCCACTGAGCAAAGGCCATCCAGTGGGCAATGATCAGTCTGAGCAGTTCTCACATCATTGCATATTACAGGTAGAAAAATGACTTTGGTATGTAACAAATCCAAGTCTCCACACTGATCTGGAGAAAGAGGAAAGTTTAAGGATTGTGCTCTGGCTCCTTATCAAGTTTAAATCTTTACCAGACAAGATTCCAGTGGAAATCCAAATCTGAAGGTTGTGAAGGATCAGCATTTCTTCTAAATTACCCTCAGACAGCTTGAGACAGGTCTAATTTCACTAAACAAGTGCAAGCCATCCTTTCAGTGTGCTGTTTCCATGTGTCCTGAGCTGTGATGTACATACCACAGCCATTCTCACCCCCCCAGTTAAAACGTCCCACAGGTGCAGCTAAGGCTCGTTGTTCAGCAAGTCGGCCAAACAAACTCCTTCCTCCCCCAGTGCAGGGATCTTGTGCTCCTCTTGGCACATAGGCGTTTTGAACGCATACTTCTCATTGCTTTGATCTGGCAGCCCATTCTGAACTGTCTTATTCTGAGTGTAAAGAAAAGCCAAACCTTCACACATCCAAGCTCTCCACTTCATCACTGGCCTAACAATGTCTTAAGCTCAGTTCGTGTCCTCCTGGGTAAATATACATGCAGGTTTTTCTTCTGTCTACCAGACGTATTCTTTCTTAGATGTGGAATCATTCCAATTTAGGACCTAATCCTGTAAAAACTTGCCACCCTGCCTTCTAGGCCTTGCAAGACCTTTTTATTTTCATCATAAGCACCATAGCCTGTCAGTAGATTTGTGAATAATTTGGCTTATTGAGTAACCAGAGATTATATACCAAATCTTAAAAGGACAGTCCTGAAATTGTATTTTTTTTTATCTACTTGCAAAATATGACATTATATTAAAATGTCAAAATCCCTGATTTTGTAATTTAAGTATCAGTTCTTTCTCCTTCAGTTGTACTTAAGAAGTCCCACTGATTTAATTAAAGATCTATGGAAGAATATGGGGCAGCAATTTTAGCTTGCACGATACACTGTTCTTCCACTAAAATTCTAAATTATTCATTGACATTGGGTGCCTACCATAATCTGCATTTTCCTCATAGGCAAGAATAAACTGATAAAAAACCTATGCCTCAAAAACTCTCCAGATTTAAGGTCAGCAAACCTGAATCTAGCTCTAGATCAGATACTATGTGACTTGAGCAGGGAGGGATTAATTATAAAAAGAAAACAGATGTAATAATTAAGTAATTGGTTCTCAGCTATGCATGGGATTAATATCTTTATTTACCATTTCAGCTTCAGCTTAAATATATAAACCAGAAAATCAAATATGAAAATACTAATAATCAGAGAATTTCAGTTTACAGACGTCCATGCACAGTTGATGACAGAGGAACTCGGGAGTGCTTAAACAGGATGTGGCTCTACTTTCCTTCCTAGAAATGACACCTCCCAACATGGTTTTGAGCTAAGCTAAAGTGTTTTTTCAGCATGGCAAACGGGCAGAATCAGAGTCATTGACTTCAGTGAAAGATTCAAAAGCCAAAAAAATCTTACTAACCCCAATAAGCAAGAAAAAATTAGACCTACTGCATACACACCCCCAAATTAACATACGAACACATGGGCATGCAAATCATTGAACACGGTAGGTGGAGACTGGCTTCACTGCAAATCAGCTTTCTGCCCAGCACCTCCAGGAGTCTGGAGACAACCTTGCTTAGAAGCCTGCAGGTTTAAGATCTGGAATTCAGAGCTCCCATACAAGTGCACAGGGGATGCACAGTAGCTGCAACGTGTCCATGCAACATAGCACTTGTGCACTGAAAATCGATCGTGGAGGACTGCAGAGACTCATTGCAGGGCACTATGCCCCCCCGTCTCAAAGGAAAACTGTTTTCCAAGACAAGTAGGTATTTCTAAATTATTTCTAGGATTATTAAAGCATGCTGTCCATACCAGATGTGAGCTCTGCAGTGGCAGCTGAACTCTGCAAGTCTACTGGAGTGCATTAGAAGAGTTGGAAGCTCTATGACCACAGGAGGAATGTGGGGCTTGCCCATTTCTGCTCAATTTCAAACAGCACTTCTGTGAGTGTTTAGGAGACAGACACATTTAGTTGTACATTTTTCTCTCTCCTCCCTTTGCCCTCCCCCTCATCTTTATTATAGTAAAGGGTTTCATGCATTCGCCACAGTATTTCCTTTAACAAAATTCTTCCTTCTGCCTCAGAACCACTCACAACCTGGCACTTAGGGAAAATTTTAGGCCATTTTACCATATGCCTTATGTCTAAAAATAAATCTATGAGCTTTTTGACTACAAAGATAAAAAGGCCATCCTTTCTCTGCATAGCTTTTTGTTCATATTTGAAAAGGACCTGCTGTGAAATACCACTGTTTTAACTCTGTTGTGAAATGTCTATAAAAGTAAAGGACCAACTGATTCATACCTGGCAATGAGTTTCACCTTACCACATTTTTACTCAGCTTTCTGGCAACAGAATTTCTTATAATGCAATCAAAATCTAAGCTAATTAAGCTATATTGCTTTTAATTAGGTGAAGCACAATCTCTCTCATTCCTAAGTGTTAAGGTGTTTTTCACAATGAATTTCTTGAGCTGAATAAATTGATTTCTGGGCATAGGTTTTTTTACTTCACGTATTTACATATCTATTAAAATAACGTGTATTGTGTAGACTTTTCATTTTTGCTAATTTAACTCTGAGAGTCTGTCTAGCTTCACAAAGTATCCACACAAGGAAAACTGCTCGTCTTGTGAACTGAGTATCTCACAGAAACAAGTTTTGCAAATGGCTCTTGTGTATTTGTGCCAGTAAACTGTACAATACTTTAAATTTATTATTTAAATTTGAATACACTCTTAAAAAAATTCCAGTCAATAAAGAATAGAAAGAAATTATCAAGTTTCAGTTTGGCCTGAAAAATATGACTTAATTCTTATTTGTGCTAGAGGTAGCTGATATATCAAATTTATAGAAACAGCCTTTTTTCTGGACAAGCTGATCAAGTAAGCATGTAAACAAAAATCAGGATTTTTCTGGATGTTAAAAAAGCAGTGCATCATGGGGTACTTTAGAAATGATTTAGGGAAGCTGCTCCTTTTAATTCCTTTCTAAACCAAGCATTTCTAAATAAAAGCCTCATGGGCTCTTGAATGAATTATGGCCTTTGTCAAACATTGCACTGCCAGGTCACAGCCCCCCATGAATCAAACAGGTTTGGTGAAATCTGTAAACTAGTATTTCACTCTCATCAGAAAAAACAGACTGGTATGGGATGGAGGTTTATAATTAGGACATTACTTTCTGGCGACAAGACACAACCAGTCTAAATGACCTGTGCTTTGTAGGTGGAAACTGTGAATGACAACAGTAATGACAAGGAGTACTATAAAAGGACTAACAACTAGTTGAATGAAATCCTACCAGGAGTCTGGTTCCCCACAGCTTTGAACCGTTTCCTAGTCATAGACTTCCCTACAGAGCAGTATGAAATGCTATCAATTCAGACAGGTTTTTACACTGATTTTGCACTGATTTCATACTAAAAGACGGAATAGAAGTTCAGATTTAGATTTAGATTAGTTTTGTCTTTTCTCATATTTGGGTGATATCTATATTGTTACATAGATACACTGTTTATAGATAAGAATGCTATGTATAGATAAACAAGATTTAATACATCCATGTTTTAAATAGGTATCTACACACACATATATTCCCCTTCTTTACTGCTGAAAACAGAAGCTTTAAAAATTCTTTTTTATACAAACAAATGAAGAGCAACTTGAGTAACTGGCTTTAGTCTGTATCTACTGGATAATTTCCGTATGTTTGCTTCCAGTTTTAAGCCATGCTTGCATATTATTACCAGTGACAGTAAAGCACACATTTGTAGGTAATGCTCTAATCTCACAGTCAACTCCAATAATCTTGTACTGTGACAGGCTTCTGAATGAAATTGTTTTACAGTCAATATGTGTGTGAAATACAATAGTTGTGTATTTATGACAAAAATTATAGCAGCATATTTAAGCAGAGTAAAAGGAAAAGTGTAATTAGACAATGGTATGCAAAACTTTGCTAGATGCTCCCACTATTTCACAGGCAAAAATAGGTTTTTGCTGAAAAGAGCCTATTCTCTAAGCCTTTGTCTCCATGGGGAACTCATTCTACAGGAATTCAGCGCAACTTTCCCATGTTGTCAAAAATACATACACATTTCCTGTGTGAGCAGCTCTCTGCAGCACTTTTTACTCTGTTTTGAAATGGGGATAAGCCCTCCTACCTGGAACTAATCTTATTGTTATGTGTGCATGTGGGGAAGCTAACACCATAGCTGATACTCCATACATTCCCAGTTTAACTAAGTATATAGTAACTTCCCTGTGTAGGGACACCGTAAAACCATGAAAGAAGACATAGGAAAGATAGAGGCTGAAGATTTTCTACTTCAGTTCAATTCCTATATTTCTGTACAAACCTATAGGCTTCTACTCCTTTAAGTTTTACATGTTACTCACACAATCTTCATGCTTTTTGTTAGCAAGAAATGCATCTTTTTATTAACTGAATAAATTACAAGATGCCAATCCAGGAGAGTATTTGTCATCATTGCTGCGTTCTGCAAAGGCTTTTGCAAGTAACGAAGTCCACATTAATAGACCTATGGACTTGCATAAATAAATCCAGATGCATAATGCATTCTCATGATCTAGTCCTTTATATTATAATGTAATTTATGATCTAGTCTGTTACATTTTAAAAAACCTCTCACACTCAAGTTGGTTAAATAATGAACAGAAAATACCTGTGAATAATGGGGCAGGTTCATTCTGTCCTTTATTCAATGACCATGTTACCTATTTGTAAGCAGAGGACTGGTGAATATTTACGGTATCCAGAAAGCTCTCTAATCATTAATCTTAAGCAACACGCATAATCAGAAAGTGTTAGGGCATAATGCAGTACTGTTAACTAATGCACAGCAGGAACACTACACAGACCTCTAGGAATCATTTGTATACCTTCATCCAAGCTGTTTGATTGATACTGTTGAGAGCATTAAGGCTAGTTTGTGACTGATTCACAGATGGAAGACAAAAGTACAACAGAAACGCTTATCAGTTTTCGATACTCTGTTTTCACATCACATAGAAGTGGACACCAGATCACAGAATGGCTGAAGCTGGAAGGCACTTCTGCAGGTCTGTAGGTCCGATCCCACAGCGCAAAGCAGGCTCAGCCAGAGCAGATGGCTCAGGGCCTACCTCCCCCAAAACAAGTGTTGCTCTTTCTTTTCTTTTTTCTTCTCTTCTTTTCCCCCCTCTCAGCATTTTAAGTTCTTTTGATTTCCCTTCTCTTGTTATGAAATTTTAAACTGCATTCTGGTGGAGAACCGAAATCACATTTGGAGCACAGAACTCCCTAAAAAAGCCCTGGAAATGAAGGTTCTCACTTTTCCACATTTAGAATGTCAAACATTACGTAAATAAGATATTATGAGACTTGCAATGTAACCATGACAAATGGCCTTACAGTACGGTTCAAATAGAGGGAAATTTGCATATATTCAGTGGTCTAAATTATGTGACTAAAGCCAGTCTTTCAAGTCCTGTGTTTTATATTAGATCTCATTGGACTCAAGAGACAGAAAAAATGTTATCTTTCACCATGTAATTTCACACTGAATTTCAGAGGAAAAGCTGGAGTTACAAACTGGGTGGCATGTGTTCAAGAAAAAGATTCAGTGGACACTGTGAAGATTTGGGTATAACTTTTCTTGTACTGCAAAGCTCTACCAGCATCTCCCTTTTACAATACATTTAATTTTCTTATGTTTCACAAATGGATAATCTTTGTTGGACCAGCATGTTTTGTTTGAACAAACGAGAACTTGCTCAGAAAGAATCCTTAGGCAGATGCTTGCTCAGAGCACTTAAAGGAGGAAAAAACCCCCAACCAACCAAAAAAAAAAAAAAAAAAAAAAAAAAAAAGAGATTAAAGATTCAGCTGGATTTGGAAGAGGGCATTTGTCCCCAGCCCAATGTAACAGCCTTCATCCAATTTAGAATAATAATTGAAATGACACCATGAGTACCATATCATTGCTCTAGCATATAAAATTCTGGCAGTAAACCAATGTAATTCAAAATGGGGACAGTACCATTAAGAACTTGGCCAGTGGTGAAAAGATCCAGCATCATTTAACTAAAGAGATTTAGTTTGTTTTATATAAAAATAATCCTTCTGAGATCTTTAAGATGTCAAATCACATTATTTAATCTGTACAAGAATACTTCCTTCAGCCCTAAAGTGATTTCCTACCCCCAATATGGCAAGGCTTTGCACAAACACAGACAGCTAGGAGACAAGCAAGGCCCAGTCCATGAAACGGTGTTATGAGAAGAACCCTGCTGAGGCTAGGGTAGCATTTTGCATAGCACAGGTAAGTGCCTCCAAGCACATGTGCAGACACCAGATGTGAGGATGCCACCCCAGAGTCACCACCATGGCTAGGCTAAGAGGACCTCATTGTGCACTACTGTGTCATGAACTGGAGCTGAACTCATGATGTGCTATTGAGCGTATGGCCACAATGAAGTCTTTTCCCTGCTTGCCCCCAAAGGACCCAGGGCACGTTTGCAGATGCAAAGCTGTTTGCAAGAAGAGCTTTCTAAGACGGGGGCGGGGGGCGGGGAGAATGGACTGTCTCTCCCCTCTCTACAGCTCTGCAGGGCTCCAATAATTGCTTTAACTTGTGCACAGAGTCAGATGGACACAGGGTAACCTCATGAACTGAAAAATAGCTACCATAAGTGAGTCCTCACATCTGTGTGGAATGAATTCATACGAAGGTATGTGGGGGCAGAAAGGCAAAAAAGAGCTTGCCAATGAGAATAAACACTATGAAAACTCAGTCACTTCCTTTGTTTTTCTTCCTTCCCTAACTGATATAATCAGATAATTGTATTAATACCTATAGTTCAAAATAAAATTTTAAAAAAGTACAACGTTTTTTAGGAAAGCTAAATGAAACTATTTGACATTTCTTCTTTATTGATAATGAATAAGCTTGATAGTTGCTGATATAAAGCAGCAGTCCAGGACTGACATTAACCAGCACAGTCTGTGATGTCAATGTTATAAATCATACATGGGAGTCTCTTGTTATGCAACATCCCACAAACTGAAGCACTAGCCAGTTTTTTAAGTAATAAAGTTAAAGGGTAAGTAGGTTACTTATCGTGTTACAGCACTCAAACTTCAGCTAGTACAACACTTAAAAATGTACAGATGGACATTGGAGTCTCTAAATCAATTTGTAATTTCTGAACTGGAATTATAGACCAAAGCTTAAAACGTCATGTAGTCCTGAAGGAGACTTTGAAAAGTAAAACAGAAGAGGTGTCATTACATAATTATATTTGGGAGGAAGAAATGTCGTAAAATGTCATAATAGGATTCCAAAGCTAAAACTGTAGCATGAACATTACCTATTTTAGATCTAGAAAGGTTTATCATATTTTTACAAGAACTATAGGAAACCGACACCTAAATGGCTATAGCATACTTAAAAACTATGTTCCTCTTCACCAGATTCAAAGTTGTTTTAGTTTACTGCTTTTACTGAAAGGAAAAATGCAGAGTTGAATTGAATGTACTGAAAAATCTAAAAAAAATCCCCCTCCCCCAACCATGTCTTCCTCTCATGCAGGTTTTCCTATGTTCAGCAATTCCCTCTATTTAAAAAGAGGTTACTTTGAGTTCCCAGGCTGTGCAGGGGCAGAGACAAGTAAAAAAAAAAAAAACTACCTTCATTTTCCTGTACAGGAAGGAGGAGTAAAAGAGGAAGGTGAGCTAGAAAGTTCCCTTTCAACTGAGGGAAGACACAAGCCAAAGTAAATCAGCTTTGATCCCTTTCCTCCCCAGTATTTTACTGAGAGAAGATGAGAAGGAGAAAGAATGCGGTTATTGGGGAATTTGGCAAAAGATTCTGCAACCTGATGGTGTTAGCAAGAGTTAAAAGGAACTACAACTTCATATCAGTCATTCCTTACCTCAATTTCATATAAAATTTAATGTTGGTAATAAATCTAAAATCGGCACACAGCAAATGCTCAGTCTCTCCCCAAACTGATTTTACGATATGCATGGAAGCCAGGATTCCGATGCCTTTATCATGTACTGCACTTGCATTTGCAGAAAGTGTATGTGTAACACCAGCAAATCGAAATGATGCATCTGTGTCATGTCAGGGCCTGTCCTTGGGAGCAGGTCAAAGGGAGATCTGGCAGAAGGGGAAGGCTGCATGCAGAGGAGCTACAGGCTACAAGGATGTCATCTGAGGTTGTCTTTTATAAGCCAACAAAGCATCCTTCCTGTAGACAACCCTTGCAGTAGAGGCTCACAGTAATTGCTAAATTTGTATTACTGCATTAATGATGGACTATAACAATGAAATAAAACGATTTCCCCTTGAAAGCAGAAATCTGGCCAAGTGCCCCAGAAGTTTCCTGCATGGCTTTTCTTGCTTAGGCTCTTGGGTTTTTTCCTGACTGAAGTTCTTGTGTGACCTCGTGAAATCCTACCCCTTAACATGCTGACAGAATGATGATTATAGAGCTATTCTTAGCATTGTGACATATCTAATGACTGGTTTAGCTAATATTGCTTTTCAAATCGTACAGATCCATTTGTCTAGGGCTATTGTGTTGTAAACCTGTTGCTACAAGTTTTAAAATGTCTTGCAAATTTTTCCTCCCCTTTTTTTTCCCACAGTCTAATAAGCTGTTAATAATTTATAACTAAGGAATATCTTTTAAAAAGCATCTACTGATATCTTAAATGATGATGGGGTGATGCTGAGGTTTTCATTTAGGGACCTACCAAATGCAATATTAATTTTTGTGTTAGGGAAACAAGCATGACCACTCTCTTGGGAAATGTTTGCAGGACCAGGTCCTTGTTTGACCAGGCTGTGTTCCTTAAGAATACACTGAGCTGTCTGGAAGAGAGTTTGCAGATCTGTTCTACCAATTAAGAACAATCCTACAAATATGGCTGCATATCCTGCAATGCTCATGTTCTTCTTGGAGCTTCAGTGGAATTACAGTGAAGCTCATTACTTCCCTTCTCAGAATCCCATGTTGCTGTTATTTCATTACCTTAAACAAGCTGTCATTTCAAGGTATAACTAGGAATTTCCAGCGTACCCCTTCTTTAAATAAGCCTTTTAAGCCAAAGGCTTTTCTTCAGCAAGTCCTTATTATAGATAGTGCCTTTGATACCTGTTATTTTGTGAAATTCAGTAGTATGGGCCCTACTGTAAGTCCTCCGCTCTACATCCAAATATGAAAACTCTTGGGATTTTTCAGTGACTCCAACTGATAAAGATAAGATTTATTTCAGCAATTGCTTGTTCTCTTCAGACAGTTTTTACTTTTATCCTTTTTTCCTCTGCTAACACCTCTCTACTGGGTTTTCTCAAAATAAGACTTCTTCCTACCTGCTCTGGAAGTTCCAGCCAAGGACTGTAAGCAGGAAACTGGTGTTCAGTTCTCTTTCTAGTCCTCTGTGATCCATGCACACACACACACTTTTATCCTTTCCTTATCTCTCTTTCAGCTTTGGCTCATAATCCCCACTTCAGGCCACTTCCCCAAGTCTCTCAGGAAAACATGCTATTGCAAGTCTGACTTCATTCCTGCCTTCTTCCTCTGTAGCAAAAGGCTTCTTTCTCCTTGACAATCCTTTCTATCATGCCAGTACAGAGCCAAATATTCCTGTTTTCCACTTGGTTTTCTAATGAAAACCTGTGTTTTGTATTTGATGTAGTAACAGTAATTTTTGCTCTAAGACCCTTAAGCTCTATTATTTACTTAACTAGTAATGTCACCTTTCTTTAAGTACTTAAGGTAATTTCTCATGAGTTCTCTAGATGTTCTTCTTCCTCCATGGAAGTTTTCTACACCTATCACAGTTTAAACTCTGACATATAAAACTGGAGAGCACATAGTAAGTTCTTGCAGCAACAACAAAACCCCACAAACCCCAATGATATTAACAGAGCAACTCAGGGGGGAAAGGGGGATTTAGGTTTAGGTATTTCTTTTAGTCCCATTTTACTCCAAAATTATTTTGGAATAAGTCCATAATGCCAGATGCATGGAGACAGTACACACTTAAAACTGAATAGAATCACAAAAAAACTAGTCTGTAGATGCTTGTCATGCTACAGGAAAGTGGAAATAATGTTACAATCTTTTCTGAGGTAACTGCAACGATCTACAACTGTCACTGTCTTCATATAGGCCATTAAGATTATGTACAGATCATCAGTTTGTGAAGCTGAGGTCCCTGCACCACAGGTATCATTCATGCAGCTATTTCCTTTGGTTGTTGTTCCAACAACTAACAAAATCGAAATACTTGTTTTACATGGCACGGTACCCTTAGACACTCAAGTCCTGTAAATTCAAACCTGTAAACCAGATCAATATCACAGCTGACAATCTTACAGAGCCCACAGAAAGCCTTGTAAAAGCATGTTACGATGGAAGTGAGGAGCAAAAAAATGTTTTAAGGGTATGATTAAACATATGCATTAAGACACACATGTAAACATGCTTAAAAAGTTAAGGTATTTATCAATCTCTGTATGTACCTCCTAGATGGTTAACTCTCAGATCTGAAAGGCAATAATACTCCTAACAAAATTCAGGATGTACGCTCAGTGGGAAAACCTCATTCTTCACACAAAACATTTTTAGCCCAGTATGTATATAAGGCAATATAACCATATTCTCTAGCTATAAAATGAAGTGAAGCAAGGCTGTGCCATTGGCTATGATCCGTGTTTCCCATGAGATAAACAGCACTTTGATATGTATAAAACCAGGCCGCTTAAGACTTTAGGTTAAGGCTTTTCTACATCTATTTGGGTGTAAAGTTATAAAGAACTTTTCACAGAATTTATACTATATAAGCTCGAAATGCAAAGGAATATTTTTCACTGATAAGCAATTAAATTTTACACACCTTTTTGTGTTATTTGGTTTTATTGTAAACTTTATAGAAAATATAACACAGACTGCACAGAATCAATTGCTTTGAAAAGCTTCTATAAGATAATGCACTAAGTTGTTTTTGTGGTGCGGTAGCATAGCAATAAAATTGCAAACCCAAGGATACAGAAAGATTCACTAAAATAGATGAGAAATTCAATTATTCACAAGAGAAGAAACATTGGGTAAGTAAAACTGGTTTTGTCTTTACCAACCAGCCAGTGCGTATCATATGAGGTTATGCTTATTGGCAATATTCCCAATAGGTAGGCCAGTACAGAGGACAAATTTGGTAACATAGCAAAATTCTCAGTTGCTATTGAGGGTTTCAACTTTTATTAAGAAGTACTTCCAGATATTATGTCTATGGAGAAAAACTGCTTACTCAGAGCCTCATAAAACAATACCATGTACGTCAATGAGTCCTAATCTAGAGCGAAACCATAATGTTATGATTTTAAAACTCGAGTTCCTGACCATTTACTGGTAACAAAAGCTTGTAACAAAAGAACACCACATTATGCAAATTGACACTGAGTGGAGCAGAGGCATAACAATGCTAGTTAAGAATGTGTGTTTTAAGACTCCTGTCCTTTAAAAACATGGGAGAGGTGCAGGTGTAAATGTCATGTTTTTCTGAATCAGTATTTAATTTCCTAAGCTGTCGGAGACATCAAGCTAAAGCATTTGACAAAGGAAAATGCAGCATCAGTACTCTTCCTTTCAGCTAAAATCTTTTGTTATTGTTAAATCTTGCATTGTGCAGACTTAAGCACCTGAATGAAATCTGAAGGCGGTATCCTATCCTACTGATACGGTATAAGAACAACAGTGATGGTTCAAGATTTCCCAGTATTCATTTCTATTTTCCTGCTGTTTATTCATAGTGTGTGTGTAGAACAGAGTCCAAATTGTGTTGCGGTCTGTATAAATGAAACAGCAACAGTGGGCCCTACCCTGATGTCTGGTAGACCAGATATAGAAGAAAGGAAAAAAAGCAGGAGAGTAAACAGAAGCAGAGGTGGCTGCTGACCTCCTCCAGGTTAACCATTTAGGTGTGTGATAGAGAAAGAGATGGAACTGCCACCAAGGCTTCAAAGGAGCAGTTGTACGGCCACATTGCTATTCCGAAGCGATCATCTGTGTCATATCCCCCACACCGGGCAGCACTGGTTTTCCCTGCAACCTATTCAGCACACTGGCAGCAAAACAGCTAACAGATCTTCCCAAAATAAACACAGCTCTGTCAGAAGGTTTCTTTTGGAAGCCATTCACATTGGACATCAGGATGAGTTTCCTTATGGTGTCTCTTTCAGGCAGGTTCTCAAAATGTAGCTTAGGCCCTTTGCATCCCAAGGGATTCAATGAATTGCAGTTTTTTTCTCTATAGGTGGCACAGGAATTTATAAACTCATTCCCTTCACTTGTCACAGCCAGGCACAAAGAACATGAGCCTGCTTTCTGGTCTGCCCTGATTAATGGATGTATCTGCTATTTTATTCATCTGTATTTTGTAACAAACACTCATGGGAATTGAAACAGACCTGTTCAACCACACTCTGTGGAAAAGTCCTATGACTGAAAGTAGTAATGAGTCATGATGTAATGAGTCATGACATTTGGGAAAGGAAGAACAGCCACTCAACAACAAGAGTTAAACTTAGATCGGCTATTCCTATGATATAAACATACAGCTTTTTAGGATTGCTTTGAGGAATTGTCCAGGTACAAGTGACAGTAACAAGGGGGTGTAAGAGAAAATCAGTTTAAGTTGTCAAGGATAAAAAAAAGTCTATGAGTAGAACAAAGACTCCTATATGAAAAAAGGTTAAATACAGATCATCGTTTTGTCAGTGATTATTATTAGCATAGTGCTTCCTGTAAGAACATATACCTAGCTGGAGTTGTAAAAGCAGCAGTAGATAAAGCAGAGTGCTCACAACTTAGCAACAGCTTTGAAAGTATTGTCAATAAAGCTACAGTTTGAAACAGGGCCAAGTGATAGTACGTGATAATACTGCACAATTGAAGCAGCACTTCAGTATCTAATCTTGGGATTAGAGCAGATCTGGAGGTTCACACTATTGAAACCATGTCAAGGTTGAATTTATAGCTCTCCTTGGCAGATATAAATAACAGCTACAGATTATTGGAGGCAAACTTTGATATACTTCACTGAAAAAATGCCTATCTTAAAACCATGGAAACTTTCTTTTTCATCCAAAAAAAGAAAAAGAAAATTCTCAGCTGCAGTAGATGCTGAAGCATCTGTTTTCCACTATCACTGTGTTTATATGAAAGTTTCTGAGGATCCAGCTCCTTGATATTACGGTCTTTGATAAATTCAGTTGAGCAAAAGACCTGGCCACAAACCAGATTTTTACCACACACAAGGACTTCATATGCATGAGACAATCACCACATTGTCCCCCGTGGACATACAGATATTGTAACTGTTGAAGTGAAATACTTAGCATAAACAAATACATTCTGAAGTCACACAATTCCTTAGAGGTAAAAGTATTTGACTTTTATTTTTTATGTAGTTTGTTTTAAAACATTTTTGTTGTGCATTCACACACACACATATATGAAAACATCAAAAAGAAGAAGGACCTGAAGAGAGGATTGGTTTGGAAGCCAGGAAAGTGAAATACAAAAAGTAAAGGGGGAAAAAAAATCTTGGAAGAAATGGGGAGATGCCATATTGAAAAGTGATCTTTTAAATAATGTTCTTCAGGCTGTGCAGGATACAACTAAGTAAGATTGTGTCTGTTGTACCAGCCTTTCCCTGTCATACTTGGTTAAGATAATGTGTGTGATACTCCAAGTGTAGTTCCTGTTCATTTTTCAACAGCTACATGAACCACACATTTGGCAGAAATTGTTTATAGATTTTAGTTTCTTCTATTTCCACTTTTGCATAGAAATTTCAAAGTGAAAATTATTGCCATAAAACATGGTTACTTTTTTAGCCTGACTGACAGATGCATCTGCTTGAGCAAGAACAAAACTCAACTCTATTAAACCAGTAATCCTTCCATATGACATTGTCACACAGCACAGATGTCCTTTCATAGGATTTCTGTCAAGGGGATGGCTTGCCATTCCACACTGACAGGTAGGACTGGGGATGATCAGCAAAGAGATCAGAGATTACTTAAAATGCCTTTCATCAAATTTAAACCAACCTTTATGCAATTCACTGTGGAGCAAAATTAATTATTGCCCTCCAGTAATTGCTTCCATTTATACATACCTAAATGCTACCGAACTTCAGGAATGTGAGAGCTTCCTAACTGAGCACACAGCACCTGCCATTAACTCTTGAATGTCTCAGGACTGGGGACTTCAAAGCAGTGATTTAAACTTCCTTGAAAATTTTTCCACACCTTTCACAATTCCTGTCTTGTTGGAGCAGAGTAGCTAGGATGCCTTACTTAAGATGGAAAGATATGCAAAATAGTCACAAAACATTTCAGTACTTTCAAATCATTCCTAATATAGTTTTCCTATGCTGAATATACAAAATACAATGCGTTATGATCTAAGCCAAAGGTTTTACTGCCTTGCATAAGCCTTATATAATTCACCTGCAGCTTCACCACCCACAAGCATTATGCTGTACCTGAAAATCCATACTGAGTAGAGAATGCATTGCTGCTTCTCTACAGACAATACAACATTGACATTATAGTCTAGAAGCCATAATAACGCATGCAGCAGATATGCAGGCAAACAACACTGCAGGACAAGGAAGTGCCTCACTTGGGTATGCTTCCCTGGTGTTCCTGAGCCAAAGCTGACTGCAGCAAAACAGAAGTACTTTTTTTCCTACCAGTCCAATATGTGCTTTCTCAAAGCATGAGCTCCCTTACACAATTTTTCTCTTAAGAAGCTCCTTAAAGAACAGCACATTTCCTTATTCTACACAAAAAAGTCTCCAGGGCTAACTGAGACACAGTTTCAAAAAGACTTTCAAAAAGACACATTTTTTTCATTTGCAAGAAATTAAATCCAGGTTTAAAGCTTTTCTCCACCTCACTACTGTTTGCTTTCTTTGGAGGAAAGTTACAGCAGTGCCACGTCCTAGGAAGAACTTCAACATGTGTTGGTAACCTTGCAAACTGAATTTAGAGACTCAGATTCAACATTGGGATATGTATTAAAAGCGAGTCTTGCCTTTATGGGAGTCTATGTTAAGCCACTGGCACTCTCTTCTAGGATGAGTTTCCTGTTGTTTACCCCGATGATGTTTAGAGCAATGCTAATCCACTTCCTGGGGCATCCCACTGCGATACAAGTCACATTATTAACAGCTAGTAGTTTTGATCATTATTTCCAACCAGGCCATACAATTTGGTTCCTGGAATCTCCTGCATAACTTTTCATTTACACATATTGCTGCTGGTTGGAGAGAAAAAGTAAAGCCAAAAAGGGAGAAAATCAAAATTTTCCATAGATAGCTTTTTCTACATGACCTGTATTCCCATAACTCTCAGCAGGACTGTGTAAAGTGTAAGCTAGGATAGAATTCCTCCCCCCACGCCTCCACCTTCTCTAATTTTGTAAACAAGGTATATTTTACAGGTAGTCTGTTACACACCTTAAAATACGGAAGTGACCTTGTCAGGGCTTTCATAACAGTGCTTTGTGATTAAATTCCCAGCTAGTATGAAACTGTCTGTTGAAATGTATATTGGAATATAAAAATGAATGGAGTTACACCGATTTCTACAACCTAGGTATCAATCCTATGGCCCTCACTACTAGTTTGTCAGTCTTTATGGAGATCCAAGCCCTGTATGTGCGTGATGATTCATTCAGGCTTTCATTTTTAATCATCACCTCTTACTATACTGCAGGATCATGAAACTTCCTGGGCATACCAGGAAGCTGGGCACAAGATGCTATTTCTGCCTCTGCAGCTGACTGCATGTTTTTCAGCTTTTGAAACCTCCCCTTTACTTACTGAACAAGAATCAGAAGACACTCACCCAACTCGGGGATGTGAGACTACACAGACCATACTGGTTCTCCCAGTTCAGGGAGCACATAAGCAGCAAAAGCATCAGTCAAGTTCACAGCTTTCCTTCCTCTGCTGTCTTTGCTTTGGAAGGAAATAACTGCAACCTTTGTCATGAACCTTATTTTCTCACTCTTTTGCCACACTAGTCAGGCTAGGGATGAAGTACAATACTTCTATGGTGCCATTCCCTCACTGCAGAATAACCAATTGGAATGGGGGGGGTGTGGGGGGCAGGAAAGAAGAGTTTGTAGGTAATACTGTTCAAAAAAGAACCTGAAACTTCTGCTGTGTAGCTCAATGTCTCAATGACTACGTCTCTTCACTTATATACTCTGATCACCCCTTCAGCGATCGCTGAAGTTGATTGATGAAGCCAGCTGCTGTATTAGATACAAAATCAGAAAGGAAAGGTGCAACTCACAGTTGCATTGGGTGCAACTTGTGCATAGTTAATGACATCAGACTCTGTAAACTCAGGTATACACAGGTATTGCTCATTTCATATGCTGAAGTTCAGGCACACACAGTCAAAGTCCCAAACTCTCAAGAGTAAGTGCTTACATGAGGTCTTGCTGCCACCAGAGGTTCTCTCTTTGCATGACATCAGGCTCCAGCTGGGCAAGCCATTGAACACTACTCAACAGAGCTACACAGGCTCACAGTGGCAAGATTCTGTTTCTGCAGACAAGAAGAAAATACACTAAATCTTGTGTCCTTACATCAGTCATCCTCGGTTCTAAACCATTGGGTCCCACCATCCTTGTTGCCTTTGCTTAAGAAGGTTTTGTGCTCCTTTCCCCTTTCAAAAGCATTTCTTTATGTGCTTTCAGATTAAAGAGTGCACTTACAAAAATGGAAGTACCATTATTTGAAATCAAGAGGGTAAGGCTACAAGCAGGGTAAGTCAGTGCCCTAGTGTTTCATTATACAGCTATGATTGTTTAAAAGAGTTAACTTCGCCATAGCCATCACAGCAAAAGGGATTGAATTCTCCTTTAAAACGCATTGGCTCTGCCACAGTTGCTACAGCAAAACAAATTAATTTAAGCTTCCCTTAGATGTCCACATGCAGAAGTACATACAACTCCTCTATCAAGAGTAAGGCAGAAATGAGGGCTGAAAAAAGGAATTTCAGATTCATGCTGATTTTTTTTTCTTATTTTCTTTTTTTTTTTTTTTTTTTTTTTCTTTTTCCTAGTAAACAATTTGTGATTCCAATTGGGACAACCTTTCTATTGGCCTTGGAGGTTATTTCAGTTTGTGACTCAAGTGTAGTAGCTTCAAGTTTGACTAGTACTAAGGTTCATAAACATTTTAGTACTAAAGCTCATGAACATTCTTAACCATTCTGCAACATCTTAATTTTTCACAGGTTTTGGTGAAAGGGAAGTTTAAAAAACAAAGCCAAAAACCAATAAAAAAACCCCTAACACATTCCTGCTAGGCTGAAACAGTGGATGCACTCTCAGATGACCCCTTGACATTTTCCAGTCATTGCAGAAAGGGCTGTCCCCTCTCTGGAAATAATCTAAACACTGATCCTCCTAACTGTCAGAAAAGAACCAGAGATTAGGGGAAGAAAAAAAAAAAATCTATAGACTTTTTCTGATCAACAACCTTCTCTTGAAACCGTCAATGTATGGCTGTTAAAGGTTTGCTTTACCTGGTAACAAACAAATACTTTGCAGGGTTGAATCCCACAAAAGCAGAAACAGACTGTAGCTATGACATGGTTATAGGAAAGAGTCTACAGAGGTGGTAGCACTGTGAAAATCAGATTGCCTTCTTAGGTGTTTCCTTTACCAAAGTGACAGTGAAAATTTGAGATCCACTTTTACCTTCCAAGTCGAACTGGAAAAGGTTATCCCCTTTACATCAAATTTAGCATAAATACATTGCAGCATAGGATTTAAAGGAAACAAAACTACACGTATAGCAGTAAGTATAGGCAGAGATAAGCAAACAACTTTGGTGTTGAAGACTGCAATTGCAATGAGGCAGTTGTACTCAGGGAAGCCTGAACTCAGGGAAAAGCTGACCTAGAACAGTACAACATATTCTCAAACTTTGGAACAGAAAAACCATAAACTACAGGAAGGATTGAAGTAGGATTAGCTTTATGTTAATAACTTTATTGCAGTCTAAGCTCTCATCAGAGAATAATAATGGTTTTATAAAAGTGAGAAAGCTAGCAAAAGAACTGGGAATACTCCTGCTTTTATATTGTTGCACCTTTCTCCCTACACCCCCAGAAGAGGTCATTGAGCAGGGCTAATGTTCATGCCTGACATCAACTTCATTATTCAACCTCCCATTGAAGAGCAGCATGGATTGTATCTCAAAGGGATATAAAAAGAAGAAACATCATCTTAAAAATATGTTCATTCAATACTTTGTAGAATTTTCCATAACTTCAACAGAGCAATATTTGTAGAAATGTCTCAGAATTTTGCAAGTGTAGATCTGTTAAATTTAGTTCAAGCTTCTACATATGAAACTTGAAGTACTCCAGGTAAACCCAACAAATATCAGGGAAATTTATGTGGAACTTTTAGTACAGCTGTGGGGGTAAGATTTAAAAAAAGAGAATTTACATTATGGCTAGGTATTCTGTTTTATTTTAGATAGGAGGTTGTATACAGATGGAAGAAATTTCACTTGCAGTTTCTCAGAGACAGGAGGAGGTAATCATGTAGTACAATGGAGAACTAGGTCTAGCCAGGTACTACTAGACTTTTCTAGGTTAATGTGATGTTATTCAGCAGTTAATGTTTTTCAGTTTATAGGGAACATGAACTTCCGGGCCTCTGCCCTTGTAGAAAAGGCTTTAATTTTTTTAACATTTACAGGAAGAGATTCCCCCCATTTAATATTTATCATTTGACTGGTCGTTACGATTGTTAGTATTTCCATCATTGACCTCAGAGAAAAACATTTGTGGGTCAAAAGGAGGTTGCGTTACAGGTGAGGGGAAATGAACAATAGAATAGAGTACAAAAAAGTACAATAAAGTACTGCCAGATTTCTCTACTCTGCAATGAAATAAGAAAGGGAAGGGGAAAGAAACATCAAATCAGCTCTATTACCACTAACAGGGCATTTGTTGCATGCAGCAACAAAACACTGGATATATAGGTAGAATCAGAGGTCCTTGCTCTGAGAAATCCATATGTAGTTAAAAGTTACTTTTCTAATTTGGCTCACAAATGCTAATTTGTGAAATACCAAGTGGGTGAAGTGCCCTACAGCTAACATTGGGTTTGTGCTTTTACAAAAAAATCTTATAAATAACAAAGAACCTCATTCATTCATAATATAGCCTGAACTGCAAATTCTAATGGTGCTAAAGTCCAAAAATAGGGCATATTCACTTCTAAAGAAAGCAGAAAATAGTAAAGAACTTTAGATACCAATAGATGTTAGGAAAGAAAATCTATAATTACCATTAAACAGTTGGGTCAGCAACCAAAAAATGAAAAAGGGAAGACAGATGAGATGTCCATACCTTTTGTCAAATCAAAGAGGTTGGAAAAAATATTTGTTAAAACACAGATTGTAAATGAGGAATAATCAAACTCTGAAGATGAATCATGTTTTACTTCACACCTGACACTGTATGACACTATACCTTTTTTCTTGTAGTTAGATTTTCAAGAAGAGGTGTCACTTGAAAGTTGAAGTGTTATCAGTCTGTCTGGGAAACATCTGTTTGAAGGAATTGCTCTGCCTCTAAATTTTTGTCTGTTGCTGTCATCAGTAGAAGTCTTGTATTCATCTCCAAGAATTACAAGCCAGTAGAATTACTGAAGCTAGCGTGAAAGGAAGATGGGAAAATGTTCACTGTGCAATCCATCATTTGCCTTTTTTAGAAATGTTTAGATGTGAAGACTTACTATCTTGTACAGGGGAGTTCTGCTGAAAATATCAATGTATATTCTAAATCTTGGAAAAGGGAAAAGCGTGGGGGATCAAATGTCTGTCTCCAAGAGATAGAGTTTGGCACAATGTCACCTTGAAAATGCAGTTTAAATCCATTTCACTTAAAGCACTAGAGATGATTATGTTTTGAAGACTTTTCTATAGCTCACTTGGATATCAATTCTGCCACCTACTCCTAGCTTACTAGCACCTCAGCTGGTTATATCTCACAACAGGCCTAATACAGAGGAAGGAACAGCAGGAAACCTCCACTGCAGGGAAGGGGTAACATTTGCAAGTCAGTGTGAGAAAACTCATAAATTGTATAATATCAGCTTCATAAATAATCTGATACTTCTGAAGACCTGTATGTCCTCTGAGAAATGCCAAATTCCCTGTTATAAATACATCCAATGCATTCCCAGATCTTTATTTCAGGACCCCTAACATATTTCCACTGGCTGTTTGAGCTCTGATGAATTTCACATGTGTAGCTTGCTGTAAACCAACTACTTATCTGAACATTTTATTGAGGGCCCGTAAAAATAGCATCAGAAGAGTTACAAATCACTTATTAAAAGCACAACCAATTAACTTTAAAACTCGGAATTTACCTATGGTATGTTCCACAGAAAGTTAGTTTTCCTAACATGAGAACAGCGTTCTGCAGGTACCACCTATTCCAAGACCAGAGAAAAGCGGGTACATTCATTTATGCCCCCATAGCACTTCACATTTTCAACATCTTCTGCAAACATTAACTAATTAATCCTCATCAACTCTTGCCAAATACACTATTGTATTAAGAATTGACCTAATGTAACCTTAAAATTTAAACAAAGTAACAGTCTACAGAAATGATAAAGAAAAAATACTCAACGAGGGAGCTGGGAGGTGTCCAACTCAGTGTTTGTTTCACAAACATTTAATAATTTTCAAGATATTAGCCAAACTGATCACTGGTTGGTGTACTAGGGCACTGCAATTACACCAGACGTGAGGCTGGCTCACTAAATAGCATTTATCATCCTTGAGGAACTCTGTAGCATGCTGTTTCTGCAAAGATGAGTTTGATTTAGTGACAACGGTCTCTTCGTTAGTGTTTACAGGTTTAAAGGATTATAGACCCCTTTAGATTTCAAAACAACAGGATATCCTAGAGGATTTTATTTTAAACTCCTCTTTATTTCCTAAAACATGAATTAATACAATTTTTGGATATGAGATATGCAGTGCTAAGTACTTTAGTGCTAAAGTACCATAATCTGAAAAGTGAGGTTTAACAATAGAAACACTATGATTAATCTTTGTCTCTTGTTCAAATTGCCTTTGAGGAGCAGAACAAGAATCATCTCTGAACTTAAAAAGCAAGACATTCTCTTGCACTCTGTAGCATACTAATTTTATGAATACCATATTTTACTGAAGATTAATGAAGCAAAGTGTATAGGCACGACTCAAATATTATGGGAAAATGACTTTGAAGTACAAATGTCAATTTAAAAGAATGATCACTATAATTATTTACCTTGCTGAATAACAATTATTAAAAATGCCTCTGGAGGTACAGACAATAACTAAAATACAACTCCATAGCCGCAAATTCAATATACATAGTAATTTAGAAATACCTCATTTACTGTCAACATATTAAAAATATGACAAAGGAAATTACAGAAATGCACCTTTATTTTCTTTCCTGTAGAGTTTTCCTGTGTTTTGAATTTAATGGTGCAAACAGAAATTAGGCTATATCCTGTCAATATTTCAAGGCTTCTGTATTCATATATAACCATATTAATAAGCTACTGCAACAATTAGCAACAGCTGTTTAAGTCCCAGAGAGACCATTTTGCAAGTTTCTCTATAGCATGTTATCAGGGGGAAAAAAATCCTATACATACATTGTAGAATTTTTCAAAAATACCAAGTCAAAAGATGTAACTGGCTCATCCTATACATTTTAGGAACATATACGGTTTTCTGGAAATTTAAACACTACATATTATAACTAAACCCACTGTTTCAGCAATTTTTCAAAGCAAGACTTACAATTAAAGTCTTTTGGTTTGGTTTGGTTTTTAATATTATGGTATGGCTGAGGAGGGTAACAATCAACACTGCACCCTCTACACTTCACTTTTTGTGTTGTGTGTGTACCATTGTACCAACATGACTCATACAGAAGCTCCTCCTGAGTATCAACATGCCTCTGTTTTTCAACATAATAGGTAAGTAAGTAATAAAAATTAAAAAAAAACCTACAGCAAATACTGCAACTGGTACAGTTCAACAAATAAGGGAACAATATACTCTGATAACTGCATTGTTGATATGAGGGCAAAGGCCTTCACGACAGTATAGGATTGTAACATGAATGAGCTGGTGAACTTTATACAGGCTGATACCATTAATAAAAATAATTCAGTATTTTTGCCACAGTAATGTAATGGGTTCAATGGTTTCCAGAGTTATAACTTTAGAAAAATATTATTGATCTTGGTTATCAACTCCTACCCAGTTTTGTTTAATGCTACTGCTTATAAGTAATAACTTTGTCTGCAGAGACAATACAGCTGATATTCTGACAGACAGAATTTTCCTTCTGCTTTCTACACTTTTTTCAAAAGGTCTTTTTAGGCTGAGATACTCCACAGACCAGGACTCACACAGCGTATAAGACACTCCTCTTGAAAGGAAGCTCCAACCCTAAGTCATGCTGATCTTTACTGGTTCAGCTACAGAAAGACCTTTCCCACTTGCTCAAATACCTCAGTGTATTTTGATTTCCTGTGGACGCCTACCCTTCTACGTAAAAATTCTTGTCTTTGAAAAGGCTTGCTCCCTGCAACATCTGTAGAGGAAGCACTAGTAAAATATATGTCACAGTTACAAAGCCTGAGTGGTCAACTGCCCTTAAATAAGGGCATGCATGTTATGCATACTTGAGAAAGGTGTGCTGTTTGTGCACATCTGGATTTGTGTTGAGAGTTTCTTCTGCCCGCTTCTAACTGTGGATAAGAGACAGGCTACAAAACAAGGGAGGTGCATTTATTAATTATTGTTAAATGCAGGAGGGGCCTAAAACCTGGAGCAAATATAGAGGAATAATCATAACAGAACACCATACAACAAATAGGTGAGGAAACAAAGTCAAATGTGACAATAATCTGTTAGATGTTTTGTATTACTATATAACAATAATTGTTATAAGATCCTCAGGTTCCTTATATTGCTTCACCTCCTCTCTTCCCCACTTCTTATCTACCTAGTCCTCAAACTTAAAGGTTTTAAATATACCAAAGAGTCACTGACATCCCCGCACAACTTGGATCATGAAGGGAAGCAGTGAGATAACTGTAAAAAGATGTGCACTGAAGCTACCGGAGACAAGATAGAGAAAGCTAATCCAGAAAAAGATCAGGTTAGAGAAACAGATAGCAGGTACTGAAATAAAAGCAAAATAAATAAAAAAAAAAGAGTGTGTTAGGGTGTGGAAGAAGTGAGGGAATATAATCAGCAGAAGGAAAGATGTCTGGAATTTTTCTTTTGCATTATTATTTTAAATATCAACATAAAAGCATATTATGCAGTTGCTCGTGTTTGTAATTCATTGTCTGCTACTTGCGTTTTAACATGAGGGGTCAGGAATCAGTCTCCTACACTTCCTTCATGACCCTGTCTGCACCTTTGGGCACATCAATTTACATGCCTTCATTTCCTTGTAAAAAATACATTACAACAGCAGTATGCAGCATTTGGACTCGGCACTATTAATTCACATTTCAGAACTAAGAACTACTGAACATGCACCCGGCATGTTCAAGGTTACTTCAGTGTGAAGTACTTAGCATCTTGCTGAACTCCTTCAAGAAACAAGGGGAAAAGGCTCGCTCTGCAAAAAACAGGAAGCTGGAGACAGATCTGTTTGTGCAGGGATGCCTCTGCTCTATTCCAGTTCAGGAGAGTGTTACTACGTTTTCACAAGGCCATCCCCAGAAAAAAAAAAAAAAATAATCAAGTGCCTTGCATACGTGGTAAAGAAGATACTACTCTAATATTTCTGTAACTCTTCTTGATTACTCCAGAATGCACAGACACACGGTAACCACTGAACATGTAGATGCACTTATAAATTGGCAAATACCCCCCTAAAAAGATGAGTAAACAGGGGTGTTTACAACTGTTTACATAATTATTTTTCTGCCACTGCACAATCTCTCTTCATGTACCACCAAAATATTAACATTGTCCCGCTTTGTAATCAATAACCTTAGAGTGAACCATCTATTCCAATATGAATTTTGTACATCACTACTGATACTCTACATCAATGCTCACTCATGCTGTGCATAAACCTCCACCTCCCAAAATTTTAAGCATTAAGAAGGACGTGAAATTTAGAGCACAGTTCTAGATGCCTTCACACAAGAGGCTGTATTGCAGGGGACACCTAGCTCATAAGGACCCAGGAAAACACTGGATGATGAAACAGATGTCAAGGCATCAGGATACGTATCACAGATATATGAGCCCATCCGTGACTGACACACTTTGCTCTATAAATCCGCTGTGGGTGGCAGTGGGTGAAAATCAATAGCTGACTAACGCACATCTTGAAGCAGCTTACTGTATTATAGATATTTGGTCTAGCTAACCATGTCTTACTAGTAGGGGGGTGTAGGGCTGGCCTCTCTGAGAACAGACTGGGGATGCCCCATGCTGGACACAGCCAGTTCCAGACAACTCCATTGGACCTACTGCAAGGCACAGCTGAGCCCCTCTGCCAAACGGCACCTCTGTGAAAATGTATTTAAGAAAGGGCAAAATACTGCACAGTAAGGGGCATGGGGGAAGTGGGTGGAGAAAAGCGTGAAACAACCCTGCAGATACCAAGGCTAGTGAAGGAGAAGGCTGAGGAGGTGCTCCAGATGCTAGAGCACAGATTACCCTGCAGCCTGTGGAGATCACGGTGAAGAAGGTATTTCTCTGCAGCATGTGGAGAGGACATTGCCAGAGCAGACACTCAACCCTGCAGCTCATGGAGGACTGGAGGACCCTGCTACAGAACGAGTGGGTGTTTCATGAAGCAATAGCTGCCTGTGGAGAGAACCAACACCGGGTACACAAGGAAAGCATGAGGAAAAAGGAGGAGCAGAGAGGATATGTTATGGACTGACTGCAGTCCTCATTCCCCATCCCCCTGTGCTGCTGGGCAAGGGAAGGTAGAGGAGTCAGAATGAAGGAGTGAAGTTGAGCCTGGGAAGAAAAAGGGAGCGGGGGGAGTTGGGGGGTGGGTTGTGTGTGTGCGTAAGGGTTCTTTAGTTTGTCTTTATTTCTCACCATCCAACTCTATTTTTAATTTGCAATAAATGAAATTAATCTTCCACAACTTGAGACTGATTATCCATGACAGTAATTGGTAAATGATTACACTGCCTTTATCTCAATCCACAAGCTTTTTACATCTTATTTTCTCCCTTTGTCCTGTTGAGTCACAGCAACAGAATGGCTGGGTGAGCAGCTGAGAGCTGGCCAAATTCCACCCACCACACTATTGCATTTCTGTGGTGATTTGAAGATGTACAAACAACCCATGTATGTGGCACACTGGGGTGGATCCTTGCTACATTACAAAAAAAAAGGAGAAAAAGGGGGAGGCAGTTTATGAGCATTTCTGGGGTTGCTGAAACAAAGCAATATAGAGCAGTGCAAAAGATGGTCTGAAAGAACAACCTTCATTCTTCTATTTTCATATCAGAAAATTTCACAAAATGAGGAAAAGATGCCTTTGATATGTATTAGAATAAAGATGAACCACTGCACAACTATTAAGAACTTGATCATCACTAGCTCCCCGGAAACCTCAACACCTATACCAATTAAACAGAGAACAAAAAGTATAACTGCGAACAGTCTTTCAGCTCCCAATTATGATCTTGTATACAGAATCAATAAGACTAAGATTGGGTCACACTTCTCATCAGCCATCCACAATATCAGGAGAGCAAGGCAAATAATCATATTTACATTTGACACAGTCGCTGGCTTTCCCATCGACCCTGCTTAAATACATTTATTTCTTGCCTTCTGCTCTCCAATGCCTTCTCTCTTTCTGAAAAGTATCACAATTCCCTTCTAAAACGTCAGTTAAAGTAAGTGTAGAAAATAAGATTTCGCTGCAGCATATTTGTTCAGTTCTGTCAGAAAGATGTGTTTCAGATATCCAGAGTTGAAAGGTGACAGAAATAACCCTGGCCCCATCCTAAACTGGAGTGGAGAAGGAACAACAGCTCTTTATATAGTAGGTTCAACTCTTCAAAGTCGAAAGACAACAAAAGCCTTCCTCAGCATAATGTGGATGTGAAGTGACTTAGGTGACTGGAGTGACATCACAGAGATTTCTCCAACCTCTTCAGACAGGGATTCCCTCCTCTTTCCCAAGTTCCTTAAACCCTCTTTACTGACAGTGCAGCAGAACTAGCTGGATTTGTGGCTGCAGAACCACAAGTGCAGGAGAACCTCTAACACTCAGATGATGCTGGGGGGCTCCCCTGATGAAAAGCCTCACATCAGGAAGCTCCGTCTGTTGGTCCAGGACTCCTGCTCTGTGCTGTGAGGGCTCAGGCATTAGAGGTACAATTCACACATTCTCTATCACCTGAGTCCATGTTGTACAAAACATTTTAAAATCCTTTGTCAACCTGCTGCATTGTGTCAGATGGGCTCTGAAAAGATGAGAAAAAATTCTAGGCATGGCAAATCAAAAAGAAGTTATGAATTTTTGGAGGAGTGAAAGAAAAGTATAGCCTGCCTCAATTTTTCTAAAGATGACAAAATTACACTGCGGAGTTAGTCTACAGTCAAATAAAACCTGCTAATACTAAAAAACTGAGCTGAAACAGCACAGGATGGGAAAGGATGCATCTGTGCTTCAAGACTGGATTAATTTGACAGTTACATTTAAATGTACATTGAGACATTTTAAAAGTGTGTTCATGATGGAAAGGTATGTGTGAATATGAGGACTTACAAGTCCATCCATCAAAAGTTTTGGGCCACAACATAAAATAAAAAATGGCTAGCTGACAGCTAGGTATGAAGCACTGTAGAGATGCTCCTTTCCCAAAACGGAATGTCTTGTACCAGTTTAATGCAATCTTTTTCCCAAGTACTTTGGGCTCACTATGTTTTCTGTAGTTACAGAAATTTTGCAAAACACATTTTGGTCTACTTAAACTAAAACCACCAACCCTGAAATTAAATCTTCAAACCCTTCAATTAAAACTTCATATACGCCTAGTCTCTGTTTTCATACTCTCTTAACACATAATCTTAAATCTGAAGGAACTACATTGTATACCTTTGGTGATCTTCTCTAAAGTAATATTATTTTCCTGTCTTCTCCTCCAACCCTCAAAAAAAGAAGGAATTATATATATATACACATATGTATATAAACATATATCTCAATAAGCATTTATAGCTGTGACAAATTTATTCTTACTGTCAATTTAATACATCTGTTTTCCATTTCAATTTGATATACAGCCTGGTGTTTTCTATTAGATCATATAAACAAGTGTTTGATTTAAAACAGGATTATTTTTCTTCAATGAGAGTAGCAATAAACATCACTTTCTGGGAATACAAATGAGGTGGCAATTCCATTACATATAATGATGAAAACAGGGAAAAAATCATTAAAGAATAAAAAACCACTTGACCACAGGCCTGCTTTGTCTACTGATTTTCCAGGCAGAAATTGTTCTTTCATGACTGACTTCTCCAATGGATTACACCAAAATAAGACATACTTCGTTTTTCCAAATGTGCACACTCAGAAAGACCAGTCAGTCTACTGTCATTAGCAGTACTGACGCGAAGCCCAAAGCACCAGCGAGGCAGGCACCTCACCGCTCCATAGGATCAAGTCCCCTTCCTGTCCTACATGTTTCAATCCATTCTTAATAAGATGGAGGGGGGGCGGGGGGGTGTGGAGAAAAAAGAAAAAAGGCGCTTTCCTTTTTGCTAAGCACATATTTTTGTTTTTGTAAAAGACAACTGCAAGTCTGCAGATGTAGTTTGGAAAGTTTACAGCCTTAAAGGTGACAGCATGTCATCTGACAGTGAGGGATTAGGGCCATAATCAGATTTCAGTGGGAAAAAACCCCACCCTCAAAGGAGTATATGTGCTTAAAGGGGAACAAGCTCATCTCAGAGAGGGGTATTGCATTGTCAGCACACCTTTAGGAAAAGGCAAAGCAAATGTGGATTCAGACCGACAGGCACCTTGTTATTCTGCCCAAGTAGCTGGCCCAGGCAAGGAGAGCGGGCTGACGTGTGGCTGCTACCACAGGAGCCAGCACTGCAAAAAAGGAGAACACCTACGTGAAAATTCACATTTTTGAGTGTGAATTATGGTCAGGCTCAACAAACTGCACCAAAGAAAAGCATTCGGTCACGTGCACGGAAGGAATAAATCGGATTTCTACTGTTTTGCCTTATCTCATAGTTGGAAATTCTAGTGATTGTGATGCCCTATAGACATAATCATAGAATCGTTTAGGTTGGAAAAGACCCTCAAGATCCTTGAGTCCAACCGTCGCCCTAGCACTGCCGAGTCCACCAGTAAACCATGTCCCTTTTTAAACACCTCCAGTGATGAGGACCCAGTCACTTCCTGGGCAGCCTGTTCCAATGCTTGACCACCCTTCCCACAAAGAATGTTTTCCTAAGATCGAATCTAAACCTCCCCTGGCACAACTTGAGGCCATTTCCTCTTGTCCTATCACTTGTCACTTGGGAGAAGAGACCCACCCCCACCTGCCTACAGCCTCCTTCCTTTCAGGGAGTTGCAGAGAGCAATAAGGTCTCCCCTGAGCCTCCCTTCCCCAGGCTAAACAACCCCTGTTCCCTCAACTCCTCCCCATAAGATTGGTGCTCCAGAACCTTCTTCACCAGCTTCATTGCCCTTCTCCAGACATGCTCCAGCACCTCTACACCCCTCCTGAAGTGAGTGGCCCAAAACTGAACACAGGGTTCAAGGTGCAGCCTCATCATGGCCTAGTACAGGGTACAGTCATTGCCCTTGTCCTGCTGACCACACTAGTTATGATGCAAGCTGGGATGCTGTTGGCCTTCTTGGCCACCCGGGCACACTGCTGGCTCATGTTCAGCCAGCTGTCAGCCAGTACCCCCAGGTCCTTTTCTGCCAGGCAGCTTTCCAGCCACTCTACCCCAAGCCTGTAGCATTGCGTGGGGTTGGTGTGACCCAAGTGCAGGACCTGGCACAGCCTTGTTAAATCTCATACACTTGGCCTCGGCCCATCAGTCCAGCCTGTCCAGATCGCTCTGAAGAGCCTTCTTACTGTCAAGCAGATCAACATTCCCCTCCCGACTTGGTGTTGTCTGCAGACTTGCTGAGGGTGCATTCAATCCCCTCATCTAGATCATTGATAAAGATGTTAACCAGCACTGAGCCCTGGGGAACACCACTTGTGATGGGCCACCAACTGAATGTAACTCCATTCACCACCACTCTTCAGGCTCAGCCATCTGGTTAGTTTTTCACCCAGCAAAGAGTACACCTGTCTAAGCCATGAGCAGCCAGTTTCTCCAGGAGAATGTTGTGGGAAATGGCATTAAAGGCTTTAGTAAAGTCCACCTAGACAACATCCACAGCCTCTCCCTCATCCACTAAGTGAGTCAACTTGTATGGTTGTCCCGTACATGCCATGTGATGGCACTCAAGATGATCCGCTCCATAACCAAAGAATTTTGCCACTGTGTCTAGATACAGAATAGTGAGCTATGTATGACTCTACAAAGCATCTTTGAATGGACTAAGTAGTTTTTGTTTACAGAAAAAATGACCAGAAACAAAATATACACTGATCCACTCTGCACTGGAGCAGGCATCAGGACAGACACTGCAATCAAAATGAAGCACAGGGACTACGAGAATTGCAGAGCTTACTGGCCTCAGCTCTCTGCCTGTCAATCTACTCCTTGGCACAGAGGCCCAAGCAAGCATTTGCAGAGAAAATTTGGGAAAAGTTCTCATCAGTTTTTAGATCCAGGAGGAAAAATACAAGAGCTTACAAACCCTGGTATGTGTTTTATACTCCTTCCAAAGCGTATACGAATAGCAGTTTCTTCTAGTGAAAAACTCAAACAAGATAGAAATCGATGTAACACAAAATGAACTTCTACACCCTCTACTGCTTTAGCGAGGGGTTGGTTTATTTTTTGGGGGGGGTTGTTTGTTTGTTTTTTAAAGCTTCATATTTTCACACCTAAGATTCAGACTTTTTATTTCTTGATGCAGCAGATAGGAAGTGGAAATCAAAATTTTCACTCAATCGGTCACATTGGACTTTTAGTCACAAGCATAGTACTGCAGAAGTTTCAGCTTAAATGATTAAGTATTATTTTTTATTTTTTTAGCAGTTTAGCTTGATTAATCTGTCACCCCAATAAATTATAATCAATATTTTCATTAAACTGTTTTCCATAGTAAAGCTAAACTAGTAAAAAAAAAAAAACCGAAAAAACAGTAAGTGGGATTTTTGTTTCTAGGAAAAGGTAGTACAGAATACGAAATTTACCCAAACCAAATGACAGTACTTTGGAATGAGTACTTTTGGGAGTCCCAAACAGTTTTTACATGCTCTGCTACAACAAAAAAGACCTTTTCAGAATTGTGCTGGGTTTGAGTCCCATGAAACCAGCTTGTGGGGCTGTATTTTGCCTTGCCTTCCACAGCAAGTCTGCCCAGTATCATTACATGAGACAAATCCAAGGAAATAGGACTGGTTTTCAATTTTGTTGTTTCTGGGATCAGGACAGAGATGGAGAAAAGATGGGTAAGTATGAATTAGAACAGCCTTACATGGATTTCTTGTGCCATGTTATGATCAGAACTGCTACCCAAGGAGTTCCTTTGATTTATTGCTTATTATTTCATGAAAACTACAGAGCTGATGGGTATAGAGACAGTCATGCTTTTATTTGGGCTATTTTCTATCTCCTCTGCCATCCATTGTAACAGAGAAATGGATCTGATAGGATGGATGCAGAAAAAAAATGATGGTTGCATGGATTCAAGTAAAGACAAATTGCCTTGCTGAATCTTTGCAATTAGTGATATTACAGGACAGAAAAGCAGGCTGAGTGCCAAATTGTTGAATCCTTAAGACCAACAGTTAGGAAAAAAAACCCCACGAAATGCATTTACTTGTGAACTTGGTATTCTGACTGTGGAACATACTGGGAGAGAGACGTGGAACTCTGCACACTCATCCTTCACAGAGGAAAACACATTAAGAGAAGTCCCATTTTCCCTGGCTACAATGTTTGAAAAACCACACAGTACACAGCACAGAAGTACCTCCCATGTACCCAGTGTATCTATGTCAGATGTATCAATACAAGCAATTTTTTTGTTATCCTCAAGGCATAACTATTAATACATATCATTATACATAATTTATAAACATATTACTACAAAGATAGCAAGACAAGACATGGAATGATACATATACCTCTAACAGGCCAATAGCTGGACCCACTCATTTCATGTTACCTTTGAGCTAGGATGTACACATTTTGCACACTTATTCTTTATGGTCAGATGAGACAGATGGGCAAACTGTAAAGCTTCCAGTTAAGAAAATGAAAGTCATATAACATCATTAAGCGTATGTATTGAGCCATCATCAAGACATTCTCTGTATGGCAGGTAGCGAGGAAAATGTTAATTTTAACATTGGAGATACACGGGACATCATGCATTGCATTGCACCACTGTCATCAAATGGCAAAGAAACGTTAGCACCAAAACACCAAGCCTTTCATAGATTTTGAGTATAGCAATTTCTCATAGTTTAAGGAGGAATGACAAATAGTAAATACTTTTTCAGCTGAGGGTTAGTATAAACTGTCCAATACTATTTAAATTGTGGTAGAAAATTTAGCATCCCACATTCTTTTAGCATGAAAAATTTTTTTATGTTTTAGGAAATCTAAAAAGGAAAAATCTCACTTAAGGTGATGACATATTAAGTTCATATGCTTGTCTTAAAAACCTGTATAATCGATATTTTGAAGTCTGAATGTGCCTTATGAAAAGCTATGCCACTGCTGCTGAAATAGACAAGTTTTGTAAGCAATGTTTTGAACAAATGAATCTGCAGAAGATCTTTGTATACACATATCCATTTTGTGATAAACCAGAATCATTTTACAAGCAAGTTCATAGAATGAATGAATTACTGAAGGGTACCACAATACACACAGAAAGTAAACTGGATATTACAAACGATACCAGCAAATAAAGAGCATTTAGAACCACGAAATGTATCTAAAGCATAGTAGAGACTTGCCACTTAAAAAATAATTAACTGTAATGAAATACACTTCTGGAAACAAACTTGCTTTACTTCTCTTTTATGGAAGATGAAAATGGATTAGAAGCATTCCTGGGCTTTTTTTTCTTAGTCTCCTCTGTGCTTCCAAAGACAGAAATGAGTTGATTGACAAAGCTGAAGAAATTGCACTGGAGGGTTGAGAAGTTTATTTCAGGACTTACAACTTTATCTAATATTCCTACTAATAAGTCCGTAATTGTTGTATAAATTAACTTAATATTTAGTCCTACTCATAAATCTGATATACACAAAAGGTACTTTTTGGTCTTTTACTTACTCCAAGCATAAAAAGCCTATCTACTTTAGTGAAAAAATTACACTTTTTTTTTTTTTCTTCGAACTAGACTTCAGCTCTGCCATGAAGGCTGGATTTTATTTCTGCTTGTTCATCAGGAACAGAATTGGCCACCAGGGATCTGATCTTTCAAACATGTTTAAAGTTAAACACATGAACACTTCCACTGGCTTCAGCGGGACTACTCATATCCCAAAAGCCAAGCACATGAACATAACCCTATCATCTTACACTTGTGCAAAACCAACACAAGATCTCTGTGTAGGTTTGCTCCCAGATGATGATGCTTTCAATGAAGGAGAAAAGTATGGTTAATTAGGTTGGGTGAAAATCTAGCATGGCTGTAGCACATCTGAGACCTGAACTAGAATTGGATAATATACTTTCATACAGAATACAGAAACCTATTTATTTAGATCTCTATGGTACACATCATTGTGTGGTGTGGGGATACACAGAGACTGACCGCTTTATTACATGGTAGACTTGAGAGTTTTGATCTGCTAGGTGCCTGTACAGCACAGCAACAAGTTCAGAGAGGTTAATTCCAAAACCTGCTGAAGGTACAGGTCCTTGCATTAAATCTGACTCCAAAATGGACCATCAGCTTCAGTTTGAGAATCAGCTCTCAATACATCATTCAAGCAACAATTTATAGCATCCCTTAGATAATCTGTATTATTCGATAAAAAGTACAAATTATGAGATGCAAAGATTGGATACAAAGATGAGATATAAAGAGTAATGAAATGAGATGCTTTACACAAATCATCAGAAAGCAAGTTTAGAAGGAAAACTGGGCTAATGACTGATGGAGAAGTAAAGCTTACCAGGTAATTTTTGGCGCTCACAGTAAATTTCTACAACTAAACTCACCAGAGGGGAAAAAAGTTAGAAGCAATCAGAAAAGCACCAAATTAAGCCAATAATGTTACAAGAAAAATAAGGACAGTGAGCAGAACTATCTCCAACCAATGCTGGTTACATTATTACACAATTTGTCTGATATAATTACAGTTTCAAGACAGCGCTAGAGGTGAACACTCTTACATTTGAAACAAGGAGGATTTAGAGCCACAAGACTTAAATTGACCTGAGGCTGGAAATGAAAAACACAAAAGACTAACAAGAGCCTATATAAAATAACAACAGCAGGAACAGGATAGAAATAAATCTCCCACCAACAATAACACAAAAGAGAAATAAAAGACAGATTTCAAGACTGGCTCACTCAGGCCACAGTGAAATAGCAGTAAAGGCAGTGTGCTAGTAACCTCTGATCCTGGCAAATCCCATGCTCACACAGCAATGAAAATTGTTAAATGGAAAGATGTAGCAGCGCTTGTGGAGCTTGGTGGAGGAATGCACCTGCCTGCAGGGAACAGTCTGGAGGTTGATCTGCACAGACATAGTCCTCTGCATAAATAACAAGCTCACCTGTACACACAAAACATTCTCTTTATTTCTGTCCAAACAGTTACTAAACACAGGTACAAGTCCAGGAAACATACACTCTGATTCCAACTCTTTCATAGCCTTTGAGACCCCCATGTTCTTCAGTCCCATTACCAGGGAGGCAGTAAGGATGGCTAGTTGCATATCACTTTTCATTATCATTATATATTCATTGGGAGAAGCTGTAGTTTTCCCATCTCCACAATTTTTTCATGCTTTAACAATTTCCCCTACAGCATGATGAAGTTAAGTCCTTTCAAACACTTTAGGAAAGGGGAAGAATAAAGACCAAACTAATAGTCCAGTGGTATTTGTTGGCACATGGATTTTGTTTCTCTTAGAGACAAATGGGAACCTCTCTAGATAACTTGGTTCTGAGGTGTCTAACTAGAAGGCCTATTACAAACCACCTCCAAATAAATAAATTCGTATGAGAGTATACAGATTGATGAGTCATTCTGCAATAGAAAAGCATTGTCAACAAACAAATGATCACCTACAACTAAAACGCTATTGTAGCCCCTTGAACAGCACACTACTTTTTCCTAAAAATTAGAAATAAAAAGTTAAGATTGTTCCAGCACATTCCTAAAGACTGAAACTTTGGGATATTTTCATTTCAGGTCTGCTTCTCAGGTTTGCATTCATACTGTCTGTACTGTTCAATCAGATGCTTACAAAAATCAACCGAAAGGTGAAGCAAATAGCCGATTTGGGGTTAAACTGTAAGAATACAGCGCAACATAACATTTGTGGAGAATATTCAATGACTGGGCAAATGGTGCTGACAGAAGACAGGTGCCTAAAAGACAGGATTCTTTGTACTGATACACATAAGGGTAAGTATTGTCCTAGCACATCATATATAAAAGTATATACTCGTATGCGTTATAAATGCTTACTTACTACACCACACATCCAAATCTAAGTAGCAGACTACTTAAACAAATAGTCTAGTGATCCTCAAGCATATTTTGTAGGTAACGTCGAGCCCCAAACCGGTATCATACTGTTGGGTGCCCCAGCCGCCTGCCAGCAGCAGCATCTCTGTCCCCCGACCCTCGGCTGTCCAGGGGCGGGAGGGGGCTGGGGACGGCCACGCCGCAGGGTGCCTGCAGCAGCTGCTGCTTAACGCCGAAGGCTCAAAAGAGGGCGGCACAGATTTGTCACCCTGTGCAAGCACTTGCTCTGTTTTCTTTAAGCCCAGCGATTTAAGCCATGCAGGGGCTCCCTCTGCTGTTCTTTTGTTTGCAGAACTATAAAAGGGAAAAAACCCACCCCACTCTGTGGCCACTTACTTTTTGCGGAGGAAGAGGAGGAGGGGAGAGAGGCTTTTGACACGCCTCCAGTACATCACAAATTCTCTTTTCTGCTCTTCTGTGCCAACTCAGTCTGTTGGCCTCAGTACTAGGTCTCTGAATATGAAATAATTATTTGAGACAAAGATGTGTTTATATACAAGTATTTACATAGCACATGTCTTCTTTGCACTGCAAGAAAAGAAATAAAATAACCCAGCTACACTAAAAAAGCTTAAAAGGAACTCCAGCAAAATTGGCAGTTAGCTGATACTCTAGATGAGCTGGTGGTTTCAAACAATGTCTTCTTACAGGTTTTACTAGGAATGACACTTGGGCAGCCTGATGCAGGAAACTTTTAAAACCAGTTAATTGTGGAACCCCCCTGGGCATTCACTTCACACCTCCACATCGTGCACAGTGGGAAGAAGCCACATCTCACACTGAAAGAACGTAACAAACCCTCCTCTGCTTTTTAATACTTCAAAAAACACCACCACCACGGCAGCAGCAGCACTCCCAACCCTGCAAAATAACCAAAGCTTTCTCCTTATTTCTGTTTTAAAGGTGTCTAGATGACCATCTAAAGCAGTCTTTTAAAACTCTTTGTCTTTCCTTGCTGTTTTTATTCTTTAAGTTTCTGATAAATTAGGTGGAAAACATTTGCATGCAAAAACATCAGTCTAGAATCTTTATAAATCTTTAGTCCATATGTGGAATTTATATAAAGTTAACTCCAAAGAGCTCTCTCTACATTCGTTGTAAGGAGATATGAAACTCTAAAAAAAAACGTAAAGAAAGGGTCAGGACTTCTTTTTTTCACTTAAGTAGCTAGATAGAAAAGTTTAAGGTCTTTGTAATTTCAACAAATTTCTTCCACTGGCCACTAGGCAAAAAGAAAAAAAAAAAGAAGTACATTCTATCCATTTTCAACATGCCTTCGAGGAGGTGAAAACTCAGGCATCACCTTCTACCTTAAGCAAAAAGTATTAATTTTCCTTTTAAGCATAAAGCTTTTCCAAAAGCTACAGTAGAAAAAAATAATTGTTGTGCTGTTATTGGAAATTACGATTTATAGAAACTTTGACTTTGTTTCATAACAATCACCTGCTTTTTAAAACCCAAAGGCAAAGGAAAACACCATCAGCATTTATATTGACAAGAATGTTCCTAAATGCCTTATCAGGGTGATTTAATTTTCCTTCTGTCTGCTGAATTTGCTTTCCATAAAGATCTGGACACATACAAGAACATGGATGTTTACTTTGCCTGCTGTACTGTTAAGAAAGTAACTCAGGATCACAGAGCAGCCTTTTGCTGCAGCTGATCCCTCTGGATCTGGCCTAGCCTCTCAGGCTGCACTTCCCGTCTGCACCCACCTATGTGCTCTGAAAGCAGAATGAAAAAAAAAACAAAATTTGGCAAAGCGCCATTTAAAAAAAATACCAAAAGATTCGCTACGCAGGTTGAACTTCAAAGAATCTTTAAAAAACAAAACCAATCAAACCAACTGTGCAGAATCCTAGTTATTCCTTGGCTTCATCACACAGTGTACGGGTCTTTCCTAGGATCAAGTTTGAGCCCTTAATAATGGGAAACCCCAACCTCTTTACAGCATTGGGAAGACCCATGAAGGGTTTGTATCATCAGAGCTAAAACAACTTCACTGAAGCAAGGCTGGGGGTTTGATTATTTTTCCTTATGAGCAAGAGTTGATTTAGAAAACCATAAAATATACCAAAACCCTATTTTTTATTTCTTAGTTAAAATCATCAGTTATTTCAAAAATTATTTTTCACAGTATCTATTTAAAGACAGAAGTAGCGACTAACAGATTTGAGTACCACGTTTATTAAGAACACTCCTAAGAACAGATCAAAATCTAGAACCAGACTGACCACCTCTTATGCACAGTGGAGAACTTCCTGTTTGCAAATTTTGACTGATTCAGAGGACTCATCATCTGTACAAATGGGCAGCGATGTAAGGATGTGTGAATCCATACTTCTATCTTGCCCCCTATTTTAATTTCATACTATTATAACTGACAAATGCAAAGCATTCAAAGTGTTCAGCAGACTATTGCCCCCATAGGTTGCATGCTGTGTTTAGGCAAGTAGACCTTATATAGGCGATCAAACGATTGTCACTTTGTGAGCACTCCTGCAAAGCACCCTCTTAGGATGGAGAGGCCAGCAGATCTCCCTCTTCCTCTGAGTTTGTGATCTACTCATGCATTGATCCAGCAACCCTTGTTACAACATGGCTAACTTCCTACCCACAGTAAAAGCAATACAGAAAGCACCACAGTGCCTCAAGAAGTCACTAACATCCACTGGATGTCAAAGCAAGCTTTTATAACAGACTCCCTATTACTACCCTGCTCTTCTCTCCCACTACAGAAAGAGAACATGATAGTAAGGCATTGGCCAGACCCTACATTTCCACACACAACTGGTAATAAGTTGTACATGCTCCCTTTATATCAATAAACCGTGTGTCAAGAGTAAAGGTGGTGATGGTGGGGGGTTGGTTGCTTGGGGAATTTTTTTTTTTGTTTGTTTGGTTTGGGTTTGGTTGGGGTTTTTTATGTTTTTTTGGTTGGTTGGTGGTGTGTTGGTTTTTTCTTAATAGTATGCCAAGACACACTTCTGCTTCCTAAATGGGGCATTTGAGGCCTTGAACATTCTGTTTAGTTCCCATGGTAGCACAGTTCTTCCTTCAATATTCTTTGGAAAAAGGAGATGTAAGTTTTCTTGATCATTTCTGTTTTTCATGATAGGAAGGAAAATAGTTATTCTTGCCATGTTCTGAAGTTTTTTAAGCTTACAGAAGTGTTTATAAGTAGAGTGACTTTTAACTTTGATTACATTTTCTTAAGAACAGAGAACACATAATATTGTTGCAGGTAATGCAGGAAGGTAGCAGAAAAAACAGGCTGGTGAATATGAGCAAATCTGATCAGCATTCCTTCCTTGAAACACAGGAAACAGCTATGGCCCACACCACTTTTTATCGTGGACATTGAAGCAGGATTAAAAGAAGAGTTCTTAACCAGAGTATTTAACATTCATTGACAGAGAATAGAGCAACCCAGAAAGTTCCCACTCTGTCACCGTCTATGCCCTCCAAACCATCTCCCTTCTGTGGCACCAAATACAAGTAATACATTTCTTTCCTTCCCAGTAATTTACTGTTTTGTAGATAAACTTAATCATCTCCACTATCTCCCACATAATTTTTTTACAAAAACCAAGACCCACTATAAAACGAAGTCACGCAGGAAAGATTTACTAAAAGGAATACAGATTTGCTATTATACAGGAAGGTAATAGCTCTACTGCCCCTTACCTTGCCTTCAGAGGGGTAGAAGTTCACTAGACTGCAGCAGTAGGTATTTCTCTACATGTTTCTTGTAGTTTTAAGATTAAAGAACTCCCTAGCAGAACAGCTAATGATAATAGCAAAAGAGTATGATACAAATGTATTTTGTCATGTTGCATAGTATTCATAAATGTGTTTTATACCAGTATCTCTTCTATAAGGTGAGTATGAAAAAACTGCATTTTTTTCTTCACCTTTAAAGATAATGAGACTTCTCAATTTTGCAGAAATCTGTCTGATGATGAAGAAAGGATATTTCCTGCAATTGCCAAAGGACCAAGGTCTGCCAGAGAGGCTCATTTTTCTTGCATCATCTTACAGTAACAGTCCACCACGGTATATGCTGGCCAGCACAGCATCTGGAAATGCTGCAGCTGAACTTGAAAGCCAGAGCACACTGTGACAAAATATTACAAAGCTATTTACAGTGACACTAAGGCAATAAAGATCAGAGCATAGTTTTGGCACAGACGAAAATTCAGGCCTCAACTTCATGTTTGCGAATACTATCTTTTTCTGGTCACATGTAACTATTCGCTTAAGATAACTTATTTATTCATTTTAAGAAAGAAGATAATGGCATCAAGTATTTAATTACTACAGTAGACTAAAGAGAAAATAAAATCCTTAATTTACATCTTAAAAAAAAAAAAAAAAAGCACAAAAAACCAACTCACAGAACTTTTTCAAATGTGCTCTTAAACTGTCCCAGAACTTTTTTACTGTTGTTTTATTCTTTCTCTGGAAACTGTCCTGCTGCTTCTCTGAAATATGTACAATACAAATTCTAGACAGAAATTTAATAAGCAGGTAATACAAACCTACAGAAATGTATACACATGTTCAGTACTAGATACATATATATATATATTCTATGCTATGGGAAGTGCACATTCCATGTACTTGCTGTATAGCTGGATAGATAAACACTAGTTGAAATGAGAGTACTAAAGAGGAAAATTGTCTTGAAATCTGACTGGGTGATTATATTTAGACTCTGAAAGACCCACTGAAGGGGTAATCATCTGCTTTGCTAAGTAAACCCCTGGAATAAACATTGGATGTACAGTATTAGTCTGTAACCTAGCAAATCATTGCAATGTAGGACACTGTGTGGATTACAAATGTGCATTAAATTACATATTGTTACAGAGTTTTTTCCCCCCTTAGGATGTTCTCCTTCCTGTCTGACAATATGTTGCCATGCTATAAAAGCCCTAATGCCCATTTCAACGATTAGCTGTACATCAGCATTACTACTTCAAATCCACAAGTTTCACATCAAGCATTAAATGGGATGAATATTGATCTGCTAAAGAGGATTTATTTATTTCTAGCTCTATCCAAAGATCAACTACTAGCAGCTTTTGGTGGATCTGTTGAGCTCTCATAGCACAAAGCTACTGCATACATGACACCGGACTTGACATTTCAGTTCTGGAAGAAAACCAAACAGTAAATTCACTGCAATAATCCTAGATAAATGAGATGATCACTGGAAAAGCTGAGATAGTTAAGTGGTCTATCAGAAAAGTCCAAAGGATGATATTGAACTGTTGCTACATAGTAGCTTCTCTCACGACAACAAGGCACAAGATCACCATACCAGGTGCCACTACCTTTGCCTTAAAAAAAGCACCGTGTCTTCAGATTATCTTGGAACACCACTTCACAATTATGTTCTGGGCTGAAAACAGTATACTTAATATAAGTCTAATCAGATACGTACCAAGATCACAGTATGTACCCATTCATTCCTTTTTTGTCCTGTTCGGTCAATAACACACTAATAACTGTATAATGCATTCAAGAAATACAGACTTATATTTCAGTCCTCGCAGCACAGCTAGTAGGTTTTTCGCAATTTTATAGCTGTCCTCAAAACCTTCTTTTTATTATATTTCAGTAGAGATCGTTTTCTACTCTTTGGCACTGATAAAGTAGAAAAACATAGAAATGAGTTGATAAGGATTGCAAGCAAATTAGATGAACTGGTTAGTTGCTTTGCCTTTTATTCTCAAATGACAAGGGCACAAGAGAATGCTATGTTTTCACTAACTTTGACAAGGAGCATTTGAAATGTCAATGTAAGAAGCCATGAAATTTTTGCTGTGTCACTCACACAGGAAACTGAAAAAGTCAGTCAAAACATTGCCTCAGTACTATGATTTCATCAAGCCGTATCATTCCAGTAGCTAATAACATCATCCTAGTCATCTGCTAAACGTTTCATTTTTATTTATCTGATTTCTCTTCACCAATTTTCCCTTATGGGAGCGTATTAATTTACATAAGAAAGAAACAGACATATAATGGGGATATTTGCTACCATTAAACATTGCCTCATTTTGGCTTCTTATAAGACCACAGTTCTCAAAAAGCCCCCACAAAAAAAACATCAAAAAAAAAACCCTATGCAGCATGTTATCAAGAACAGATCTGAAAGCTGAAAACCAATGCTTTGCTTTGGTTGCTTGAACTCTGTAAATTTCTAAATGTCCTTGCCACAGGTAGCACTCAGTTTAATTATGTTTTTGTCTATAGAACAGTATCTGCTTTGCCAAGGATTGAGGACTTTGGGCCAGTTCCAAATGTCAATGAGAGAGAAAGAAAATGTGTTTCAGCATTAGCCTTCCATTTAGACAAACCCAAATTACATATCTCTCTCTTTTTTCTTTTTTTTTTTTAATATCTCCCATTTCGTCTGTGTATAAAAAACCACCAGTGCTTCTGAAGACAGTGTTGTGATATATGTTCAAATGTATTTCAAACGTAGAGGCATGTATTACTTATAAAATGTCCTAAATAAAACAGCTCAAAACAAGTTTGAAAAGGTAATCTGAAATCTTTTCTGAGTGAGCTCTCTCCATTTAAGTATCTTTAGTGAGAAAACATTGCAGAGCCCCCTACAAAGTTTTCTCTTCCAACAGACCATTTCATTCTTTTGTGAAAAAGAGAAGAAAATAAACTGAAACAGTATAACTGTAAGTAAATAGTGATAGGAGAGTCAGTTATATGTTGCCTGAAGCTTTCAGGCTACCTGTATCTGGAACATGTGAAACGATAGTAAATTGATATCCTGAGAAGTAAGAATCATTTTCCTGTTTTTTGTATTCTCTATACAGCACTCTATAAACTGCCTTCTAGGAACAGTGTCCAAATTTGCAATATAGTTTGGTAAAAAGATAATTACAGTTACTAATTATTTCCATTTTTTTCCACTACTAAATAAATTAAAAATAATGGAATGTAATATAAGGAAAACTTAAATAAAAGGATAACATCTATAAACATTTCTGTAGGTTTTTTGGGAGTATCTTTCACAAGGAAATAAAATCAGAAATATTTGCTTAACTTTAGTTTAGTACATGATGCTTTTACCTAACAATAACTCCTTTCTTCACAAACACTTCATAACACATGTCATTCTGAAACAGATTGCAATGCTTGTGGTTTGAATAGAACAGCAAAGTTTCAGACACGGTGAAACCCTGTATTCTGCCTTTTATCCTCCCCACGTCCTTTTGACATCCCTATGGTCATTTCTGCTTTTGCAACTTTCTGTATTATTTTATTAAAAAAGGCATAACGTCTTTTCTTCTTTCTGCCCTTCCCCCCACTCTTTGCACAAAATTCCCGAACTGTTGAAAAATGGTTACGCTTTTTGATTATTTTATAGTGAGCTTAAAACCAACCCCCTTTTTCCTTTTTCTTCTCTTTCTAGATTAATTTACTCATTTTTAGAGCCCATCTAATCTGCATATAGAAAATGAAAAGCAAAGATGCTGTAAAACTACGCTCAGTGTTGAAATAGAGACACTGGTCATCACTGGAATAGGCAAGGGTATGACCAAAGGCCAAACTCTCCTGCAGATCTTCCACTGAGTAATGTGAAAAAGAACAGCAGTAAAGCAATGCATACCAGCACCGCTTTTTCAGGCAGCAGCATCTCTCAAACGTGCTATATTATCATTTAAATCACAGATACTTTTGCAAGTCGTATTTCCACACAAAAGAACATTGCACTGTGTCCTTTTCTGCCTATTTCATGCATGCACATATTTCTCTCTTGGTACAAAACACCAACGTATCTAACGTCATGTGCTTATTAGGAACTTTGGGAAGTCAGTCCCTCTTGTCCCCCCACCCCCAAGTACTCAGGTTTTTAGGAAGGATCATAACCCAAACAGGGCTATATGATGAGCTCCATGTAATACATGCACCATGTGAAATACAGATGAGGATTTTTTTTTTTGTAGGTATTGTTTTACAAGTCACAAATTCTAACACTGCCTAAACAAAACTCCTAGCTGCATAAAAAGATGCAATAAACCTCTCTAACAGTAGCTGATTTGTATGCAACATTGACCATAAGGGTAACTCTTCAGTAAACCTGAATCTCATATATAATGCATAGCAGTTAATAAATCATAGTAAAATCAGGTGGCTTAGAGCCAACAATACCCAACTAGTAATGGAAAGGGGGGAAAAGATTTATAGACAGACAGACTCTGTCTGGATTTTGCTCTTAAGAGGCTCACACAGTACAGTGGGAAGATGTTGCTGTGGTGGACAGATCTGTGTCATGCTGACTCACTTCATCCTTCCCCCAGCATTGCCCCTCACTTACCCCAGGTGATGGCTCTTCTCTCCAGTCTTCCTCTTTGACCTTCCACTGGTTCCTTGTCTGTCCACCCCCCTGCATGCAAGCTGGAAAAGAGAGAGATCAAGATGAGATCAGAGTATTGATCTCAAAATTTCACAAAAACAGCCCACGGTAGATTTCAAACTTTAAAAGAGCCTCTTGAAACTGGTTTCTTAACCCTCAAAAAGCCATGCTACAAAGTATTCAAAGTGTGACACATTTCCCAGCTTCAAAATGTGATTTTACGCAAGGGAGAAAACACACTTCAGTGTTTATGGGAAGAATGGTTTTTTTCTGCTTTAAAAATCAAAGACAACACTTCTCTCTCTGTTCTCATTGGAGATCCAGGAGAGCAGGATATTGGAGAAGACTGCTGCTGCACAGATCTGAGAAAATACTTTTTTTAATATTTTTTAAAGCCTGTCCATAGCAATCAGAGGCCCTTAGTCAGACAAGTGTTGGCACAAGATTAAGAAGCAGCACCTCAAAGTTAAGTATACTTGCAGATTAATCAATAGGAAGTGTGATGTTAATTGCAGAGATGTGAAAAACTAGCCTGGTGTACTTATTTCCTGAGTTAAGAATCACATTGTGAAGTTACACTAATGCTTAAGTCATTTGGTTATCGGTTTACCTTCGTGTATGATACTCACTTTAACTAAGGGGAAAACGTTTCTCTTTTTGGTTTGGTTATATTGAGTTTATGGTTGTCCTTGCTGTAAGCACCCTGGTTCAGGATTCAGCTCGGGAAAACGGCAGCAAAGTTTCTAAATCGAATTAAAGCCGAATCCCACTTCCCCGCCCCCAAAAGCAAATTACAAAACGTGCTTGTTTACAACAGGTTTTCTCAACCCCTTTTTGTTATTAAAAATACCCGGCTGTCAGATTGATACGACTCGACGAAAAGGTTTAAAAAATCAAAAGCACCCTACAGCAGGGAAACCCGCCGCACAGACCAAGCGAGGGCACGGCACCGAAATACCAGCGGGACTAACAGAGCCCTGCGGCATCACCCTCCGCCGGGGGACACGCCGTTACCGGGGGCTCCCCGGCAGCCCCGCGATGAGGGACCGCTCCCCGCCACGGCACCTCCGAGCGAGCCCTTCCCGTGACAGAGCGGCGTCTCATCCCGTGCGGCGGGAGCGGGGCTTTCCCCGGTCGCCAGTCACCCGCCAGGCGACGCTTCTGCTGCCGGCGGAGGGACACGGGCGACCACTGGGCCCCGGGTGGCCGTCAGGGCGCGCCCGCGCAGGGCGATGCCGCCTCAGAGCCCGCCGCTCCCCTCGGGGCGCCCCCATGGCCGGCGGCGCTCCGGCAGGGCGGGCCGCGCCGCTGCCGAGATACCCCGGCTCGCCCCGAGCTTTAGCGGCGATTTACTCCCGCCGCCTCCGGAGCGGTGGCGCAGCCCCGGCCGTGGCACTAGATGGCAGCACCCGCTTGCGGAATGCCGGAAAATGGCGCTCGCGGCGGGCTAGGCCGGGCCGGGCCGGGCCGGGCTGAGGGGAGCGGGCGGCCGTCTCCCCAGCCTCGCCGGCGCTGGCTCCTGCCGCACGGCCCGGCCTCCTCGGGAACGGCCCGGCCTCGGGTACGGCCCGGCCTCGGGTACGGCCCTTCACCGCCACCTCCCGCGCCCGGGGCCCGGCCGGGCCTTTGGGGTCACGACACCCTCAAGTACGCGTAGGGGCACGCACACACAAAAAAATAATAATAACAAATAATAATAACACCCAAACCCAAACACAGTGAGACTCTGACTAGAAACAAAATCACTGCAGCAAAATCGACGGAAATAACATGAAGTCTACCATTTCAGAAGATAAATATTTAAGTATAGCCTACTGCTGGGGAAGAGAATGGAGGTTTTTTTTCCCGTTGACCTCAGCAGCAGTAGGTTTGAGTTCAAAGAGGTGGAATAATACATTCTTCAGTGTTGCTCATGTACGATCTTGTTTTTTACAAAACTTTGGGGTTTTCCTTACATGACAAATTACTTACTTGCAGTGTCACATGGCAGTGATGCTAAGTCCTTCAAAATGATGGCTAAAAGCCAGTCTCAATAGTATTTATTTAGGGATAATAATAAGGAAATGAGAGCTCTTAACATGTAATTCAAGTTTGTTCACTTTTTCTGTATAGTTTAGTCTGTTTTGCAAATTTTTGATGACGTAGAGCAACACGACTAATACAAATAGTTACAGGTTTACAGAGCTTTCATCTCTGCACAGCTTTAAAAAGACGTTAAGTGAATTCCTGTGAAGTAACCCACATGTAAAACCATCTTGCAAACAAACAGGCAAGTCTTAAAACTTGTGAGCAACCCCACAAGAAAGGGGGTCTCAGCTGCTGCCCCCCTGTCCTGGAGGCACGGCAGGGGCTGGCCTCAGCACCAGTTGAGCCTGTTGCCCCACACAGCTCTCCAGCGCATCAACACCCCCCCCACACACCCCCCCTCGAAAAGCCTGCTACAGGCTGGATCTACTCATTGTTATTCCTTTGCCTCAAGAGCGTTGCCAATCCAGAGGGTGGCCACAGGCATCCTACCCTAACAGCACCTACACAGGCTGTGCAGGTACAGCTTGTGCAGGTGCTGTTAGAAGGACAGGACAGGACAGGCAGGAAGGTGACCACCCAGAACGCAGCACCCATGCGCTGCCACCACGAGGAAAGCATCACTGGAAGGCACTGCAAATTCCAGCCCTCCCTACCCCATCAAACTGGGAAAAACAAGGCCCAAAGGTTGTGCAAGCACAGAGAGTGTGCTGATGAATGAAAGCACACACTTCTTATGTACACAACTGCCAACAAATAGCAAAATCAAAGCAAGCAAATGGTTTTCTGGCAAGAAATGTAAACCTACTAACTCCACTCCACATTGTCTTTACAAACAGCCATGAAAGTGTTATTCCAGAATTCATAGTTAGACCTGGTAATATTTTGCTGCCAGACTGCGAGGATATACAGTCTATACAGTGTCTCGGTCTGTGGTTTGTCTCTATAGCTCTTAGCGAGAATATTCCACTGTCAATCAATCCTAAACAGAAAAAAGATACTGCTTCGGCTATTAAATAAAACCAAGAACACATATGAACTAAGAAGATCAGATGAAATGGATAGCAAAAAGTATAAAAACCCTCCAGGTTAATCAAGTAATGAATTATTTGAGAAAAACTGTAAATAATAAACATCTTTTCTTTCAACAGGATCTCTGAAGCTAGAACTGCAAAGAGCAGAAATCCTAAATATCTTTTGGCCAAAATTCCAGTAAAAAAATATTATTATTTCAGTGGGTGGGTGGGGGGATCAGCTAACACCCTCCTTTTGCCCTGCTGCCTCAGCTTCTTCTGTAAGAGTTACATGCTCCACATTCAAGAGTGCTAATGACGCTACATGGGTGCAGCCTGTCTGAGATGTGTTTAATTGCTGTCTAATCCCCATTTATCGCTAATGGATGAGAGTCACAGAGGAAGTGGGGCCCCCTAAAAAAATATTAGAAGAAAACAATAGAGATTTTAAGTCCTTGATAAGCCTTGTGTAGAGTGTCAAGGAGATATAAAAGATGTAACTGAAAAACAGTACATTAAGCTTTTGTATTAACTCCCGTTTGGTAATGGTTTGTAATATATGCTGTTTGAAATACTGGTACAAACTCAACAAAAGATGATGTAAGATTAAATAAAGAGGGTCAGAAGTTTGGGGAGAAGCACTGAACAGTAGCAGAGGAGCACAGCAGCTGTTCCACAGCGCACAGCAACACCACAGAATAGTTTATGACAGGAAGCCAAGAAAATTCCACAATCCACCTGAAGCTACAGTGGGAATTATGTAGGCAAAATATAGTTATTAAAACTGGAATGTAACCAAGACTTCAGGGGCTAATAACCCTTTTTCTTTCAAGAGATAGCAAAAAATCCCCAAGCATCTTCATTGACCACAAACTGCAAGACCAAAGCTTTACATCTCAATTGAAAGACATGGCTTTTTCCATGATAAATTGTCACAAGAACGTGATCTTTCTGGGTTGTGATTTCCTGGCCAACAGTCTCTATTTCCTTCTGTAAACTGCAAAAAGAGTTAGTGATTTGGGGATTATTATTTTTTAAAAAATCATATATTTATATACACACACACAATTTTTAAGAGATATATATATATACACACAGAGACACGTGCATAAAAGAATCCTCTTTAAAGCTATTACTAATGTTAAAAAAAAAACAACAGGGCCAGTCTTGATAAACTGTATCTTGACAGTCAAAATGTGAATATATTTACTACTTATTGTGTCCATTAAAATTCTTTATGCTAAAATTTTATTATTTCTTACCTAGAAATTATATAGTTTTACAGGCCAAAAATTCAATTAGATGAGGAATTAAAGCATTTGACAGAAAAATTAAACTACACAGAGCATGTAGTGTGTTTTATGTATGCATCTATAAAACACATACACTTCACGAGCAACTATCTAGGTATATAAATGCACACATTCTGAAAGTACATATGCATTAGAACCATAAATACTCCCAGAAGCGGAAGACATATTTATGCAGTGTGTATTTGTTTATACAAGTGTGACTATAGTACATAAATATGGATAAGGCTTGTGTGTATTATACATGAAAAGTTTTTTAGTGTGGTATAGAAGTTTATTTTATGATGACATCTGAGACGCATCTCAAATGTAGAAGAACACAGAAATAGAGGAACTAGGTAGAAGAAATATATCTAGTTCATCCCAGAATTGAGCAGATAATAGGCCCTATTCCAATTTATCAGACCCATTGCATGCACTATATGTGGTAGAGAAAAATAATTTTTTGCAGATGTTTATTTAAAAAGTAAACAAACTTATTGTATTTTGCTGCATTTAACAATATCCATTTCTTGCAGAGACATAAAGGAGCTGTAAACCAGTATTAATTGCTATTATGTCTTGCCACATAAAGGAGAAAAATATACAAGAGGCATTTGCATGGTAGGAATGCTATCATCTTTAAAAATGGCAACTCATCTGGATGCATGCTGGTATCAATAAAATTAGGTAGCTTAGAAACTTCAGTCAAATTGTACCCACAGTTAGGCCTGCTAAAGTAGCAGAAAGAACTTATTTTTCCTTTCTTTAAATGCAGCATGGTGAATGCTGAATATGTTAGAAAAGAGTTCCTTAAATGCAAAAATTGAGTATGTGAAAGCAAGAAAATGCTATGTTTAGAACTGCCAGTCAGTTCTACTTTTTTATATATAAAAACTACTATATAGTCTTTAATTACACAATATTCTCAATTTTCCTTGCCTTATTCAGTGCTTTGAGTGAGAGCACCTCCCAATGCAATTATCGCTGAAAGAACATAGGCAACATTCAAGCATTTCACTTTGCAATGAAAATGGCTTTCTTTTATCCTCAAGGAGAAGTGTTGTTTGAGATACATGTTGAGTAAATATATAAATATTGGGACTATTTCACTGTATCGTCCCTCCTCAGATTTCTTGCCTTGAATTATTCTTTTGAAGATCACACTAAATCCACAGTGCTGAGTATAATTTGGTAGTACATGTAAAGGAGGTGCTGCAGTCTATATTGAACTCCAGTATCCCCAGTTCTTGCCCATGTCAGATCTGCCAGGCAGGCACCAGTGCACACACGCTCTGCCTTCACATAGCAGGCTGGCCAGGCACGAACCACATTCTGCCTGGGAGTTAGGTGACCACATGGGCTTCTACTACCACCACCCTACCTCCTGGACCTAGTTACTTCAAGCACTGTGCTATGTAAATACACCTTTGAATCTGCTTACAGCACTGGCTGAGGGAGCTTATACCATCCACACTGCTCATCTAAACACGAGAGCTGCTACCACAAGGTGCAGTTACTGGCTTGTCTACAAATACGCAAGAGAGTGTTAGCCCAAAGGACTGTGTGTGAGCCCCCTGGGTCCAATTACTGAATTTGCCCCCCAGACTGCAGTATCAGGTGCATACTTGAATTCTGGCCTTTATAAGCATGGCTACGTGCTCAGAGGTTTGAAAGTTTACACATTAATTTAGTTGCTTAGGGGTAGCATTACTCACTAGCCTTATGTCCAAACTCTGCTAATGCTTTTTTTTGTTGTTTTTGTTTTAAGATAATAACCATTTTGGTGTCTGCAGAAAAGAGGCATAAGAAACTAGAGTTCAGTTTCGCTCCCCAACTTATTTGTAGTTAAAAGTCAGTTAGAAATTTAGCAGGCATTATTTGTAACTATGAATTTGGAACATAAACATTTAAGTGACCTTGACATTCATACCACAATTAACTATAAATTCTGATTCAACTCATTATTTATGGTCTTTGTGAAGTGTAAGCATATAGAGGCTTTCATAAGGTTAACCAGAAAACCGTCCACAAGTTAAAATTGCCTTAAGCAACATCTGAAATATAAAAGGTCTGATCCTCTGATCCTAAAAGCAGGTATTCCCAAAATAATCTGATGGAAATACCTAGGAGAGCTGACTCAAAGATTATTCAACACAAGGACACATTTTGAGATTGGGCCCTCATCTGTAATTTATTGCTTTGGATTGCAAAGCACAAAGTATGTATTAGGTTCTATTGCTAGCATTGATCTTCATAGCCTTTGCAATCCGTAGTTATCCTATTTTTGCCTTATTTTTAATTCTTTGTTTCTGCTGTTCCCCCCCACCCCGTCATTCCTGTTTTCTTTATCTTTACATTTTTACATACCTCAAGTAGAGTTGGGATGTTTATAGATGGCAAGTACAAGGGTGAGGGGATGAGCCCACACAAGAAGCAACTTGTTGGTTCAAACAGCAAGCAAACAAACGGTTAGCAGATTTAGACTGCGCATCGCAGAGCAGGGGCCTGGACAAGCTGACAGCAACAGCCTGCTTGAAAGCAGGTTGGGACAATTCCTGGTAATTATAGTTAATCAGCAACAATTGTCTTGACCAAGATACAGATCAACATTGAGCACTAACCTAACAGGACCTAATGAGTGTAATGGAGGATGAAGAAAGCCTGATTAAACTTGCAAGGCACTGAATGACCTGAGCAGATGAGGCATTGTAATTCCCATCTCTTCTCTCTCTCCCCCGCCTTCTGCCTCCAGTCCCCAGCGCTGATGGCAACGAGCCTTGCCGGCTACGTGACAATACAGACTGTATCGCAATATGCTGCTGTCACTATTAGTTAATGGGTCAGAAACACGAGAAATGGAATTAAACCTTGCACTTAGCTATGAGCAGATATAGTTATATGCATTTTTTTAAAGCAACTGCAACTGCTGACTGATTTTATGCTATATAGTGATTGTCCTTAAAACTAATCAATAATGTTGTTTAGCAGTCTAATGCTACTGCATTACCCAGAGCATTTTTTAAAGCATGTTGCAGAGGTAATGAATACCTAAGCATTTAAACATAATTGGAAAAAGGTACATGTTTTTCTGTATCGTTGTTGGTATTGCTCTTTCCATTAGAGTCTAAATTGAGCAGGTTTTTCTCCCCATGAAACTTTTGTCTGAGAACAAACGATTTTAATCCTTAAGATCCTTGTTAAGAGTATAGCATTCTCATAAAACACCAATTACAAGGTATGTGTCATTTTTGTAGGTAATTAATTCTACATAAATTTTGAGCTGAACAGTCTCTGATTCAAAACAAAAATCTGAGAAAAATAAATTTAAGAAACGTGTATTGTTGGCCTTTATAGAAAAACATGCATTGGTGCAATAAGTGCAAATTTTAAATTTAGAAATGTACATCTTTTCACAGTATATACTATACAACAAGTAGTAACCTCACAGGAAAACATGCTATAAAATTATTTTATCTACTAACTCTTCAGGATTAAGAAAGTGAATGTGAAAAAGAATTAAATACAGTTCTATAGGCTTGCCTGAAATGTAAGTACAGACTTATAGACTATTTACTGAAACACAGCCCTGTCAATACCTCTTGTACTTGAAAGGAAGTGTAATGTGGCCAAAAGTAGGAGAAAACCTGGGCTTCTGGTGTGACACAAGCCATCAAAACATCCAAAAGCCAGCCAGCATTTGTTACATCTTTGTTTTGCCAGGCCACAATGACACTAATTTCTCAGTCTAACCCTATTTTCACATATGCTTCATGCTGCGTATATTCCTTGTAGGAATTCTGTAGCCAATTTTAACAGGAGTGGATAGCTGGAAATAGGTCCTTATTTAGCAGAGGGTCTCTGCTGAGTCCCAGTTTGTTGGCTGGTTTGGGTTTGGGTTTTTTGGGGTTTTTTTTCCTGATATAGTATCATTTTTACTAATCTTCTACAAAAGCAAAAAAGACATCATCATTCCTGACATAAATACTACTATCTGTTCTGCACTAAACGTATAGCCTGGTGGAGCCCAGCCTTTCCCTCCTATGCCTTTTCTTTTGTCACTAACCTCCCATTTCCCTGTCTAAATCCTACCCAGTCTCTTAGCTGGCTATCCAGCTCTCCTTGGCCATTTGCTCTAGTAAGGCAGACAAGAGAGTTACGGAGTCAGGACACAGTACGTCTCTCCTATCCTCTACCCCAGCAACATGCCAGATCAAAGTAAAATAAGGTATAAGTTCACATTGGTCATCTTGTTCAAAGTGGGGATTGTACTGTGGTAGCAGATCTCAAACAGCTGGGGAACAGGGAGAGGAAAAAAAATGAAGGGAAAACTCCCTATCAGATCCCAAAGCCCATCCTGCAGTTACTGTCTTGTACTATTAATCCTACTGAATAAACTATAAGTACCACAAAACCAGGAAGCAGTGCTACATCTTATCTTCTGAATAAAACAAACCAGGTTATGTCTCCCAGTACCACATTGCACTGAAGATTCACCTACAAAATGAGTCTGCCAGAGAAATTCTTTCCTTCAAAGGTAGAGGACTGATTACAAAGAGGCAGACTCATACAAGCCTAAACTACTTGTCTGCATGATACACTCCGGTCCAACTCTTCTTTTATCTGAATGGTTCAGTATTATCAGAGTCATAATGTTGGTGCCAATGTGCTGGCTTGCGTGCTATGAGGACAGGACATCGTACAACTATTATTCACATGAGCCACTGTGCTCCTTTGGGCTGCCTCTGTAGGAAAGGAACTGCAAAAAAGCATAAGTACACTCAGTTTTTTCTGGTGATACACCATGCTGAAATCAGCAAAGGTTAAGAAAAAGCAGCTCCAGGGAGGAAAGGAGTTTGCCACGAGATCGTAAAAAACCCTCAATTTCAACACCAGTTCAGGCCAGTCTTGCACCTAATCTGCACTGGCATTTCAGGCAGGTGGGAAGAATGGTGCTACAGACTAGGGAATCTTTAGGCAAAGTTCAGGGAAAAAAAAAAAATTGTATTCTTTAAAGATTTGGGGTGGAGGAGGAACTACAGGGTGAGGTTTATTTTTTTCACCTAAGCATCTCTTTCTGCAAGAAATGTGGGACACAAAAAGCTAGTGGCTGCTATATCCAGACTTGAAGAAATAGGACCTGTAACCAACACAGACAATGCAGATTACTTAAGCAGTTAGGAGAACCTCCAAAATTATTCAAGATAATTGTGAGGTGGTCCAAGATACTGATAACGTGTATTAGGGCACCTTGAAACCCATTATGCAGATAAGGCATCCCATGGCTAGCTTTACTTCATGAATATATAAAAAAAAGAAAAAAAAACCCCACCAAACCAACAAAACATTAATGATCTAGGAAACATCGGTCTTTTACACTTTTCCTGCAAAAGCAAGAAAAATGATTTAACATTGCCTACATTCAGTCCAAAACTTCATGTTTGTGTACAGGATTTGTTCTAGAAATATAGTTCATCTTAAATATGAAGAAAGTGAAAGATGGAGAACTGATTCCTTTGTTACTACTGGGGTTTCACACACACACACCCCCTTCCCAGTTGCTCATTCTCACTCAAACCTTTGTAGTTCATTTTTAACTAGAAGGACATTGTTTCTAGTCATGCTTCTCTACTACATTGAAAAGCCCTTTTACTATCCAGCCCTCTTCTCTCCATAAAGACATTTAATGTTGCAATTCAATGATATCTGTGTTCCTTTTGATAAAGTGGAGCTCCTTAATTCCCTCACCACAGCACATTTTCTCCTTTTGTCCTTAATTCATTTTTGTGTCCGCTTCACTCTCTCCAATTTTTCAACACCGTTTTAAATGTGCTGACACCAGAACAGACTAGACTACACCAGTATCACTTAGCATCTAGATTGCTAAATTCTTAAACAAAACCAGAGATGACCTAGCCCCTGTCCCAGACCTTTTCTATACAAAATTTAAACATTGTCAGAGCGTGATTTAGAGAGATAAATCTTTTGCACAAGAACTTTTTAATGAAGAGGGGACAGTCCACTGCCAATGAGTCTTCAGCTGTCTGAATGGAGCTAATGTGACATTAGTCAAGCTCAATAAGAAAAATATGGTTTTTAAGATACAAGAGAATTTATCTAAGATGTAGCTTATCAGTCAAACACATTTTTAATAATTTAAATAAGCCAATTTACTATTGTTGACATGTTGTTGCCAAATACTGCACATGACTGTGATCCCTGTCTCTGGACAGAACGTACTATGTTCCCTGAGGTCTGCAGGAGTGAAGAGTTGTCCCTGATCTTGTGGATTCTGTACATCTCACTAGTGCAACCACTGTTCTTTTATGCACTTAAACCGGAGGTGGGGCTGAGGCAAATACAAAAGTTTTGGATACCATGTAAGCAAGTCTAAAGAAAACCTAAGCTTTAACAGGGTTTACTATAAGGCCTTCTTCCCAGGCATTGACAGGGTGGGAGCAGTACCAGTCACGTTTTCTATTAAATATTCCAACAGCTTTAACATCTTTTTCATCCTGGAATTAATTATTCTCAATGCCACCTTGATTGAGATCGTACCAGCACAAGATTATTTCAGTACAATTACCCCTGACTCATCATGTGAAAGAATGTAAATGTTCACAGGATTGTATTAGTTTACCTACACCAGTTTAACATGACACTCAACTGCTTGTGAGAATGTTTGAAACAGTACAGCTCCTCCTCAATAAATAGCATATTTACAGAATTGGAGATGAATTATTTGAACTACCACTTTTTTCCAAAGTATCTAGTATAGGGTAAAGCGAGAGTAGGACAAACCTAGTAGATCTAATTTCAGTTACTAAGTAAATTAGACGAATCTTGTTATTTGCTTATGGTGCAGTTTATACTCCATTTGCTTTTCTGTTTATATTCTTCTGTTTGTGGAGACAAAAAAGAGGTGGTGTCTCTTTACTGTTTATCAGATATTCCTGTCTTGAACTTCAGTGCCTCTTTTTATCCAATTCCTACTATAATTACACATTCTTTGAATAACCAAGAGGTTCTTATTTCTGCATAAAGGAAGTGTGACTAAATGAACTACAAACCATATTTGGTCATATCCAAACACATTCCACGCTTGTAAAAGTAACTGTGTTTGTCAGTTGTTGCTTGAATAATACATGTTTTTATGAACAACACCCTTGCGATTTTAGTGAATTCTACAAAAAATCCCAAAACCAAACTATACCCAAAAACCAAACAAACAGAGGCCCAGTCGCATGAAAAGTGAACTTAACAGAAAAGGAAAAGCTAAAAATGCAACCACAGAAACATCCCTGACTTCAAGTTTCAAGAAAAATGGGCTCAAAATACAAGGCTGGTGAACCAGACAGGCTGGTGAATAAGAAGGACACCTGCTTTATTCTTATCTCTTGGCTTGCCATTTAAAGAAACAAAAGAATCCAAATACACACTGATTTTTATTTTTTTTTTCAGATCTTCCTTTTAGATGTGAAATCTCAGAATCTGGCTTTTGAAAGGTAATTGACAATCAAAGTCTGTAGGCTCTGCTTACATAAATATTGACGTAACAGTCCTCAATTCACTGCATCTGGAAGTGATGAAATCAGCTGGCTTTTAACCTTCATAGCAAATCATTGTGATGATGTATTTGTAAGAATATATTCAAATTTCATTTTTGTTTTGTCCTTCCACAACGGATGTTTCACTGCACAGAGGGAATGAGTGATACGCTGCATATTTAGCATAGCCAAGATGCTCAAGGTCAATTGTAATGGAGGTTTCAAAAGGGGAGAGAGCAGCGTAGGCTATCATTAATTTTGCCTACAAGTAAACATCAAACATGAACTTCCAAAAATAGGGATTATTCAGACTGGATAAGAATCCAAGTATTGATCAAACCTCTTTTAGCCTAAAGACTTAGGAAGAAGTTATGCATCAGGCAGATTCCTGTAAGATCCCAGCTACTTTAAGCTTCAGGGAAGAACCAGAAATAACATGCCAGTTGCAATTTCCTATAAAAAAGTACAGGAGAAGTCAGAGATTAAGACCATAATTTCACATAAGAAATCAAAGAATCATAGAATTGTTTAGGTTGGAAAAGACCCTTGAAACACCACTTTCTGGGAATACAAATGAGGTGGCAATTCCATTACATATAATGATGAAAATAGGGAAAAAATCATTAAAGAATAAAAAAACCACTTGACCACAGGCCTGTTTTGTCTACTGATTTTCCAGGCAGAAAATGTTCTTTCATGGCTGACTTCTCCGATGGATTACACCAAAATAAGACATACTTCGTTTTTCCAAATGTGCACACTCAGAAAGACCAGTCAGTCTACTGTCATTAGCAGTACTGACGCGAAGCCCAAAGCACCAGCGAGGCAGGCACCTCACCGCTCCATAGGATCAAGTCCCCTTCCTGTCCTACATGTTTCAATCACTTCTTAGAAAGATGGAGGGGCTGGGGGTGGGGGGTGTGGAGAAAAAAGAAAAAAGGTGCTTTCCTTTTTGCTAAGCACATATTTTTGTTTTTGTAAAAGACAACTGCAAGTCTGCAGATGTAGTTTGGAAACTTTACAGCCTTAAAGGATTTGAGTGACAGCATGTCATCTGACAGTGAGGGATTAGGGCCATAATCAGATTTCAGTGGGAAAAAACCCCACCCTCAAAGGAGTATATGTGCTTAAAGGGGAACAAGCTCATCTCAGAGAGGAGTATTGCATTGTCAGCACACCTTTAGGAAAAGGCAAAGCAAATGTGGATTCAGACCGACAGGCACCTTGTTATTCTGCCCAAGTAGCTGGCCCAGGCAAGGAGAGCGGGCTGACGTGTGGCTGCTACCACAGGAGCCAGCACTGCAAAAAAGGAGAACACCTACGTGAAAATTCACATTTTTGAGTGTGAATTATGGTCAGGCTCAACAAACTGCACCAAAGAAAAGCGTTCGGTCACATGCACGGAAGGAATAAATCGGATTTCTACTGTTTTGCCTTATCTCATAGTTGGAAATTCTAGTGATTGTGATGCCCTATAGACATAATCATAGAATCGTTTAGGTTGGAAAAGACCCTCAAGATCCTTGAGTCCAACCGTCGCCCTAGCACTGCCGAGTCCACCAGTAAACCATGTCCCTTTTTAAACACCTCCAGTGATGAGGACCCAGTCACTTCCTGGGCAGCCTGTTCCAATGCTTGACCACCCTTCCCACAAAGAATGTTTTCCTAAGATCGAATCTAAACCTCCCCTGGCACAACTTGAGGCCATTTCCTCTTGTCCTATCACTTGTCACTTGGGAGAAGAGACCCACCCCCACCTGCCTACAGCCTCCTTCCTTTCAGGGAGTTGCAGAGAGCAATAAGGTCTCCCCTGAGCCTCCCTTCCCCAGGCTAAACAACCCCTGTTCCCTCAACTCCTCCCCATAAGATTGGTGCTCCAGAACCTTCTTCACCAGCTTCATTGCCCTTCTCCAGACATGCTCCAGCACCTCTACATCCCTCCTGAAGTGAGTGGCCCAAAACTGAACACAGGGTTCAAGGTGCAGCCTCACCAGTGCTGAGTACAGGGTACAGTCATTGCCCTTGTCCTGCTGACCACACTAGTTCTGATGCAAGCTGGGATGCTGTTGGCCTTCTTGGCCACCCGGGCACACTGCTGGCTCATGTCCAGCTGACTGTCAGCCAGCACCCTGAGGTCCTTTTCTGCCAGGCAGCTTTCCAGCCACTCTACCCCAAGCCTGTAGCATTGCATGGGGTTTTTTTGACCCAAGTCCAGGACCTGGCACTCAGCCGTGTTGAATCTCACAGGATCAGCCTTTGCCCATTGATCCAGCTTGTTCAGATCCCAATGGAAATCATATTATGGAGAAAAATAAAAATACAGATGGAAAACTCTTATTAGCTAAAACCAAGAAAAATTGTCTAAGAGAGTTTCCTTTGCTTCCTGGCATTATCATAGAAGTGCAAGGTGAGAGGCAGCTGGAAACACAGGACACAGGTTATGAATCAAAGAATTGACCTATCATGGAAGTAACAACCTCCTTACATTCCTTCTTTACATTCAGAGATGAATGTTTTGCCAATCAGGCAAAAGCATACCCTACTGCAAGATTTAAACTTAAATCTTCTATCACTTCTGGATTTGAAAAAATGTATCATAGAATATTTTGGATTGGAAGGGACCTCCAAAAATCATCTAGTCAAGTCCCCCTGCAATAAGCAGGGACGTCTTCAACTAGATCACGTTGCTCAGAGCCCCATCCAAGCTGATCATTAATGTTTCCAGGAATGGCGCACCTCCCTGGGCAACATGTTCCAGTGTTTCACTACCCTCCTCGTAAAAAAAGTTCTTTCTTATATCTGGTCTAATTCTACCCCCTTTCAGTTTAAACCATTACCCCTTGTGTTATCACAACAGGCCATACTAAAGAGTTTGTCCCCATCTTTGTTATAAGCCCCCTTTAAGTACTGGAAGGCTGCTGTAAGGTCCCCCCGGAGCCTTCCATTCTCCAGGCTGAACAGCCCCAACCCTCTCAGCCTGTGGTCATAGGAGAGGCGCTCCAGCCCCCGATCATTTTTGTGGCACTCCTCTGGACCCGCTCCAACAGGTCCATGTCTTCCCTGTGCTGAGGGCTCCAGAGCTGGACACAGCACTCCAGGTGGGGTCTCACCAGAGCAGAGGGGCAGAATCGCCTCTCTTGACCTGCCAGCCATGCTTCTTTTGGTGCAGCCCAGGATACGGTATTACAATATCTCATTAACAGAGGTAGCATTTACCTTCCCAGGAAACCAAATGCTGCAATTTTTAAGTGCATATTTCTAAGTTTAGTCCCTGAGAGAAGTCTTCAGTGTATGAACTGACACAAACCAAGGAGAAAATTTCACCTCCATCCATGTTTCTTATTTGAAAGTAACTAATCCTGAATGTGCCTCAAAGCATCTCCTAGTTTTAAGCTTCCCACAAACCAAGATGATATAGAAGGACTGAATTGGTTTTGCTTGGAAGTAACGTGGTTCTGTCCTTCCCCAGAGTTAAAAGGCTAGGTCTTCATCTTTACAGCCTTCCCGACCCTGAAATGCAGCTGCTGCTCCTGAGTCCCATAACCTTCTCTGGCTCATTTCACATCAATGCTGGGACACGTGCTAGGACTGGGAGAGTATCATCTTCCCTGCTCCCACCCCCCCACCCCACCCCGCCCCCCCCAAACATATACAGGCGTCTCAGCAAAACAAGCAGAACAAGGGAGTACAGTCTGACCCCACACTCATGCCCTGCAGTGCCAGGAGAATGCTAATTACCCCATCACACTGAAGACCCATTTTGCAAATACATCCTCAGCTCAAATCTGCTTCTTGGAGAGGGAATGTAAGAAACCAAGCATTTCCTACCGCCACCATTGCAGAAGGAATATATCACAATGATGCTAAGAAAAGCCCTTTGAGGATATCTTATGCTGTAAATTCACCAGCATATTAATTATCCCAAAATCAGTCTGAGAAAGAAATTACTTTTGAACTGGTTGTGACCAGGGACAATACTGGACAGTTGCTATTGGTTCTTTAGACGAACTTACCCAAGAACTACTGGAGTCTGCTTTCTTCCTTTGGTGAAATAGTAAGAGCAAGCAGAGTTGCAACAAGGAGTTGTGTGAGATCAGAAGATACCATTTGAAAGTAAACACTTGCATATATACAAACATTTTTGCCCTAAACTTCAGGGGCAATGATTCATTTTAAACAAGGTAAATATAAACGTGCATAGAAACAGTCAATTATTCAGTTCATAAGTCTTACAGTGGTTATAAATTCCAGTTTAGACTGGGAAAAAAATAAATATCTATTTAGTCAGGTCAGTTACTCCATGTTGATAAACTTTTTATTTTCCAAAGCTGAAGAATTCTCACTGGTACTAACTATACATAAATATAACTTCAGTGGGTTGTACTAATTTTGGTTTTTAGCAAATGGATTTTTGCTCACCACTTTTCTTTTGAAAATGGAAACCATCTGTTGGGTTTTTCTTTCAGGTGCTAGAAAAAGATCTGTTACTGGTTGCTTTTTCTCACACTTGAGTTAAAGAAAAGCTGATGCATTTTATTTATGATTAAAGAGTACCAACATTTCCTAAAGGTAATTTAATGAATATACTTTTGTTTTAGAAGTTCCTGACAGAGTCAATTGGAAATATCTGAATCAATTATAGTGTGTTCATACTTGTCTAATACCCTATTAATTCAGAAATAACTAACTCTAATCCCCCAAAGGAGAGAGTGCTGAATCTTCTTTTGTTTTACCTGAACTCTCCTTACAATTATAAAGGCAAACCTAACGGCTCAAAGAAATTGCATTGCCATCTGCAAGTACCATGATGTCTAGTAATCAACTTACTACCTGCCACAGCCAGCCTTGGATTCTTCCTGGAAACATTAAGTATTTTAGTGTTATTGCATCCTCTGTCCGCCCTGCCATATGAATCACTCTACATTCTCTCTAACCCACTTCGGGATGCTGTGCAATATACTATACATCAGATTTTAGCTTAGTATCTGGGCTGAGTGCATATAATTTTTCAACTGCTTCAGTTGGTTCATGTGGAGGTAGACTGGGTCCAGTTGCCAACGTTCACATCTGAAATGAAGAATATTCTTGGTCTCGATCTACTTGTTTGTTCTGTCTGGTACATTCTGCCTGAGAGCTCTGTTACAACTACATTTTACAGGGTCCTTTCCTAGCAAAGTTTCCGTTGATATATTATTATTATATGGTCATTTATATAGACCCAACTGTGTTACTTCCATTTTATTACAAGGACATAAAAGCTGGAAATCTACCAAAAGTACAGAAAGGAGCCTAAGAGCCTTTGAAAGTAAAAGCCTTAGGGAAATACTGGGTATTAAATGAAGTCAATTTATAGCTGTTGCCAAAATTTGTCAAAGCTTAAGCACTCCTTAAATCCAAAATTACCCAGAAGAGAAGGTAGAAATACTTAGGTTAGCAATACCGGCCATATCATTGTTAGGTATACTGGTTGATCATTGCCAGCATACATGTTGCCATGATGAATGAATGAGTTCCAGTGAGAATGCCCCCCTCCACCCCAGTCCCAAACAGCTAGAGGAAAAACTAACGGAAAGTAGAAACGTGGAGGCTGCACAAACAGAAAGTGCTTGTAATACAGCATACAGAATAAGATCTGTTGGCCTAGGAAGGGTTCGGATTTGTAATACCAGAACCAACAGCAGCATAAGACATGTAGAAAGAGGAGAATATGCAAAACTAGTCTTCACTCCCTGAATAGTTTTTCTCAACCACTCCAATGAGTGCTGTCTCTATCTGACCCCTAGGGCTTGACTGTCTAGGTTACGGTGATGGAATAACAAGTGCATGTGTAAACTTCATCCACCTGAACTGCAAGATAATGTGGTTTAGCTTTTAGTAATTCACGTGATCCTGCAGTCACAGCAGGATTAGAGCAACTGGAAGGAGAGCTACACACAGCAGTGTAGAATAGCTAATGTGTTAGAACCTGTGAAGCCATTATAACTGAATTGTGCTTCAGACCCCCAATGTGCACAGCAGTTATTTAGAAAAAAACTTTAAAAAATATATATGCCTATGCTGTTAATCACTAAACTGCTTCCCCACACGTTTTTAAACGTCTTTCCCAGCCACTTCTCTCGTTCTTACTTCTCACAGCCATTATTACCTTCCTTTCTCCTTAGCCAGCTCCTCTTTCATTTGTACTGTTTTGAGATTGGCTTCCATAGACACATCTTTTGAAGACTTCAGTTTCCCATTTAAGGCAAGGAATGAAATTTTTCTCCTGTTAAGTATTTCATTCACTGGTAGGCATTGATGTTCTGTCCTTCTGAAAGCACTCTCTCCATGTTTCAAGCCTCTGGGCAATTCTTTAATGCACATAAATTAAGAAAAACAAATGATAGAGATCGGCATCACACCGGCTGAATTAATAAAACAGAGCCTAATGACTTCAAGTTGGAGGCAGTCTCAGCACTTAAGTTCTCAGGATAAGAGAGTTTTCTCACAGGTAAGACGACTAATAGTGTTTGGGAAATTGTCTTTTCAAAGAACTTGGTTTAGCTTCCATTCTGTGTTATGCAATGCTCCAATTCACGCTACGCACTATATGTCTGGGACAGAGTCAGCAGCAGACTTGGGACTTGCTGGTAATTGAAAACAGGTTCTGAAGCAATGATTATCACACAGTAAAACTACACTACTCCACATGCTGCACAGAGCCAGCCAGTAACCCTAGCCATTTTCTTTTCATCTGAGAGAACCCTGCATTTGAATTTTTTTTGGCAGTCAAGCAGTAAATGCACCGTGAACTTCATTTTCAAACTGTGTTGATATCTCCTGGATTTACTAATCATCGAATATCAACTCTGAACTAAAGCAAGACACATGGTTACAAGTTCCAGGACAGTAAGTCAAAAGACTATTACACATTGTGCAACTGTAAGCTAGCTAAAAAGCTTCTATCTACTTTGGCCTAGTGTCAAGTTTTCAGAGGTGTGTCTCGCCATTTCTAAGAAAGAGGTTTCAGTCTGAATTGTGTACCTGGGTTTTGCAAAGCATCTTGGCAAGTTCCTCATAACTGTTCAAATTCAATCCAAATTCACTAACACATATTTTCACTTAAACACTCACGAGGAACTCCTTTAAGCATAATTCATATCTTGAACTTAAGAGAAACAAATAACCACAATTTCTTTCTTGGATTTGGAAGCTGCAGCTGAAAGTCTTCGGTAAGACATTTAGGAATTTGCACAGCCCTTACGTGAGAACCAAGTCAAGACACCCTCTAAAGATGCAGTTTCCCCTTCCAGTACAAAAGCAGAATTCAGGGAAGATAATCTAAAAGTTACCACAATCGATGACTGAAGATTGGACTACCAGAGAGTTCCTCTCTCACCCTGAGCAACTCACATAAAGCAGAGCTCTGCTCCCACCTCTGTAAAAACTGTTGCAAGATCCCAGCGCGCTGTCTCTGTTAATTTCCAGTTTTAAATTCTCACCTACCCAATAGAAAATGTCCTTTTCCCCATCAGCTCTGCAGATTTCCCTGAATGTCTGCTGTTCCTTTTTATTGCTACTACTAGTTGGTATTTTAAAGGGCAAATGAGGCCATATTTAACCCCTTTATAATGTTATTGCCACCCATGGACAGCAAGGACAGATGGAAACAAGAAAACTATTGCACAGATGATACAGAAAGTCTGAACTCCCTTTCAGATCACTGCCTTAGCTTTGCAGGGTGAGCAGGATTAAAGGACAGTAAGAATTGATTTTCTCACAGAAGTCAGGCATAGCTATCTACACAGCAATCAGGTTTCTGGAGCAAGAGAACATAATTTGCAGAATGACTTGATTTTTCAGACCAGGACTGCACCTGATATATGTCTGTGCCTTTTTTGTCTTTGTCTAGTGAACAAAGAGGGTGGCAGCTGAAAGTTGGAAGCTTGATGTGTGAGACACTTTCACAGCCAACTATTAAATTGATCTTTTGGTATGTGAGTTGAACTTTACAACATAATGATTTCATGGCAGGGGAGGTTTTCACACTTGTGACCCTAAAATTCTGACAATTTGAATGTAAACTTCATTTTGTATTAATGCAATTTATAAACCAGCCTGTTTTTTAGTCACTTGACAACCAAAGTTCTTCATTAAATATTAGCATCACACAACCAGGTGCATTGAAGGCCTGTGAAATAACAGCTTTTCAGGCACTCTTAGTAGTTTAGCAAAGATACAGTATGCCATATTACTAGCATTTGAACTTAAAACACTTTAGGAGTGTCTATTTTGAATTTTAGGTGTCTTTAAAGCCCTCTTTTAGGTGGTGTTCAACTATTTATGAAATGGAAATTGTCTTTTTCAGGCTTTCCACCAGTCACAAGTCATTAGTTTTGCTGGAGTGAGGTTAAAGGCAAATGCAAGGGTTTGCAAAACCAGATCCTCTTGTAAACTTGCTAACTGCTGTGAATTTTGTGATGTTAGAGCTAAGACAATGTATTCAACCTCTCAGCCCTCTGGTTTCATTTAGTTATTTTTCTAGCCACAAAGCCAAACAATTGTCAATGGCTTCTGTTGCAGAGACTTGCCAGCCTGAGATCCAGAGAGTTTAATGAAATGTGAACAAAAGTTTTTTCAGACTTTAAAGATGGCCCAGGTGCTTTGCATGATTTTACGGTCAACTTTTTCCTGTTTTTAAAAGTTTTTCAAATATTTCCTTTGCATGGTCTTTTTTCACAGAAAAAAGAAGGAAATTTGGAACTGAAATTACTTGAAGAAAGAAAAAGTTTTAAATAAGCAAAGTCAATGAGCTAGAAAGTAAATCCACATTCTCTTGGCTGCAAAAACCTATTTAAAAAAACCTCTGATTTTATTGAAAAACCAAGAAATAAAAAAGTTTCACAGGAAAGTATAGTTTTTTCACCTTGACAGTAGCTATGCAAATTGAGTAAGGCTGGACATGCACCTGTTTCCACAATTTACACTGATGGAAGGTAGCGGAAGAGTTAATAACTACGACTTTTTTCTGCACCTTGGAAAATAGGAGAGCAACAGGACTCTGGAGAGATTACAAACTAGATCTCAGGATTTAACAGAAATGTTCCATCCCTGAAGCACTATAGGTCCCCAGGCTCTGGAAAAGAGCTAGATTTGGTGGCTCCTCAGCCACAGACAGAGACCTTGGACTATTATGTGCAAAGAAAGTGCAGCTTACTGCATAAAACACACACACACTCTAGTGGCAATCACTCACTGATAACAGGTCAGTCCAAGCTGAAACCTTGTTTTAGCTGATTTAGATGTGCATCACTTGAATGCACACAGGATTTTACGTTTCCCTGCTGCATTAGCATAGTACTGTGCATCCTATAAAACATCGGCATTTGTGTGATAACCAGTCAATGAATCAAAGAGTATTATAACTTCCGTTCAGTCTCATGGTAAGAACTTTTTTTTTTTTTTTCTTTTTTCTGGCAGATGCTAAATTTACAAAAGCAGGCATAAGAAAGAGCAAGTGTATCACTTCAAGTTGCAGGTGTATCAATACATTCAAGGGATAATCGTGATGCTATTGGAAGAACTGTAAGGGTTATTTTTCCTTCTGGTGTCTATATAGGGTTTCAAGTAAGGATAGGTTTGATTATGCTTTATCAAGCACTAATTTCATTAAGGAATTGGATTGAGGAAGTCTATAATCTGGAGTCAAATGATAGCTCTACCACAGACATGCTGTGCGCTCTTGGGCAAATCATTTAACCTTTCTATGCCCTGGTTCCCAATTTGTAAAATAAGAATAACAACACTTCATTATCCAATACTTTATACATCTTATGTGCTTACATTGTAAGTATTGTAGAGAAAGGCTGTATTTGTATAGTGCCTGGCACAATGGGGCCCAGATAATCTACTGGTGACTCCAGATATCCCCATCATACAAATGTGTTTGCACACATAGAAATTCTTAAAGGCTCTGTCAAATTACAATTCCTAGAGTACCGTCTCAAACACTGGGTAAGTCATATCTCCCTTTTGACAGTCTCGCAAATTCTTGTGATATGCATTATTCACGCTAGCACTATTTCTGATGTACCCAGTTCTCTTGGGAGCCACCTCTGAATGTCATATTTACAGACTTGCACTAAAGTATATTGAAATAGGTATCAAGCCTGGGGAGCTAAATGCTGCAGTGGGTTAATGCATTAACCTTTCACATCTGGAGACCTGAGGTGAAACCCTGGTTCTGTCGAAGTTCACAGTGAAGTCTCACTGATGTCAGCAAGGTCAGGAGCTGACAGTGGAGATTCAAGCACTGCCCCATTCACGAATAATTCTGCAGGACCAGCCACGTCTCCAGTGAGCGTCTACCCACTTTGCATTGAGCTACCAAAGGATCTGTGACACCTTGGTGATCTGGCATGGCAGCATCTTCCCAAGAGCTGGAAGAGCAGCCAGGGCTTGCCATTGTGAGCTGAGGTACTGCAGAAGTGCTTTCAGAAGCTTCTTACTTGCCTCTCACCAATATTTTCAAGCTTTATCGCTTCTGCTTTTGCACAGATGTCATCCCATACACATACATATGCACCATGTCCTTTCCACCACACCCAAATGTAAATGTGATGACTGCCTGAATTAGAAAAGAATTTTCACCAAAGAGAGCAAAGAAACATACTCTGTACTATCATTACTTTTGAGGTATTTGATCATGAACTCTAAAATAAATTTAACATGAACAGAAGAATTTAAAACTGCTGTACATCTAGCTTAGAAAATAGCGTGCATCACACATCTAACTCTAAAGCTTGAAATAATCTCTAGAGAACATTAGAAAAAACACTGAAGCTCGTTTGCATTTAAAAGTAAATCACGACACCGATCTGTCCAAAGCTGAGAACCTGCATCAATAACAACCTACTTTCCCTCTGTGACCACTCAGTATGATTCCCATACCAATTTCTGAGATGGACCTATTTCAAGAAAATGTACTTTAAGAAACATGAAGCTCAGGGCATCACCTTCAGGAGAAAGTACTCTCTCCAATACCGTTCCCGATACTGCAGATATTCATTGACCCAGACAACATATTTCTTCCCTGAGCATGGATGAGGTTAAGTCCAGCAGGGTGTTAAAAGATCCTTTTGTTCTTTATAAAATTTAGGAAGAAACCTTATCTAGATTTGGGATGTTTCTCTGGGAATCTTAAAGTCTGGAGGAATTCTTGCGAAACTAATGTTAAAAAATGTGTGTTTATTCATATTTAAACAGGAATATGTTTTGCAAAGTGTTTTGCGGAATGCTGTTTTGGACAGTTATTTTAGTTATTTGAACAATAACTATTACTGAAAATTGCTTTGTCTCCCCCGCTTGCAGTTAGTATTACATTTCTGATATTTTAAGCTGACAGCAAACTGACATACATCACTGGGGCATTCATCGCAAAGGATTCTGTTAGCGTGTGTTCTCTAACCATCAATATGCCATAGGCTTTGACAAAGACTATTTGATGTATACTAGGCATGAATAATCCTTCCTGCAATCCTTCTGCCAAGTGTCAATGAGGGTAATGAGCACCTAGTTCATTAGCAGCTCTTTACATTCGTATGTATGAAAAAAGTGTGACTTAAAACCTCATCCAGACCTGTATTCAACACTATTGGTTCTGAAAGGAGAAAAAAAATATGAAAAATTTACAAACCCAATTGATCTGTGAAATTCTTTTTCTCTCAGAAATGCAACCTTTACCTGTTACAGTTACAGCACATGTTTTGTATAATTAAGGAGTAGGAAAACTGAATAACTTGGGTCACTTGTTTGCACTTTTGAAGAGTGTGTCAACTATTGCTGCCACAGTTTTCTTTAGTTTTTTCTTTTACCCATAAATGCAGCTGGCACATTTATAGATACACCTACAAGAAACATGTATTTTGCACTCCATCCTCTCTTTGAAAGGGGCAAAAAAAAGTTTCCATTCCTACAAAGCTAGGACTCAGTTCATGGTTCAGTGATTTATTTTAGCCATGCTGTATTCTGTGATAGAGTAAGCACTGATGGGAATTAAATATTAGCAGATGTTAGCTTTCAGGGACAAAACAGAGGAATGGCAGTTATAGGTAGCAATGAAATGCAAATCAGGTACAGAAGTGCTGGCATCAGCCATGGAAGGGCAATGATGGCATCTACAGTCAAATGTCAGTTGTAGTACCCAAAGGACAGTCATTATTAATTGCCCTTACATACAGTTTCTGAAGCCGCACAGACCTATTTCTCACTTTAAAATTAATCATGACATTATTTATTCCTGCTTTAAAAAAAAAGTTACATACCCAGCTACTCAGTGGAGCTTTATCTTAGGGAATGTCTGCTTGAGAGGAATATTAAAAATTTGCCACATACTGCGTCTACTCCAGCCAAGGAGGCAGTGACTGTCCATTTTGATAGTCATACAACTTCTTATATTCATTTTGAGGGCAGCATAATTCATTGTGGCAGGATGACAGGACCTAACAGCAGGAGGAGGATGCTGGGCAAAACTGAGCACCAACTTCAGTGTGTAAGATGTGGGGTTTTTTTGACTGAACACTCTCCCTACCCAGATTTAAATGATTCAAAATCTGAAGCTTTCACCACTTTTCTTGGGCAAGTGTATCACACCCTGATAGAAGTGACATCGATTATCTAAATATGTCATGGAACATTAGAATATTAGGGGAAAAAAGCAGAGAACCACAAAAACCACAGAGGTTTTTGTGTAACTAAGTACTTAAACTCTACAAAAGAAAAGCTGCACAGATGGTTTGCAGACTTTTAAGTCCCAGAGGTATAACCTGGCTCATGTGAAAACACACATATAACATGTTAGTAAACTGATTTCTCCTCTTTGTTTAAATTCATACCCTTGTTACGTGCCATTGAATTACATTAACGATTCCTGTTTCTCATTGAAGCTTGTGTCCACCATATCTGTGACACTACAGCTAGTATGTTAGGCATTGTGAAAATAACTCCTCTAGTGACAGAAAGTATGTATAAGAAGGTATCTGTCAAATGGTTCACAAACCCAGTGTGTTGTGTTTACATAACTTCATTTTAGGCATCTAAACTGCTTTTATTCATATACTATGTCTAGGACGAAAGTAGCATTATACTCCTATGTACCTTATACTCCGACTGCTTTGTTCTAGGTGATGGTTCAGCCTCACTACAAACACAGGAGCCAGCAGGAGGAACTATAGTTTCTTGGATCTGGAAAGGTGATTTTGAAAGAACTGTGTTTCTTGAAAATCTCCCTGTCCAGCTGATTAATCATTTCTTGAAACTGTTGGCACTAAGCACTGTTACCACTTTAGCTAGAGCTGTCTGCTGATACGCCCAACCCACACATATGTATACATACGCACCCATAAAGGAAACTGAGAAAGGAAGTATTTAGCAAAGGCAATGTGAATTCGTATTCATACTTTAACATTTTAAAGCCAAGAACAAACCTTCAGACTGATTACCAGAGCGCTTATTTTGAAGAAGACTCCTGAATTTGCCAGTCTTTTATCGATAACTTTGACTCAGCCAGACTTGGAAGTGAACTGCTGGCCCAAGATTAAAATAGAGGCATTGCTGAACATACTGGACTGGCAATTAAAACAGACTGGAACGCTGAAATTAAGCATGGAGTTTACTGACCTCATATGAGATTTTACAGTCAAACATTCAGATTTTCAGGAGTTTCACGCTACATTGAAGAAGATGTAATTTCCACATCTGCTAATATAGAGGGTAAGGACTGGGCTTCAAGCTAAATTATTCGCTACTATCTTGATATGTCATAAAGAGATTAAAAAAAAACCAACAACTTAGAGAAGCAGCATGGAAACCTTCCCTAAAAATCCAGTTTTTTTCCACATCTTATCCTGTATTGCTTCAGGATATGCTCCTTTAATGCAGTGGAGTGAGATTTTAACTGGTCTGTAAAGGGCTGCTGGTAGAAGCCTTTGCCCTTGAGGGTAAGTTGCCTCAGCTCCTGGTTGGGTTCCAGCAGGGGCAACAGGCTTATCTCCAAATGGACAATCAAGCTTCCTTGAGGTTTCTACTGTTATAATGAACTCGCCCTCCTCTAGGGCTCCCCACCACAGAGCACGAGAGAGTTTCAAGCCCACATGGCAGAGGACCCTTCCTTGAGCCACTAGCAGCGCTTCACGTCCCTCTGGGAAGATGGCCTGCAAAGGCAGGAGAAGAAATCAGGTCCCCATTGCAGGGACAGCCCAACGCACAGGCACTGATGTGCTAACAGTGGTCAGGACTGAGCTTCCATGTGGCCATGGCAAAGTTGTTCTACTGAATGGAAATGCACCACAGGACATCCCATGCCAGAGTGTTAACACCTAATTACCATAAACCAAAATAAATGCTTTAATATGGACAGCAATTAGTTGTTCAGAACTGGTAACAGCAGACTCCTTTCAGCCATTTATAATCCCATCTGTTGAACATTATAGATCAACCACTGCACTGTAATGAATATTTATGACAGAGACAAACTTTTCCAAAAGGTTCTATCTTCAATAGAATCTGAAGATTTCAAACATTTTTCTTTCTGAATGCCTGAAGAAACCATCAATAATGAAGGGTCTGGTCCTGCTGCCGCTGAAATCAATAGTCAAAAGTCTCCTACATTTCAACAGAGGGAGGACATGAGGCTCTTTGGCTAAGCAGAAAAAATACCCAAACCAAACAACAGCTGGTAGAAATCAGGCTGAACATAATGATCTTTATACCTGACAGTCAGAAAGGTCATTCTGTCCTTTTTTGTTTTATATACAAAATTAGCCAACTAAATTTAAAATGAGTGAACTTTTGAACTTTAAAAGAATAAGTTGCCATTTTCAGCTATATATTTTTTAAAACTATTTTAAAAACATTTTGATACGTGGGCTTATTCTTTTCTATGTTCTATTATTAATTCAGGTTGATGGTGTCAAAGCAAGTACATCTGTACAAAAGGAAAATTTGTTTGTGCACTAAACAAGAATCATTGGCATTTTTCAGTGTAACTACCCCTGGTATGTGCTTTTTATGATCCAGACCCTGTTCTTTTGCATGCTGGATAATAACTGGCTGGCTGAACATAAGGGGCTAAAAATTTAAAAGTGATGTGTTGCATAGCCTGTTGATTAGTATTTGGCCATGTGAATATGGGTAAGAGTCACAAAATATCTTAGTAATTATTTTTTTTTTGACAGAAGAGTCTGTGTAAATCTTAATGTCAATGGGGAGAAACTTTACAAATGTGGAAAGAAATTATCTAACAGACTAATAGCAAAGCAAGCTGGAAGACTATGGGGCCCAAAATTCCTGGCAGTAATTGAGACATTTCCTCAAACTTCTGATGTTCTACAAATCCACCCTTTCAATGGAAATAACTTCACAAAATTTTGCCTTACCTTGTTGGGAACTATTACATTAAAGTCAGGAAACAAGAGGGCAAGGATGATTCCAACAACAAACATGGGTTCTAGATTCTGGTGCTATACCTTTTGCAGCTGTGAGAAAGAGTTCAGCACTTAAGGGGGTCTTAATGATTAGTTCTTGCCTTTTAATTTTGTACTTGCATTGGTTTGTTGATTACTTGTTCTAAAAAACAATGGTTGTGGGTGTATGCATGTGACCTTTATTTGAAAATTTTCAAAAGGCCACAGAAACTAGTGCAGATTTTTTTATTTTCCCATTCATTTTACTTTATTAATTCCTCAGTCCTACATCTATATACTTACTAAACTTCTCAGAGGTTTTGAAATAGCTGCTTTAATTTACTGTGGTTTTGTTTAAGTACACAAAACTAAACAATTTGGCATGTATAGTACGCTAACAGTTTTTGCTAAGTTCAGGTATAAGAGCACATCTATCAGTTACACATTTCTGCAGAACAGAGAATGAATTGCATTCTTCCATAACCATGTTTAATGATGTCATTTAGATACACTGCTTGCATTGTAGAAAAAAGGACTAACTCCTTTCTGGAATCATTAATTTATGCTCTGATTTAATTGTAATAATAGGTCAGGGAACATCATCATCCTTGTACTTCAAGATTGCACTTATATCTGCACATGTAGGTGCAAAAAGATGGATATTCTACATAAGACATGCTAACAGAATGAGACTGGGAAAAAAACCACCCTATCATTCTGGAAATTAATATTCTCTTATTAAGCACAATATAAGCTGTCCAGAAGAACAATCAATTAACTTGTGCTAGGCTATATAGTAACAACACAATTTTAAAACAGCCTTTCAATGTAGCACAAAACATATGTATATGCTACATATTAACTGTAAATCACTTCACATTAAAAAAATGTAGATAGCTCAAACTCTGAGGTTTTGTTTGCATCACTTACATGCCTTTAGAACCGCATAACAGTTAAAACTTGTTTCCTGAAAGTTACTAGATATACAGGTATATTATCTATGAAGTATGAAATGAAAGAAAAAAAATCATGTAAACTTAAATATCAAATTAAATAGATATCCTTGTTGATGTGAAGCCAGACAAAAAGATCTATTACTTTTTGACAACAGTACTTATGTTTCATTTTATTTCAGCTGGAGAATAGAGTCATGCTACTGTAGCTGAACCATTCCCTGGAAAAACTTCATGCGATAGCATTATTCCTTCAAAAAAGGTTTGATTTTTAAGCAGCTTTTGATTCACAATGATTAACAGTAGAGTAGCTAAAAGCAAAACAAACCGTTTGCTGGTTTCACCCAACAGGTCTCACTGCTTCCAGAGTTCCCACAGAACCTGTGCAGAAAAGCCCTTTGGCGCACACTGGCAGCGCCGCATGCAGCCTGGTGGTCCTGGGTAACATTTAGGTGAGCACATCATTCTAGTGTAGCACAGTAATGAAAGACATGTTTGTATTGAAGATATTACTTGAGGACGTTACTGGTTTACAAGCTAATCAAAGCACTTCAAACAGACCAATGAACGTTAAAAAACAAGGAACACAATTCTTTTCCTTATCAATAGCAGGACATGCAGGTGTAGAGCTGTTGCTCACTGCACTAGCTATGTGCCCAACCATTCAAAAGCATCCTGTTTGTGGGCTTGGGTGCACCATGCCTTCCAAAGGGTAGGAGTGACAAGTCCTTTTCGCATATGAGGAAAGGAAACCTGTGCTTATGTTACACTGAGATATCACTCCTTGCAGAGAGGGTTGCTGTGAAACATCTTTTGAGCAGGGACCACCTTCCTGACTGATGTGTGGGTAAGGGAAATAACAAGTTGCACGAAGGAACAATTCAGCAGCAGGAGCTGTATCAGATTTACCAGCATTGGGTGCAGTGCAGCTGGGGCTAAACTCCAGGTCCCTGCAAAGCTGCTCCTCTGCTTACCCACAGGGTTGCCTGAGCATCCCCCCCCAGCCCTCTTCCCACGTACGCCCACGCTCACAGCAGCAATGCCAGCCAAGGGCTCCAGGAAGCTCTGTGGCTGCTCGTTGGGTTTGTTTTGCCAGAACAGTCTTCTCTTCCGAAGCCTCACCACTTCAGTTCTGCATCCAAGTTTGTAAAACAAGACACAGTGAAGTGATTGAGTGTCATGAACTTGAGAGAATGGAAATCATATGCCAAAAAAATTAATTCAATTTCTTAATAAAGGAAAACTCTCACCCCTCCTTTTTCTTTGATTTTTTTTAAGTTCAATTAAAAAAAAAATGTTCAAAGTGTCTTATTTAAATTAGAATCTTATAACAACCTCTTCGAATATTTTCAAAGCATGTTTCATACTAACATAGTAGAAAGGCACCTCAGAATGGAAAAAAATTCAAATACTACGGCCACAGCTGGTCATGGAAAACGTTAAATAGCCTTGATTCAGATTTGTGTGTGAGCACTCTCCAAATTTTCTCCAAGGAAACTGAGAAACACAGGGTTGTGGAAAAAAAACCTTTTCAGCTTCTCTCTTTCTCTTCTCCCCTTTGTCTTTCTCTGTGTATCTCAATTGAACAACATATCACATGTTTGCAATAGCTTTCATTACAACATCTCACTTTCAAATAAAATATCATTATTCTTGTTTAATAGATATGGAAACTGAGTCAAGGACTCATCTGAAAACAGAATGGCCAAGCACAGGATGACATCTACACAGAAAGCCTGAGAAATACTTATCGAGTTAAATCAAGAGACTTTTTCGCTGAGCTAAAATTGGCATCAGCATTTATATACTTGAAACAGAGTGAAAATTTATAAGACTCTCTTGAAAATAAAACTTTATCAAGAAACAGTTGACACAGATTCGTTCATCCTTCTTACCAAGTAGTGCACATATTGGCTTATTTTTTTTATTAACTAGGAGCTAAATACTTTCTACGTATTTCTGCAAATATGTCCTACTTCATAACAACTTCATGAGTGGGGAGAAAGCAGATATATTGTGCACAAAATTATTATTTACAGCCCCACATGAGACTGTTGCCCATGCAGTCAGTAATAGGTAATCTTCCCGTAAAGGCACATTTTCCATAAACAGGAAAACAATTTAAGGTCCCGATGAACAGTTCACATTTTAAAAATAACGTAGTCCATTTCCTGACCCATAAAGAAAATATGAAAAGAAATACCAAAATTATGTATTACCAGTAGTAGATTATATTCAAGCCAGTGTATTTACAATTAAGTATATTCTAAACTAATATGGTTTATCAAATAGGACACCTCCTCTAATGTTTTATTACCTATTGATTTCCTCAAATTTGACAAAAGATGTTTACACATAGAGATGCATATACTGCATGCCTGTGTCTAGTCCTCAGAACAAACATTTATGCATACAAATATGCATCACTCATTACAGGAAACTGGTAACACTCCGTTGGTGACAACAGCCTACTTCACTGTCCTATGATATGATTTGAAAGAGTTGCCTAAAATGGGAAATATAGCACTTTTGCCCCAGTATCACGACTGCCATGTGCTTGATTTATATAAACATGTGACATTCTCAAATGCTTTCCCCTCCATAAAGCCATCCACGGCCAGCTGGGCAACGTTAACTAAGAACTAATCATAAACATCTGCTTAGTGTGCATAAATGTTGTTTTTATTCCAGATTTTCCTAAAAGAAAATATACTGTCAAGCTAGATATACATATTTTAGTCATCCTTCTTTTTAAAGGTTTTTTTTTTTCCTTTTTAACCACGTAAATCCATTAATATACTTCGATCTGTAGAGGCACATATTATTTGATCTGACACAAAGACTAACAAGCATGCTGTGTTTGAGTTTTGGTTTCCCTTTTCTAGCACTTAAAGAGGTCAGATCCCTTGTATCAATCTGTCCAGGTTGACAACAACTTTTTTGTTGCTGCCCGTCCTCCCGCGGTGTTGCAGTCCGTGGGAGGAACAGCTGACCCACCACCTGCACCCTGTACACACTTCTCAGCCCCACTGAAAGTGCTCAGGTGTTTTGAAGTACTCCGTGACTTTTGAAACCCAGCTTAGGAGTGAAATCTGATGTAACACACTACACCAAATGCAAATTCCCAATTTCTTTATCTTAATGTATTGCACTTTCCTATTGAGAATTAGACCAGGTTCAGCCTTGGGCTGTTGTAAATCCTGCAGCTTCACAGCAGGCACACCTCCAGTTACATCAGTCCAGCCATGAACAGGTAAGAGAGCTCATATAAACATAACTCCTATGGGGCTTATCTAACATCACTAATCTTTTGTACCTCTTCTTTACAGAGAAGGAAGGGTAAGTTGTTTCATCTAAATGTGTGTCCTAGCTAAGCGCAATGAACTACCTTCTGCAGCCACATGCCCCTGTAGGAAAGGTGCAGGAGTACCCTAAACGTGACAACCCTGTACCCATTCTGTATAACCATAGGGCTCTCTGATACCCAGAGATGGGATGACTGAAGCCCACAGTGCAGTTCAGATGTCGCTGCAGTGATGACAATGCAGAAGGTGGGCTTCTCCAAAATTGATTCATCAATTATTTTTATGCCTCCAAAATTTACTTTGACAAGTTTTCAATAAATTTTTACCCCTTGAGATTGTTCTCCTTTGCAACCAAAGTAAGTATGTGAAAGCGAAACTTAAACTTTCCCATCCCTATTGGGGATTCCTATCCCAAAACATGGAAATGTAGTAAAGAGCAAGAAACATCTTCAGGAAGACACATTCCAAGCAGCTATCACAACAGCTGTGCTGTAGTTCGCTAACACAGATGTTGTTACACATTATCTTGTACTTTATTTAAAAAGAAAAAGAATATTAACTATTCTGTTGATCTATAAACCCAAGTTGCATTCACAGTATCATGAAAGACCAGATGAGAGAGAGGGGGAAATGTGATAATACATTATTCACTAAAATTGCACTGAGGTAAGCTCTTAGCTATTAATTTATAGCAGGTGCAGTCTACTAAGCCTCTTTCACCACATCTTATTTCTGAAGGTGAACTTTAACTTCTGTGTTCAGCTGTCAGAGCAAGTGTCCTTCATCTTTCCACAAGAAGCGCCCAGGAAGGAATACAGTCTCTGACAGTGAAGGAGAACTTGGTGAGATTGGAAGGAAAATGCATTTCATGCAGCTGAGCGGTAGAATGATCGTTTTGGAGCATGATTAGAGGACTCACAGCTGCTTCTCCAGCTTCCGCTGATTTTTTGTTTGTTCTTTAAAACTCTTCTTCCCTCAGGCCCGATCACCTTGTGTGAGATTAGTAATTAATACTGAAAGTGTTTCACACAGGTTTTGTGCAATGCACACAAGGAAGAGGCTGGCTATTTTCCATGTGCATCTGTCTCGCCTCTCTAGGCAGAGCGGCAGCAGTGTGACAGACTGGCTGGCAGCCCACGGCTCGCTCGCTCTCACGGTGACACTTCCCAACATTGCCTTTCTTCTCAGGGAAGGGGAGTTTCTGCTTCATCCCACTGACAGCAGTTACCTTAGCTCCCTAAAACATGGCTATGGAATACACAGGTGTCATTCTTACATGTAAGGAAAGAATAATGATTATGGAAACATCTAAATCTTTCCTGATGCAGATTATTTTTATTTACTAGTGAGCTGCACTGAATGCAAAATTTTGCTAGAGGGAAAGGATATAAAATACCACACTAGGACTTCAGGGCTAGCCAGTATTCTGAATTCGGTAAAGTCTGTTTCTACCGATCGACGGCACACAATAAAAACCCAAACTAAAGAGCTATCGTGGATATATCACAGGCTTTGCCTGCTTTAGGTTTGGGACTTCTAGAAGGAAGCTTGTTTACAGTATAAAAAGGCAGCAAATCCCCTACTCCTTTGAAATTCAATGATGTCAACTTCCTTTAAAGAGCATAAACCACAATTTTAAAGCAAGCATTCTGTCCAAATGATTTAGAAAACTCATCCAACAAGCCTGCTAAAATCATTCTGTTGAGAGGAATTTTATATATGCAACAACAGAACGTTTCTGACACATTAGATATTTTCTGAATGCTCATTTATAGTAGAAAATAATTTAAAAAAAAGAACCAAACCCAACAACTTTCAAAGGGCATCAAGGGCCAAATACTGATCCCCTGAAAGCACAGCAATTCTCCCACAGATATCAACACAACTAGAATTTGGCCTTATACGAAATGTATTTCACACTTCCAACAGCTCGGGAACATTATCTATATTCAGTGAGACAGCGCTGTGAATACACTTCAGTACCACAGTTTGCATGAAATCATCAGCCAAAATTAACTAACAAGACTGTGAAAGAAAGTGAACATGTGTCCAGCTGCTTACTCTTTCCATTTGAACTTTACTTGGTGCATTCTCTTCAGTCAAATCAATTAATCAAGCACTGTAATTTGAACTGCAGGAAAATATATGGGGAGAATTTATACACGGGGTGCCTGCTATCAGAAAGGGCCATTCACGAAATGAGTCTTGCTGAACCCATCTCTGTGTAATTCTTAGAAACCAGGGTGTGCGATGATGATTGAGTAAACATCTGTGACTCAGTGTCTAAAGCATGGTTATGACAGCCTCTGGGAGAAGTGTTACTAACTGCACTGCCTCAAGTATTTCCCTGGCCAAAAGATCACATTCATAGTCAAACACCATGGGAAAAATTAATGATCCTCCATGCTTCCGCAGCTTTTCCTTTGCAGTCCTAGCCCATTGGGGTTTTTACACATAATTGTTACAATTTTGTTTACTGGTGGTTTCAAAAGCTCCCATCGGACTCGACAGGTCCAGCGGTACGTTTGAGCTGCAGAAGCAGAGCGCGGAGCGCATCCAGGTTTCACAGTGTTTATAGGAGGCGCAGGGGTTTGTCGCTGCGCCAATAACCTTTCCCCACTCCTGGCACAGGCTCAGCACCACTTCAGGATAAAGAAAACTGTGTCTCCTTCTCTAGAAACCAATTACCAGGTGAGGACAGTCAAATCACAAATTGTCTTAATCACTCCCACCCTTTTGCCCCAGCTCATGATCTACTGCCCTGGGTGTTTATGGGATAGTGTGGGGCTCGCTCTGCCAGCAACATCTGTGCAGGTACATCTGTGCTGCAAACTATAACAAGGGAAAAACCTCCTACTTCACAGCAGAAAACTTCATAGTCTCAGTTCAGCCTATCCTCCTGGGGAGATGAGGGTCTGTTTGGTGTGCCTGATCCACACACAAGCAAAAGGGGAAACCACCACATCATTTAATAAATGGTAAGGCTAACATCAGATACTACAGGCAAGGACACTTAAGGGTTCAGAAAGACTAAGTTGTTAAATGAACGGAAGTGCATCTCACGAGATAAATACGTAATGAGAAGGCTTATGTACAATCTCTAATTTGATTTTAAAAATCATAATAGACATTTCCAACCCCCCATCTATGGCAGAGGGGTTGGAACTAGATCTCTAAGGTCCCTTCTAACCCACACCATTCTATGATTCTATGGTTCATTCTGTATTTTTCTAAAAGGCCATGGTAAGAGTATTTTCTTCTACTAGATGCTACACATACAGGTCAGCATGCTATATACAGTAACTCCAAAAAAGCCAACTGCCTGTGGCTCTGCACAAGTCACACGTGGCAATGACAGTCTCTGTAGTGCTGCCATACAGGCGGCAGTGAATCTCAAGGTTGCTTATACAGCTATACCGTTCTAAGTGTGATTTGTGGATGACTGCGCTGATAAACAGAAGTCAAGTCAGGACATTCTTGCCCTTTGTGAAGAACGAGGTGCCATGTTCTCACCAACAGCTTTCAGGAAACTATTGTTGCTATTTTGCACTGCAGAGCTGAGCCTGCTTCTCTGTGCTTGGTGATGAACAATGCAACCTAAAACCTCAACCACAGAAATACCTACCTGAAGTAACTAAGAAGCAGGAAGAATGAATTCCATATATTTGCAGTCATTACAGTTAATCTTATTTGCCAGCTGAGGAAAGTCAACTTAGATTATAATACTGTATGGGAAAAAGTAGACTATTTTAGATTAGATCAATCCAATTGTTCCATAACATGCAGGACTGCCAAAGCCTGGTTTCTACAGATTTGTGCTCTATGTCATCTTCAGCCATCCCCAGACTTAGCTTTGTCCCCTAACACTCCTTCGCTTTCAAAAAGCTGTAGCTGTCAAGTGGGCAAGCAACATGCATGTTGTGGCTAGACAGAAGGTGTTGCAATATAATGCTAATTTTGCATTTAATTCCCTTTATTGTTCCTCACAGATTAATAAAGCTTATGCAAGAATCATCTCAGATACCTTCAGCTCTTTGTCAGCTTGGGTCAAAACAAGCTGGTAAGTGCAAAAGTATGCATATGGGGTGGAAACAAAGAAAACTGGCAAGGACAGGTGAGTGCCACTTCTGGAAAAAAAAAAAAAAAGAAGTCTTCAAAAGCAAAAAAAGAACATTAAAGCCTTGACAACAGGGAACACTGTTGTTAGTGTACAAGGGTAACACAAACTCAGCCTCCTGCAAGTTATACAAGGAAGTAGCACGATGGCCTTGTTGCGATCCTTCTTGGATATTTGCCTGTAATATAAATACCCCATACAGTTCGGCATGTGTTTACATGCCACTCTTTATACAGAAGAGTGAGACTGAGACAGAACAAGCTTCCCTAACAGGACAGGCAGGGAAAAAAAGACCCAACAAAAGCACAGTGCCCAAGAGACCTAGCTCCTTACACTTTCCTGCAAGCAGAAACTTGCAGTTTATGAAAAGGTGAGACACCTGTACTCATTTCTCAGGCTGTCTCTTGCACATTTGTATTAAGACTGCCCTTATATTGTGTGAAAAAAGTATTATCTGAATAACCACATAAGAAGCTAAATTCAGTGCTATGCTGTAAGCCATCCCAAATTGTTACTCCAAAATGCATCGCACTTCTACAAGCCTGTGACATGCCCTCCTGGCACCCTGAAAGTGATTGGTATTTTTCTGTTGACCAGAAGAGCCCAGGGTTCTGCCACTAACTCTGCTGTATCTGTCAAAGTCACCCTACAGTGACAAATGACTTTTTAAAAGTAGATTAAGTTCTCTACTTAGAATCATAGAATCATTTAGGTTAGAAAAAAAACTCTGAGATCATCAAGTTCAACTGTGCTCCTGGGCTGTGGGGATTTCATTCTGCTCCTCGTCTCTGCCTTCCAGCTCAGGGGGCTGAGTACCCAGAGGGTACTTGCTGGTCTTGCTGTTAAAGACTGAGGCAAAGAAAGCATTAAGTACCTCAGCCTTTTCCTGGTGGTAATGTTCCCCCCCCACCCCCAGCATCCAGGAAAGGATGCACGTTATCCTTGGCCCTCCTTTTGTTTCTAATGTATTTGTAAAAACATTTTTCGTTACCTTTTATGGCAGCAACCAGCCCAGGTTCTAGCTGGCCTTTCACCTCTGATCTTTGCCCTGCATAAGCTTGTGACATCCTTACAGTCCTCCGGAGCTGCCTGCCCCTTCTGCCAAAGGTGCCAGACTCTCCTTCTTCCCCTGAGTTCCAGCCAGAGCTCTCTGTTCAGCCAGGCCAGTCTTCCCCGCCGGCTCATCCTTCTGCACATGGGGACGACCTGCTGCTGTGCCTGTAAGACTTCCTTGGAGAACGTGCAGCCTTCCTGGTGCCCTCGGCCCTTCAGGGCTGCCTCCCAAGGGACGGTCAACCAGGCTCCTAAACAGGCCAGAGTTGCCCCCCGGAAGCCCAAGGTGGTGGTTCTGCTGAGCCCCCTCCTTACTTCTCTGAGAGTCAAAAACTCTCTCATCTCATGATCACTGTGCCCAAGGCATCCTCTGACCGCCACATCACCCACCCACCAGTCCTTCCCTCCCTGTTTGTAGACAGCATCTCCTGAGGGGCATCTCCCCTGGGAGGCTCCCTGACCAGCTGTGTTGGGAAGTGTCTTCAACACACTCCAGGAACCTCCTGGGCTGATCCCTGTCCGCTGTGTTGTGTGTCCAGCAGGCATCCATAGGCTGTGGTTCCCCACGAGAACAAGGGCTGGCAATCATGAGACTTCTCCCCACTGCTTGTGGAATGTTTCACCTGCCTCCTCATCCTGGCTGGGTGGTCCATAACAGACTCCCACCAGGATATCTGCCTTGTTGGCCCTCCCCCAGATTCTCACCCATAAACACCCAACCCTACTGTCACCATCATCCAGCTCTAGGCAGTTAAAACACTCCCCGACATACAGGGCTACCCCACCGCCTCTCCTTCCTTGCCTATCCCTTCTGAAGGGTTTGTAGCCACCCATCGCAGCACTCCAGTCGTGATAGTTATCCCACCATGTTTCCGTGATGGCGACTGTCATAGTCTTCCTGCACTTCTTGCATCAGGCTGAGGTTAAGGGTTTCTCTGTGAAAACTAATTGTGACTTGCAAACTGACCCAAGTAACCTCCCGAGTCTATAAGCTACTGAAAAGATAAAAAGGGGGAGTTTAATGTCGTTTTTGTGGTTTTGGTGGTGTGTAGTGTGGTTTTGTTTTTTTATGGTTGCTTGGTTTTTACATACTGATACCAGTTAACACAGATGGCTAATACTGTTAGAGATACACATTAGAGAAAAAGCTTGTATTTAAAGAGGAAGGTTAAGGAAGTAAGGGAAAACTCATGTGCCCACTATTTTATCCCCTCCGCCCCCCCCCCCCCCCCCCAGCTATACTACACTATCATCTAATATAAGCTCTCATCTCTTGCCTTTGTTTTTCCTCCTTCATTTGCAAAGGAGAATAGTTAATTGTCCTATCTTCTTTCTGTGTGCAGGTTTTTACACCTTTACAGCCTCTTTGGCAATATTTCCTTCTTCCTTTAAGTCCTGACACATAACTTTATCTTTCCAAAAGTCCAAAAAAAATTAATCAAGCTCTTCTGCTTGTTACAAAGGGAACACACTGCCTGTTTGAGGAAAAAAAAATAAAAATCATTCAACTTGTGAGAGCCGAACAACTCAGTTTTGCTCAAGATTGGTAACCCATCCCTTCTACTTAGTACTGACGCAGTAGATTTTTCTAGTGCAAAACAAATCACAGACACTACCTAAATAATAAGTTGTAGACACAGGTAGCACTTTACATAAAGCACTGCCATTGTTAGCAAAAGGCTTATGGATAAGTTAGTAGTTAGGTGTGTAACTTCTAGTTTGTTGTGGGAGGAGCACCTACACACACCTGACTTTGTATCAGCACTTCATTTGCTGCCAAGACCTGAGTCTATAGCACCTGGCTCAGCATTCGCTGCTAATTTGAAACTGGAACGAAACTAAATCAGCAGTTATTTGTACTATACACTTAATATTAACTGTGAACAGTATTTTAGTGAAATTATTTCAAATAATAATATCAGCAGAAAGAGCTGCCTCTGTACAGTGTTCTTCATTTCTTTTCTTGTCTGCATGATCAAACGTTTAACATACATTTGAACACAAGTGGATGTTAAAGATGTTTTCTATCCATGGGTTTACATAATTATGCACATGGGAATGTCAAAAGCCCTAGTAATAAACTCTGACACTTTTTCTTGAGAGCCTGGGCATGAAAACCTTCCTGGTAAACTACAAATTACTAATGCTGTGCTAGAGAAATATTGGAAATATTTAAGGCAGTAGCAGCTATACCTGGTGGTGTTCCTTCACGTGCATGCCAGCCATCTGCAGAAGCCGCTTTGTGTTTTACAGAATTCTTTATGCTCTACTCAGTTCTGGCACGTCAAGGAGATAAGGTACAGGCCTGTTCTGTCTACAAAAACTAGTTAACTGTTAATATTTTATATATTAAATAACCAAAAAAGGGGTTTTGTGGCAGTCTACCTAGTCAAGAAAATTTATTGATACTTTTTAAATTCTTTAAAAAGATGCATGAACTTATGAAAATGCCTTGCCCAAACTAATGGAAACGGGTCTTTCAAGATACAGTTAGCACTTTATTTGATTATTGAAAGATCCCTGGGTACACATGCATGATTTCACTCAGGTATTTTTCTCTTTAATACTCCATTTTTGAGTGGTTTTTTTTTTTTTTTCATAATCTTGTTTCCTTAGTGAGGTTAGATGATGTTGAAGCCTGTTACTCCTCACAGCTTGCAATTCATCAGTATATTCCCTTCCAGTGATACTATTTTGGAACAGTCCCTTTGCTTGCTTGTTTAGTCCACACTTATCTTCCCACCTCACTATCCTTCCCCACAAAAAGCAAGCAAACAGAGAATCTGAGATTGGAATTTATAAATTTTGGGTAGCATCAGAAGTGCCACATGTGCAGAGTAACATAGTCTCCCTCCCTAGCATCAATCTGTAGAACTTGGCACATTTTTCTGGTGTTGTGTGTTGCAAAATCTATTTGTATAGCCTATAAGGGGAACACATACTATAAGGGAAAAAATAAGCAAAGATTGCACTGAAAATGACGTGTGAGGCTCTGTTCGAACTAGCCAATAATAAGATAACTTTGAAAAAAGGCAGTGGGTAGCATAGACTCAACCTCTAAAGAGTTTAATAAGTTGCCTAGCCCATTTCTGCTGTCAGTTACACTGGTGTATATGGGGGATCAACACTTTGAGCATTGTGGAGCTCACTCTAGATTTATACCTTGTGTAACAGAGCAGAATGCAACACAACAAATATATGGAAAGGAAAGGATATTGCCTTTCTTATCCAATGTTATTTCAAAGTTTATGCTGCAACTCCACAGGAGTCCATTAAAAACCTCTAAAATCACAGTCCTTGCTTTAGAACTGCAATAGTTGACTTCGGTTATATCATAAATAAAGAGCCTTGAACAGTAAATCTCTTCATAATCAATGGCTTTGGTATATGCCCCAACAAAACCTCCCGACACCTACTTATGTTCAACTGTAATTTTTCCAACACATCCCCCTCCCCCACTCCACACTTTCCGTTGGTGATAACATAGCAGTCACACTATGTGCCTTATCATGCAGCCAGTTATCTCCTCCAAACCTCAGCAGTAGTCTCAGCATTACAAATGCTTCACTTGTCTTTCACTGAAGTCAGTGAGCCTGCTGCAGCTTTCAAAATTAAGCAAGATAGTAGACACTGGTAGAATTACCAGGTACAAAGATTAAATTCAGGGAGAAGCCTCTCAATCATGAACGCATGTCATCCATACTTTACATCAAATGCTACCAAAAGCATCTTTTCTGGACTACACACTCTGACATTTTGAAAAACCTGAGGTGAACCCTTTGAAATTGGGCTGAGCACACAAAAAGTTAGCAGATCAGGTGTTTTCCTTGGAATTTCAACATCACAAAGGGCATTTTTCAGAGACCAGAAGCACAGAAATACACAAATGAGGTATCAGTGATCTAAGGTGACAGGTACACGTCAACACTTTCTGTGTATTGCTTTTTTCCCCTTACTGGAATTCCTAGTAATATTCCCAACACATTTCTTCCTTGCAAGAAGTACTCAGTTGAGACATGGGTATTTATTTACATGGGCAGGAATTTTGAATTAAAAAAGTTCTATGAGACTTATTGTATAGATGTGCAAGTACTATGATGAACATAAATGCATGCTTAAAAATTTATTTCAGTGACTTTGATATCATCACGTGTAATGTTTACATCAGGAAACATGGAATCAAAGTGAAACCAGTGACCTCAGACAAGCAGTTTAAAGTGTCAAAGTTGGATGAGAAAACAGCTGTTATTGTACATACAAATTAAAATTTTTATGATAGAATTACATGTAAGAAGAAACAGCCACTGCTTTAAAGGACCAAAACCAGCCTAAATAAGATTGGGAACAATATTATGTCTATGTATAACTTACCTTTACCCTATACATCTGCTAAAAGCCTAGTTAGCTAACACTAGCATTTACAACAATGAAATTTTCAAGAATTCAATCCCATTTTAAACATAGACACATATAGCTGTAGGCAGTCAACCTGCATTTGCTCACACAAGAATTTAGTGCCTTCATCACTTTCACGGATGCATGTCATCTGTATGTTGATGATTATCTGCAGCTAATTAACATGATCCCAAAGTTTTGAGGGCCCAGAACTGAACAAGCCAACTTTCCCTGTGGTTTGCTTTGTCAAGATTTTTACTTCAAATTTGTGGTAATGGGTAAATGTCTTTTAAAAAAAGACTAGGGGATATTTTTGTTAGTGTGAAATATTAACACCTGCTATTAGAAATAAAAGAACTATTAAGGACATAACCACCTATTTCTTATGGTTCCTTTAAAATGGGAGCCTGGTTTATCTCAGCACAACTTCGGTACCCTGTTTGTAATTACAGGGACATCTCTGTTGGATTCATATAATACCAGTACAACAAGTATCTGATAAACATCAAGCCATTTTTTTGGCTCATTTGGACTACTAAACAGTCCCACTGTTTGTTAAGATTATCAATAACATTTATTTTTACTAAGTTTTTTTTTTTTAGATTTGGCTAGTTTGATGAGCAATTCTGGCAATATTGTCACCTGCATTAGAACAAAAAGGACTTTAACCTGAACAAATTGGCAGAGCCCAACACCATAACAAAACTTTGCACTACAAGCACAACCCCTTGCTGCTCTGAGGGTACATCTAATCCTCCCTAGGGTTTCCCAGGTTTCAAAGAGATGAGGCATATGGGGTGGCACATGAGTGAGGAGGAAGAAAACAGTACCTTGGCTTTTATGTTTTTTGGCTCAGATGCGACCCATATTGGTCAGTGAAAAAAATTACTGTTCATTTCTAGTTTTGTTTACAGATGGTAAAAACCTTGTTTTCAATACTTTTACTCTACCTCTGCCCACCCAAAACATTGTGTGTGTGATACAAACAGCTAGGAAAACTTGTTGCCTATTATTCATAACAAGTAAGCCTGCTCAGCTGCCAGAATATTTTCGTTGCCTTGAAAGGAATTAATGTACAAAAATATTGTACCACAGCGTGGGTCAGAGGGTGGGGAGGAAAATGACAGCATTGAATGTTATTGCAAATGACCTTGAAATAGAAAAACTTACAATTAAGAATCACAAATAGCACACAATAAATCATCCTCTACTTGATTTGCAAGTTGTTTAGGAAAGATACCTAGAGATAGAAAAACATATAGGAAAGATATATCTATTAAGTCAATGCTGCATTTCATATAAATTGTCTTCTGCACAGTGATGTGAGTGAGCACAACTGCTTCAGTAGTCCAGTGCCATCCCCTATTAGGCACTAAGAATAGATAGAAGGATAAAAAAGCATACGCTATGTAGTATTTTTTCCTTGTTTCCCTCTTCACACTTGACAAAATTCTGCTTTCAGATGGTTGTTTCTGTACATCAGAGATCTGGTTTAAATGCTGCCTTGAGAACCTTACTGCAACGTGACCCAATTTTGTTAGGTATGATTTTGTTCATTTTTGTCATCTACTCTCCTACCTTTAAAAAAAAAAAAAGAAAACCCAAAACAAAACAAAAACCCCAACGTCGTGTGATTTTCACAGGTTTATCTCCAACTATAATTTCTGAGGTACAAGTTAGGTATCTATTTCATGTAATACTGCATAAGATTTTCCAGTGACATACACTTTCAATGAATTAAAAGTAGCTTCTGTGGTGTAGTAGAAGCTGCTGAAACACAGGCAAACCACCTGAAACACAAAAAAACCTCAGTGATAAAAAGCTCCATTAAGATCAGCTAATAATGCACTGAGGTATTGAGTAATGCATCAAGTCATAAGAAGAATAAACGTAGATTAAGCGTGGTCTTTAAGCCTAATGACATCATGCCTCAAATTATAATGCAGATAAACAAACACCAGAGCTCAATCATGGGCTACTTTATCATTGCTTAAACTGTATTAAACAAAATATTCCTTGTGTGGAGCAAGGCAGGCAGCAGGAATTCCAGGCACAGCCTTTCAGATGTCTCAACAAAAAAAAGTTTTATTCTACAAAATCCAACATACTAGGGTATTTCTGTTGTTGTTATGAAATATCTTTTTTCATTTACCTTTTATAAATATTTTTTATTGATGTAGAAGACTTGAGCCACATATGACCACACAAGAAGCAGAATATTGACAATGATCACATATTATGCTTTATTCCCTGAATAGGAACCTGCATAGTTTTCAATGTTTGATAAGGAATGCCAATGATATTAAAATAATTGTGCGTATTGAAGTATTTTGTTTCCATGTACTATTAAATATGGCTTCATGCATGGCCAAAATTAGAGCAATGTACAGCTGATTCAAGGGAGGGATCAAGCAGTTCTGCCCTTGGTGTCAACCTAAGGACTCTTACCTAACAGTTTCCACAAAAACGTTCACGTGGGAAAAGTGTTTTTCCCTTTACAAGTCTGCAAGGCACCAGAAAGCTCATGCAACAGAAACATCACTGTAGGACAAATTGATGAAAAAAAAAATTATCTGTATGATACATCCATAAGAGACTAGTACTGGCCACTACTGCCCTTCCAGCTGTGCTAATTCAGTGGTAAAGACTGAACATGGGCCAGTGCAAGCTCCTGCATGAGTTAAACTGACCTGACAGATATGAAACTAGCTGAATAATAAAACTTAAAGGTTAAAAAAAAAAAAAGTAGCAGAAGGTAAGCATTTCCAGTTAACAGCTATTTCTTTTCACGGCTGTCATCTGAACTCTAGGAACTCGCAGAGAGATTTAGGCACAAACGCAATGAGTAATGTTATGTATACTTTGTGCAACACCTAAGGGATGTTTTCCCATCTATCAACTTCCATGCTAATTTGAAACATTTACAGCGTCGGCCCAGACGAGTGCTGAGGAAAGCACACTTTCAGCTATTGTCAATTGGCCCTGAAAAGTCAGTCGTTTGCATGAACTCCCTTTAAAGTCCACCTCCACCCAGCTTCTCAGCTTTGACGAGCACTGGGAGCCAGCTGCCATGAGCAGCCTGCTTGCCAGGCAGAGAAATTCATACTTTATTCTATTTTCATTCCATGCACTTTCAAAGGGGAGATCCCAGAGTCTCTAAAACTATGCCACTGTTTTCCTTCCAGTCCTCCCCTTTGCCTTAACAACAGTAACAAACAGCTTAAGCCAGACTACCCATGGATGGAGCCCACAATGTTGCCGACCTCATGCTACCTTCTGGCTGACTGCCCATTCTTTCTTTGTACTAATGGAGGAAGGGTTGCCTTATCCTGCTGACAATGAATTCAAGACACCCCCACCCCCCCACCACCAAGAAAATAAGGCCAGGAGGCTTAGCAGTTTGGTTTCATAGTTGGGAACTGGGACCAGTATACAAGTTACTTTAGTTTTGTTTGTAGGTGTCACACAAACACGTGTAACCTCCCAGTTACCCAGTAGTATGGGGCTGCTCCTGTCCCACCACAGTGAAACGATATGAGAGAACTCGTCTGCAGATTGGGTCGTTGAAAGATGTCTCCCTTGAACAAAGAGCCCTGGATGTTTTTAACTTTCCTCTCTGAACTTAAATAAGAGTTTAAAACAGCTCCAGGATGTAAGGAATGAACTAGATGCCATGGATACTAGCCATATTGCATGGGACACACTGTGGCTAGAGTAGGCAAAAAAAGAATAAAGCGTGAGGTTTTACACACATTTGAGAACTGTGTTTCAAACAGAAGTGCTAGTGCAGCTTCACTACCCAGGCAGCTGCATGTCTTCTAGTAATCAAATGTTAATACAGTATTTATGACAGACAGTGAATTAAAGAAAACAACCAAGCTTTGTCCATTCGCCAACAAGCAACTGATTCTAAACACTTGAGTTTTGACTTTAGAAAGATACATGTATAAACATATCAAATTTGACATTTCTGCAGTGGTGCACAGATACAAATATGAATTATTTCGTGAAAGCTTCTCCCTAGAATTGCCAGAACAATATTTTGGGCAGTTTGTCAACATTTCAACTGCAAACAGTGAGCCTGGCTTTTGATTATCTAAGTAATAATGAACAGACTCTGCATATTGAAATTACTTTAATGAACACAAGATGATCATCTCTGCTTCTCCAGAAAAAACACACAGAGAACTTACAGCTTTTAAATAAATGGTCCTCATTTGAATATCAAGGGAAAATCAGTAACTTATGCTATAAGTTTGTAACACATATGTTGCTTTTATTCATATTAAAAAAGTATTGTTTTCTAGAGTTATAGGGCATTTTGGGCTCCTGTACATGCACACACATACCAAGACACCATGAAGTAGTGCAGCTGCTTCTCCAGCTCTGCTGCACGCTAGTTCAGGTATCTGATTTGAAAAGACCATCTCTTGGTGGCTGCAGTTTCAAATTGACAGAGGTTCATAAAAGAGCATTGGTAATTTGTACATCTGCTTTAAAACCCAGGTCCCACTTAATACATACTCTGTGTTTGTCATATCTTTGCTTTTTATTGTTTCTTAGCTCAGGGTTAACTAGGACATTAAGTTATTTGCAATAACTAGACAACACCTCACAAATGAAGCATCAGACTTTTTGTACAAGTTCATCATTTCCAGCTAAATATATACAAAGCGAATTAAGATACACTAAAACATGTCCAGGCACTGCACTCAGATGTGATTTTACTGCAACGGCCCTGGCACTCGACTTGCACCAAGATATGCTCCCCACCTTGCAGACAGGAGTGGAAGCTTGACACACACATCCTCTTTGCTTCCAGAGGATGTTCACATTTAAAGCCCTTAGATTAACCTTTCTTCAATGACTGTCTGTCTTGGTTTAACCCCAGCCAGCAACTAAGTGCCACACAGCTGCTGACTCACTCTCCACCCACCCACAATAGGATAGGGAAGAGAATCAGGAAGAAAGTAAAACTCAAGGATTAGAACAATTTATTATTATTTCATTTTCCTTTTAATGATTAAAGAAAAACGTTAATGAGAAGGAAAAGAGGAGAGGAGTAAAATCAAGAGGAAAAGGGGAAAAGCAAAACCCCAGCAAGCAATGCACCATACAGCTTCTCACTACCAATGCAGATGACTGCTGACCAGTACCCAGCCAGTCCCAGAGCATCAATCCCCCTGCCCCCACCTCCCCCAGTTTATATACTCATCAGGACATTCTATGGTATGGAACACCCCTTTGGCTAGTTCAGGTCAGCTGTCCCAGCTGTGTCCCCTCCAGCCCTCTCACTGGCAGGGCTCAAGCAACTGAAAAGTCCTTGACTTAGTATAAACATTACTTGGCAACAACTAAAAACATCAATGTGTTATCAACATTATTCTCATACTAAACATAAAACATAGCATTGTACCAGCTGCTGAGAAGAAAATTAACCCCATTGGCCAAAACCAGGTCACTGTCAGATCAGGGTATGAAAGTTTTCCCAACTTCATCACCCAACACATCCTGTAATATTAAGTTTCATTATTTGATCATAAACCATGATTTACCATGGGTAACCCACCCCCCCCCCACTCCTGGTAGCTCTTTTAAAATTGATGCTTAGTCATTTTGTACGTAGTAAACTAGTTCATGCGTTGTAAGCAGTACTACTGCTTTTTATCCAGTCTCCCTCACAATTCATGATTGTCCTGCCTCCTGTGAACACCTTTCCCAATTTGTATCTTTTAAATTGAAAAATGCAAGTAAGCTAAGCCTCTTAAGTGATTGTTCAGTACCTTTCATCATTTAGTCTCATTCTTCATTTGCTTTCCCATGCCATGAAAATATTTTCCTTTGGTCTCATAACAGCTTAGCTTCCTTTAGTGTTTTGTAGCCATTTTTTTTGTTTTGTTTTGAGTTTGTTCCCCACCCGTCAGTGACTGTATGAGAAGGCTCCCTCCCACCCTTCAGCAGCTAGAACAGTGCTTAAATTACTAAGACCTGTAAACTTGCCCCAACTCAAGCTTGGAGGCAGGTGGACCACCAAGTCATACCTCCCTGCCTCGGCAAGATTAACGTTTACCTTTGCTTCCATGAAAGGAAACCCAGGTGCTGGGGCTGGAGACACATGAGGGTCGTCTCCAGCCCCAATCACCAGGAGATACACCTGTCCATTACAGCCACTATCACTGACAGTTTCCAAAAGCCTCCAGAGGAGTAGTAGTTTATAGTTTCCCTCCTCTGCAAGAGCAATGCTGACTATTGTTGTATCACATTCAACAGTGATCACTGGTTTCCTCAGTATAACTGTACCAGATATAGTTTCTTTTCTGCTAGAGTCACACTTAAACACCTGCCACCCCCCAGGTGGTGCCTGAACCCTTTCCTGAAGGCTCAGGCTGGCCTTGCAAGCAGGGGAGGGCAAGGCAGTGAGCACAGCCCGAAGCCAGCATTGATAGCCACAGCTCAAGAAGCTTGTGCAGAGTCCCTTTAAACTCCGGGTAAGTGCTGCCTGGGCCTGCTGATTTGTATACCCATTTTGCAGATTTGTTCCAAAATCCCTTTTTCTTGCACTTTGACTTGAGTTGGTACCACTGGTCTGTTTCCCGCAGCAGAAAGCTTCAAGGTCAGAGCATCACGAAGCACCTTTGCAGCAAGTCCTACCCACTGACAGATCATCAGCTTGCCTTTCTTCACTACAACCTTTCCAGTCTTAAATGCTCTTTTTAACTCTTCAGTTATGCACCAGGCTTACAGATTGTTCCACAGTTTGTGTAACTGGGTTTGAAGTAATTTATTAGTAATATTCAGTCACTTGGGAAGTTTTTTTAGTATTAACCTACTTGCCCACAGGCTAGCATTTAAATTTTATATAATTAAGGCTCCTCCATCTTTCCTCTTTTGGGCATACCTTCTACAGTGTAAGGGGTATCTTTTCAGCTGTAATAGATTCCTATGATGATAGCACAATTACTATTCCTAGTTATCCTGGATTAAAATACAATAATGACTCATTTTCTGATTGATACCATGGCTTATACTGTTGAGCAGAAGCTGCACCACACACAGGTTTATAGAATAAAATCATAGATGACTGACGAGGACCAAAGCAGATAGTAATGTGTCTGCAGCTTCTAAATGGGACAAAATGCCCTCCTTTATAGACCAAGCCTCTTTAAAAGCATATAGTTTATTTTTTGGATGAAAAGCAGCCTAATTGTTGACCTCCCTGCCTTGGCAGAACAAGACAATACATTTTTCTAAGTTTAACTGTAAAAGCTCAACGATGTGTAAAATGAGCCTTGAGTAAGATTATTAGATGCTATCAGCTTTTCAAAGCGGGTGTGTGAGGAGATCTGATAATGCGTTGAGGATCAATGCATCTGTCCTTCTTGCATCTCTGCTCTCCTGGAAAGAAAGCAACTGTCAGACCTAGTGAAGAGATCACAGTTGCTGAGCAACAGTAACACCACAAATATACTCCTGGCATTGGCTTGGCAGCAGGAAAAAAATCCAAAACTGTTGAAACAATAACCACCAATAGAAGAGAAAAGAAGCCACATCACACAAACTGCGTTAACACTGAAATATTAGTTACGCTTCCCATCAGAAATCCTGGTATAGACACAATAGTCACATGGTGAAGATGAAATAACAAATATCACTGATATGGAAAACATCAAGTAAAGTGTCTTGAGAGTGAGGAGAGACTGATCTGAGTTCTGTGGAAGTTATCCACAGAAATTACTACATTACATAGAAGTTATAACATGACCCAGTAGAACGCCACAGAAGAAAAAAAATCTTCCATTAAGTAACCTGGATGTTTTAAATAATGCATAAAAAGGTTATAATTTCTATTAGATTATGTGGGGTTTTTCCTAAAGGATCAGTTGCCACTTTGAGTTAAGCACACTAGACTTAATTTAATCAAGCCACAGGAGCTTGAAACCCTCTGGACTAATAGCTGATTTACATTATTTGTCATCTTTATTTCGGGCAATTCCTTGCCATTTTGCAATTTGTGAATTGCAGGCTGATGGACACGAGCCTTCTGAAGCTTTTCTTCAAAAAGCAGGACTTGTTGGGCAAATCTCCATATGCAAACCAAACACATTAGATCATTTAATTTTCACGTAACAAAGGAACAAAAATTAAATTATTTCTTTGAGTATTCTTTGTTTGTCTATCCTTACCTACTATCTTAGAGAAGTGTAAATTAGAAGTTGAAATGATCTGTTTCAAAAATTAAATCGAGCACACAGCTACTTTTTAATTTCTTTATGTACTTTCACTTCTTGCTTTCTTCCTTCCCCTTGAAAGAGCTATTTCAACAAGAGCAAGTAAATGTCTATAATTGCAAAAGAAAATGTTAATATAACATTTACACAGTTCAACAGCTTCAGAGCTGTTTCATTGAATGAATACACCTAAAAAAGAACTTACACAGAGGGCAAAACCCCACCAAATTGCCACTTCAGTGGGAAATTTTGCAGTCAAACCTTAAATGCAGAAACAAAAAAGAAAGGAGAGGAAAAGAAAATAAATCAAAGTCTCATCTTCTACCTAATTCAAACCATTTAGGAGCTCTGTGCCTAAGCCAAGGATTACCAGTGATACCATCTCCTCCAGTATGCTGTGCCTAAAGAAAGCATCCCTCTTATTAAAAAGAGAAAAAAGTTTAAAGCCAAATAATTCAGCCTTGCATAAATCTTTAATAGGAGCTACCCTCCCAGGATTGGCTGCACTTTCTTTTCTCTGCCCAAGGGAAACACAATATGTCTTAGAAAAGAATAATAGTAACTCCATCTTGTGTGTTATACGATATCTTCAAGTAATCCAGAGGATTTTGCCTTTGTCTGTCATAAACAAAAGGCCACCCATACATAATGTGTCCAGGATTTTTCAGACTCCTCACCTTCGCAGGTGACACTCAGGAGATGGACGGTGAATACTTAGCCTCCCAGTCGCTGCAGGCAACTTCACTCTCATGGCAATTTAGAAATGGAAAGAAGATCCAAGAAAAAAAAAGCACAGATTCTCCCCTTGTAAGAACAAAGCATTATTTGCACCCTGCAGTTGTCCCAGTTTTCCAGAGATCTATTTAAAAGTTACACTACTGGGCCAAAATGACATGTTTTCATGCTGCTGTTTTGTCTTGAGGTTTGAGGTGTTTTTTGTTTGTTTCTACAGATAAAGTTCCCTCTAAAAAACCCTCACTCTCTACAAATTGTATGTACAAACTAGAGAATAAAACAACAATTTAGATGGAAATTTAAGACCTCAGGATTGACACTTAGTGGTTAAGTAGTTATATTCAAAATCAATAGCAACAAATAATAAATCCCTATTCTCCTACTGCAGAAGAAAATACCCAAGGTGCTAAACAAACATCTGTAACAGTTCAGTCATGAAAACGCTAAGAAATGTTGCAAAAAATCTAACAAAGCATCAGTGTACAAAACAAGCAGAAAAATAAAGGGGTGGGGGGGGTATATAACTTTCAAAAGGGTGGGGACAGCAACAGCACCCACAGCAGGACCCTGGCCAGGACCCTGCACACCACAGGCTTTGCAACTAAGGTTTTCCAGCCAAAAAACCAAAAATGCTTCCTTGGAAACAGGGGCTTTAAATAGCGCTGGGGCAGATCTGTCTAGTAACAGAGCTGCAATGGCAAGCAGGGGCACTGGTCTCTGTGACAGAAGGGACCTGCTAGGGGAGGATGCTGTCAGACCAACCTGGGCTGCAGGACACATGTGGCCAGATTATAGCATAGAGGAGTCCCTGAGAATTTTTTTAAATCAATTTGTGTACATATGCTAAATAGTAATTGGTGTGAAATTAGGCTTCATGGGTCTTTTGTTGACATGTTGGAATGACCTGTTAAATTTTCAGTGCCAGGCACTGGCTATCAGATAGCAACTAAGGCAATTCAGGCCCATCACCCTCAGCAGTTTACACAGCAAGTGCAAATGGGCATTAATTGGAATAGTCTTTCAGGCTGATGACAAGATAAAGCTTTAGCACAAGCAGTACTTGTAGCCCTTGACAATAAATAATTTTTGCTTATTAATTGGGGGAGGGGTAGTTTCTGTTTTGTTTGACAAAAACATGAAAAGTGATGCTGTATTGTAATCTCCAAAGGCTAAAGTGTGAGCTAAGTTACTGAAGGCTTCTAATACCTCCAGGAGAAAATGAGTATCAGAATTCAGTTTTGTTTGGTTAATAAATAATAACGATTCCACTAAAGCCACAGAACTAACAAACTTGGATTGAAGTAAGCGTATTATTTCACACATTTCTTATAGAATTGTGTTTAAACATATACTCTCCCTACAGTGCACAGAGATTTCTCTATGACATTTCATCTGTTGTAAGCACACACACGCCGAGCAAATGTCTATCAGGGTAGCATACTGGAACATAAAAATCACAAGTAAGCATGCCAAAATGCTCTGTGCTGCTGGAAGGACGCTTGTAAAGGCATCACCACCCTACCGTGATAGGCAGCAAGAGTGCAGTCAAATCTATCACACTGCCTTCCACCACTACCATTTTCCTCATGCTGTGCCCCTACCTTTGCACTGCAGCCTCTCCCAAACATGCTGCTTCTGCCCATACTCGGGCTCTTGCACTTGAAGTATTTGGCACATCCCGAGCTGCAGCTGGTGGAGGGAACACAGCAAGGCAATGGTATGTGTGCGAATGTGGTTACAGAGCTGACTTTGTTCCATGGCAGTCCTCGAGCTTTCATCTATCAGATTGTGCCAGCAGCCTTACTGGGAAAAATGCGTTGCTTAGTGAGTACTAGGAAATGGGCACCCAGAGCTGACCTTTACATCAGCTGTGAGACTGGTCCCTCAGGAGCCAGTTTCGTATTGTTGCATGCATGGGTTCTGTGCTTGAACACTCTAAGATCTCAGAAGCATAAATAGGGCCATAACGGCTACCTGCCTATAAGGATATACATCTAGACATGGGACTCTGCTATCAGCATCCCTCTCTGGCTGGCTGCAACCTGTTGCATCAGGTTTTATAGTACATTGCCCTCCTATTAGCCAGCAGGAACTCCGTCAATCCACACCAACACCGCACTAATCATTCTTGGGTTAAGAAATATTTACTTTTCAACAAGAAAGTACAAATGTAAATTAATTTTTCCTTCATAATGTTTGGAATATCAAGTTTTGCATGGTTGGGGCTAATTCCATTAAAGAATGGAAGTATCACAGTACCGAGTGTGACCTGTAACTGACTGGTTAACTCTCAGGTTCTTGTTCCTCAAGCAGAGCCCATAACTTGAGGAAAGCCTGCAGGCTGCCTAAACAGCCCCTGAGCACTAGCCTACGCCATGGACTGTTTCTTTAAAAAGTTGATTTTGATGTTGGGCATAAAGTCTATGCATCAGACTGTGCTGGTTGCTACTTTCAGGAAACAAAGTACACTTCTGTATCAAAGCCACAGAGTTAATTCTACTCGATCAGCAGAAAACAGTTGTAGGACTTACCTCCCACCCTTCCTCTAACTCCTCTTTTTCCTCCCCCAAATGACAAGATGTGGCACTGCTTTGGGTGAGAGGAACTCTCTGTGCACCAAATGGAAGCATGCAAATCCTGTCATTGGCTTCAGATGGGTCAAGAAGCGAGCAGTCACCAAATAATCTCCTTTTGGTGATTAGACAGCTGAGGACATCTTTCCAAGTCAGCCGAGCACTATATCAGAGGGCATAATTTCACTAAAAAGCAGACCTTTTGTCAAAAAAAAAACCCAAACCCAAAAAATCCACCTTACCACTTCAGCAGAAGGAAAAAGAAAAAAAAAAAATCAAACAAAGCAATTAACCCAGAGTTTTCTGTACTAGCACATTACTAACCGAAGTCTGCCAGAAATCTTCCTCTTGCCCAACTCTCTGATCTGCTCTTCTGTGTTGCCCAAGTCCATGCCCTGATAATCCAACACAATGTAACCGAAGGCTGACACTGCCTTGCGAGGCAGACCTGCTGCCCTGTTTGTTATGTGCTGTTTGGCAGCTAACTCTTCACCTAAGACACACACTATTGCTTTTGTTCCCGGATCGATTGACTGAACCTTTTATAAACAGGAGTAGGGAACTTGAGATTGTCTTGCAAAGGTTCATGGCGTGAACCCTTGCATACAGCCAGGGATATGCCACTCCGTGTGGACTTTCTTGCAAACAAAAACACTCACATAAATGCTTACAGAAAATGTTACTGAGGTGAGTTCATCACTTGGTATTTTTCTGCACTATTTATTTTGTTCTTGTATCAACTCCCATTTGTCACAAGAAACCTAGGAGGCAGTGCAAGCTTTTCAAGGCCAGCATGCACGGCACTGGTTATGTGACAGGCACCCAGCAGACATTATCAGAACAGAAAGTAAAGTATGAGAACACATGATTTTTCCTGTTTGTTTTTTGTTTTTTTTTTTTTAACCGCTCTTGTATAAAATCAAGAAAGCAGCTATATTTTCATCATATATAAAATAGAACACTAAGGGATCAAACTGAAAAAGGTTGTTTATAATGCTTACTGTTCTCCACCTTTTCTCCTTTCCCATTAATTCGTAAGTGTCATTGATGGTTTCCCCTGGATTTCAGGGATCAGTTCAGCCAGTTCAGCCTGGGCACATTCCAAGGTGCAGGCTGTGAGCTCCTTCATGGGGCAGCTGGGTTTTTCCTTATCCTGATCTAGTTTACCTAGCAGTCACACTAGAAGCAAAAAGAGGATGACAGAGTCCTTCCATCTGAGGCAGCATTACTAACCTGTTGTAAATTCCCTCATCCTCTCCTGGTGTTATGGTTTGGGTTCAGATATCTTGAAGCTATGCCATAAGGACAGCTGCCTCCTTGGGAAGCAGTTTTAGTGGATTCTTTTTACCTTCTCCTGGCTTTGGAAGGAGTTACAGTACAGAACCACAGTACATGACTGCATCCTTTTTCTTCATGAAAAGTATAATTTTCATGGAACTGATAGAAGTTTTTGTTTTGTTTCATCTCAGGATCTTCACACACCTCTGGTTCCTCAGCAAGTTTATCATTACTTGCACATCACGTAACACTATGCCTTCAAGGTGAAGACCTTTCTCCACTGGAATGACCAATTGCTTTATGCAGCTTACCTGCATCCATAAACCTCATTCAGGATTTACCATACTACTATAACGACTATTTATTATTTTGATATTTTTAACACCTCAGAATTTCCCACTTTGCTAACAATGAACAAAATCCCAAGACAGAAGTTGGCCACTCTAGTTGAAACCACATCCACAGCAGCAGCTCTGAATCAGTCAGTGTTTTATTTACCCAGTAAGAGAAACTGGTTTGTGTGAGAATAAACTAATGTCTTTTACCCTTTCGCAAAGTCATAGCTCTAAAACCTGTGGCAATCCATAACCAGTGAAATCCCTTAAACAATAAAAATTAAGCCATTCATTTTGAAACCACATAGATGTAACACACCTCTTAGATATTTTTAAACACTTCGGTTTATCACTTGTGAAGAAAGTTCTGTTCAGCATGAATCATTTTATGTAACTAAGTCTCACTTCCCATTATGCACTCATGATTCCAACACAAAAGCCTGTCCATGCACATTTTTCAGTTCTCTCTTAGTCAATAGTATTAGAAGTTCCTTTACTCCACCCAGGATTAGGTCTCAGTCCAGAAGAATATTCTCACTGCTGTAAAACCTAAGTTTTAAATTTCTTTGCCAACACTTTTTCTTTTAGTGCTAATATCACTCTTTCTAGCCCTCCACTGGTTTTGATGTAACAGAGCACAATTACTCTACAAAAACTTCCCTTATTTACCTTCACCACCCCATCCAACCTCCATATGCCTATAAAGGAATTGTCTGAGCATCCAGAATTACCTTAACACACTTTGTAACCTGAAGATACCCATCATCAATGAGAAATAAAGCTGCCTTACCTTTTTTTTTTATTTTTTCTTCTTCATTTCTTTCCTGAGGACTGGGGTTTTGTTGAGTTTGCTGGGCACATAGCTCTGCTGTGCCTGCTGCACACCTGATTTGAAGGTGACCTGCAAGTTTTGCAGTACCTTGGGTTTGCCAGCAGGCTTGCAATGCCCAGCAACAATTACTTCCCTAACGACTCAGCTGTAATTGCATGGTCTGTCTAGTCCGGTAGAATCTATTTTTTGGTGGAGATCAGTCCTGGATCTTTCAACACAAAGAACAGACTACTGCTGCGATTAGGATCCTATGGCACTTTTAGTCAGGCCCTCAAACTTTTGATACTTTAGGGAATGAAAATATTTTTATGCCAGCTGAGAACAAAATACTACATCTTTTACTTTTCTAGATCTTTAATATGCAAGTACAGAATTCTTTGCATTTCTCTAACCATTTCATCTTTCTATCTCTCCCTCTTAAGTGTAAAATTAAGAGCTTAGTAACAAGGACTTGTACTATTTTGAATGCCTTTTACCTCCCTCTCCCTTGCTAGATGCAAACACACCAAGAGGGGACAAAGCAATGGTGGGGACACCAGGTCCAGGGAAGGACTTTAGCTGTTAATTTCTCACACTGTTTTTGTAGTTTTTTCCCCTCCTTCTGTATCTTTTTGGTTTTAAGAACCTGCAGATACACATTTTGTTGAACATCCACATAATAACATGTCACAGTATTGTGCATGGGCTGACATAAAATTGGCTAATTTGTTTCAAAGCTTTTTAGAAGTACAGTGCCCCACAAAAACCTTTAGTTGCTGTTCTGAATGTGGCGCAAAATCAGGAGGAGTGGTGTGTAAAACACAAGCAGTATTTGTTTGCCTTGGATGAAAGAGCTAATGCTGCAGTATTTTCCCTTGTCAAGTATTTTTCAGCTTACTTTTTTCTTGTCTATGAATCTCCCATAAATCATTGCCATGATTCATTATACACCTATTAGTTATTTATAACAATATATTCACAGATTAACATGAACAGTTTTGGGCTATGAAATATTCAAAACATTTAATAAGTTGTATGGCACAAAGAATAAGAGTGTTTGTTCCATAATTGAAATTTAAATGGGGAAATTACAAGTCTGAGAGCAAGTAACACTCAAAATTTTATGTTTTGGGAATCATTTCAACAGATACTTTTACACCCCAGGCAGACAGAAACAAGCCACACTCAGAAACTAGTGCCTGCATTGAGAAGCTGGATAATTTTCAGATATTCATAACACTTTTCTGTGTTGCGTACCTTCAAGCTTTTCTAATATATAAGAAGAATGTTAAAAAATTGTTCTGCACCATAAGCACCCAGGAGGACATTCAACACAGACTACTACAGGAGCTACTGTGCACAGCTGGAAGCAGAGTGGAGCAGCCCAAACTGCACTACAACAGCATGAACCAAACCCTGGAGGAGGTGATACTAGCCCTGCAGCTCTCTTAGGGCAGAGCCAGAATAAGAGCTGGCTGCAAGCACTTTGCCAGAAGAAACCCGCCCCATAGCAGAGGCAGTATTTGGGGCAGGTTACAGGGAAGCACTACTGGAAAGGGTAGCACTTTCTAAAGCAAAAGCCAAGGAGAAGCATTGTGGTGGGCCAGAAGACACTCTCCCTCCTGAGTGATAGCCCAGGCCAAGCGCAAGGAGACCAGAATAAAACTCTCACCACAGTCTCCACCACCCACTAGCAGCAAGACCCCAAAGCCACTCACCAGTAGCTACAGCCCTCCTGGCTAGGTCAGGCACATGTCTGTAGACCTCACACCATGCGAAATCTGATGTACCCATCAAGGCTTCAGTTAATTCTTTTTCTGCGTTGCTTTCCCCTTTGCAGAGGATTTCTTGTGAGCACCCTCAAGTCTTAAACTCCCCAGCTGAGGTATTTGCCATAAGGAAGTACAAAACCCACCCAGCCAGCCGAAGGCAGCAGAAACCACTTCTAAAAGCCACTACACCCCAGGGCAGCTTCCCTTAATACAGCAAGTAGCAGATGCCACCAGGGAAACTGATTTCACAAACCAGTCCCATTTCACCTGCTTCTTAAAAGGCTTCAGGTGCCAATAAGCCTTATCCTCTTGATTAGTTGCATTCCCTACCAGCTGTTACTGGCTTGGGTTAGGCTGATGCTACTCAGCCCGAAGCAAAGTAAAAAAAGCATAACCGTGCTGCTGCAGCAGCAGTTGGAAGGATCCTGACCGGCCAGAACAGTTTCCTCTTACTTATGGCAGAAGAAGGCTTTTCCAGCTTTTTGATTTTCGCAGTTTCTTCCTGCTTTCATGTAATTCATAAACCTTTGTGCCACGCCAGTGCTGTCATTCTTGATGTGGTCAGCCCAGAGGCACATCAGCACGATGGTGATGCTCCCATACTCCCACACAGGCTAATCAAGGGAAAAAGACCATTTCCAGAGTATGCTTCCTCTGCAGCCCATGTTCACTTGCAGCTTGCTACAAGAACACAACTGGAAAAAAATCTAGCCTCAACACCAGTACAAGGGAAAAGTGGTTTCTAAATGCACCTCTGAGGTGCAAACTGGTCAGGTCACCTACACAGCCAACACGTGCTTCTCCAAATAGGACTTTTCACATCTTGTCTTCAGGGGTATCCCTGAAAGGATAGATATATGGTAAAACTGTAACACCACTACAGCCTGGCGTTGACTGACAGTACAGTGCAGCCAGACAAGCATCAGCCATCACTTCAGCTGCCGTAGTAACACTGGGACCTCAAAAGCATCAGTTCAGACTCTGGTCATACCAGGTGTACACTGATGCCTCCACACTGACTTCAGGTGGAATTACTCTACCCATCACACTATATTGTCGTGGAGGAGATGGGCATCAATGCCAGTGAAGCCACGCTTTTACAGTGTCATATTTATTAAATAGGGAATTCTGCCCTACTGACTTCAGGAGCTGGTTTTCCTGGGCCTAGCCAGCTCTAGCTGTAGGGAAACCATCATTCTCCCTTTTGTCTTTTTTTAGGTAAATGGTCAAACTTTACTATGGTGACCCTTAAACGTTCAGCATGAAGGATTTCCATGGAGCTCATTGTGGCAGGCATGAGAACCACCTCCCCCTCCAAAACTCCTCAGCAGCTTTTGTCAGCAGCAGCTAGGGATCGTCCATCTGTCATTAAAGTGTTAATTTGGTTCATTAACATAGAAAATATTCACCATTTCCCACTTTGGAGGGGATGAGCTGTGCTGTCCTTTTAATAGAACTCCGCTGGAAATCAAACACAATTTTTATTCAAGGGAATGATTACTGTGTCTTGTTTAATTCTTGCCTAACAAATGTCAGCGCTAATGTATTACAGATTATTCAGTCAATTTGATGGTTCCAGGTGAAAGAAAGGAACACAAATCTCTTCTTTTAGTGTAAAAAGGGTCAGCTGGATGACTTCCACTGCAGGAGCTGAGATGAGGCTTGACATGAATCAATCAAGCAGGCTCAATTTTACAGTTATAGTGCCTAATGCCTAAACATGAGCGTATGGGTGGAAATTAGCACCCGATTATGAGCATACATGATCTTCCCTTGGAAGACAATAATATTGGCATTAAGCTTCTCAAGAGGGAAGATGCTGCTGGTTTTTAATATGTCTTAAATTATGTCAGGAAAAACACTGGAACATCACACAAAAGCCACAGTCAGTGTATATTGCTATCTCATAGAGCTGGAGATCTTTACAACAATATTGACACAGGAGCAGGCAAGCAAATGTCAGCCAATATAACATATGAAATACTTAACGTAACCAATTTTCAGCTGTCAATCAGCAGGGAATAATGACTGATGCAAGGAATCAATACACCACAATTGAATTCCAGCTCACAAACTTGTTTCGTTCTGCGCTATAAAAGACTGTCAAATGTCACACCCCAAGAGATGCAACAGGATTCCAAAGATTTATTTATTTCAAGCTCTGAAGTCTATTAGCAATAGTGCTCCTTGTGCTATTGGAAAAAGAGCTTTGATGACATTAAATTTTCAGAAATGACAACACATTGCGTTGGGAGCCAATTAATTATACCATTTCATATCATATTTCAGCAATCCTCTATGATTTTTACTAATAAGTAATTACACATAATTATATTAAAACAAATTATTTTAACTTTAAAGTTACAAATACTTTATTGTATTATACAGTGTATTAATCGAATATTTTTAAAGAAGTTGGTTTGTACTTTTGATAACAATAATATAAAATGAAAGCTCATGCTATCCTTGGCTCCATTTCATTCAGATAGCTTAAATGTTTAAACTAAAAGGTACTTCTCCCTCAGCTGAATGAGTAAGATTTACTACAGAAATGTAGAGAGATGTGCATTAGCCTGTATATTATCCTGCACTGTTTTTTTTCTTTTTTATTTAATAAAGGCAATGGAAAAAATACTTGTTTCCATACTTCACCAGCACTGCAGTCTGATGAAAGGCAACAGAGATATCAAAAGGAAAGTATGAAAGGATGCAAAGGTGGGGCCTGCCAGAGTCACAATACCCAAAGAGTATATAGTATCTATATAAAACCACATGGAATATACCCACCATTTAAAGAGAAAAATTAAATCTGTAGGAGGTCGATTGTAAAGTATCTGAAATATAAAAGTATACTTATTTAATAACATAATCTGGTTTTGGTAATAGATGACCCATTCACTGCTTCATTCCTGACTTCTACCTATTGCACCTTCCCATTTCTTCCGTCTTGCGATCTTTCCTTACAAAAGGAAAATGGGAAGATGGTAGCCCCTTCCTCTCTGCTTAGATCCCTTGAAACTGGTGAGGCTCTGTGAAAAACTGGGTACCTGTCTGCATTTGGACGGTGGAATATGGCCCACAGTAATTATAAGACTATTAAAATTAGCATACTTCCTTTACCTGAGGCTGAGAGTTAATTAAAATCTGACAGTACAATGTATACAGAAGATAAACACTACTGTATTTTCTTTCCAATACATGGATATATAGTAATTCATTTAAGACAGAGAAGCTCATGCTGTTGAATGTGCTTATTAAAAACAGCAAGGAAGGTCAGGGGCAGTGCTTGCTGTATCCTTCATTTGTTCTTCACCAAAAATGATATAACTGAACTGCAAAAGTTGAGATTGAAAAGCCGCTAGCGTGTTGTCTAATTTCAGTCACAGAAGCTCCTGTGCACTCCATGACTTTATGAGGGAATAAGATTACAGGTCACAAGAGCTTCTTTATTTCCCACCTGTAGCTTCTAACAACATTTTATTAAGGATTTTCCCATCTTCTCTCTCTGACCTACAGGGGACAAAATTCTAACAGCTGTTACAGGACCCGTACCGAAGTGGCATTAACACAGATTAGCAGTTCTGGAAAGTGGTATCATTTTATCAGAACTATATTTATGACTGCTAACTAATATTTTTACAGTGCATGTAAGACAAACACAGCACAATATTATGTAAACAGGAAAAAAGGCATTTAATACAGTTAAACACTTAATGCATCTTGCTTGTTTTGTCTAAAATCACACTAAGCTGCTGCTTGAATGTTTAGCACTCATTTACAAAACAAACACTTGGGTAGCCCATGCAGTCACATGTATATATTGCTGTTGTCTGTATCGTATATGGGGTTATTGATTTCTTATTAATCAGGTAGAGTCTATGTGCACTAATACACCTAGGTAGGGGTAGAAACTCTGCCAAACATTAAGTCACACTACCACATATTCTGAGCTCAGCCTTTCCTTTACCACTTCAGTGCAGTTTTGTTTCCATGAGGACTGCAAGGTTAGGACCTTGCTGAGTTTATTGCAGAAACAATAATCTTTGTTATTGAGGTTGCTTGTTATGCAAGCTTTTTTTTTTATTCACACAGATGCAAGAAAGAAAGGAACAGAGAAAGAGGGAGAAAGAGGGAGAAGAAGGAGAAGGAGGAGGAGGAGGAAGAGGAGGAGAAGAGAGGAAGGACAAAAAAGAATAGCTGTACTATTATGTTATTGATTTCTAAAATGGTTTTCCACAAATTATCCGAAAGGAACCTATTTTTCTATCTCCTTATCTTCCAGGAAGCACAAAGTAGATGTCAAGTCTATCTACAATGAAGCTTTTCAGAAACTTCTCTACGTGTATTCACAGTGGAAAACCCAAACAACTTTCTTAAAGTTTATATTAGTCATCTTGAAGGCTGTGATAGGTTCTTATTTGACAACACCTTCTAAGAATAGCTGCTAGGCAAATCAAGCTGTATTATTATTGCACCGGAGAGGAAACTCAAGGACATACAGAGCAATATCAGTAGCAAGACGAAGATGCCGTATATGCATTGAAATATTCAATTAGCCTGCTTTACCCTCGCCAAAGACCATTTTAGCTGATAGGAAAGTAAAATGTTAGTTTTCACATTATTGAGACTGATAAAGGACTGGGAGGAAAAGTAGATTTGTGCAAACAGTTGCAGTGCAGCAGGATAGTATGGTGAGAGTTTTTAGGATGCCACAATAATCACAGCTGAGTTCAGATTTTCAGGTCTTATTTGGGTACCAGAGTAGGACAGACAGGTTTCAAAAATTTGACAGCTACCATAATGAGGCATTTTGAAAATCCACCCATAAATAAATGTCATATGATAGGAGTTGCTCGGTTCTTCTGAAAATCTGGCTGTGTGTGTAACTGTGCTGAGTCTTTTCAGTACTCTGAGGAATATGGACAGATATGACCAATAACAAAACCACAACACAATAAAACAATTACACATTATTTTAAAATGTGGGTAAGAAGTGATTTGTCCTTAGACACCAGTTCAGCTCACTGCTGTCTGAACTGCTCCAGAGCAGGGATGCCAAACTTCTGAAAGACTTTTCTCAGCAAGAGCATTTGGACGCTGGCAGGCGCTGCAGCCAGTTGTACTTGCTGCTTTGGGTGGGCTTCCCCCCATCTGGCAGATGTCAGACTACTGCTGAGAGACTGCCTGGGCTGGATGCACCTTCTACTTAAAGTTGCTCAACCTGTCACCTGAGTTTTTGATCTCTAATCCCCTTTAAGAAAATTCAGGACCAAATTCTTGATTACAGGACATTGGCAGAAGCAAAAAGAGCTGTGTTTTGTTGCTCATCTTGCCTTTCCTCCTGAATTCACGTAATTATTTTGAACCTTTTGTCTGTTTAAATAAAGGCCCCAGTCTCTGCTGTGGAGTGGAAATAGGATTCCTTTGACATGACTACTGGGAATCTTTCCCGCATTTTGCTCTAGATCTTTCTGGCAGCATGGCAGATATGACTGCAGTATTTTGCTGTCTGTCAGTGGCAGGGATTGACTGGCATTGGGCAGAAAACAGCAGAAACATCCTTCCCCTGGCAGAAGGGAATAGCACTGGGGAGGAGGAGTGCGTGCCTCATCCTGCTTTAAGGAGAATTGACGAATAGTGAACCAGCATGGTTTTTCCCCAAATCCTGTCCTATGAAACTCCAACTCGGGCTATGACTGCTGTGGGAAGTTCAGACTGGCTCAAGTCAAGCTCCCAAAGGCTGAAGTACTTGCTGGAGCCTGGTTGCAGCCTCTGATCTGCTGGGCAAATGCCAGCATGGGTCTCCCAGGCTGCCCGAGGTTTGTTTTCAGCCCTTGCTTTCTGAGGTGTTGTCACCATTGTTGTTGCTGCTGCTATTGTAATATTTTGGTGGGATGTGAAGTATTGCCTTTGCTGCTAAAGCTGATCCTGTTGCTGTAGGTGTGATTTATGGGTACTACAGAAATAACAGTAACACATAACCATACTGAAAATTCAGATCTAATGTACCTTTTTTTTTTGTATTTTTGACCAGGTGAAACTGTAGCCCATCTACCTGAAATCCTTGCCGCCAGACCCCTTCTTGCTCTGAAGTTATTAAACCACTTCAGATATGTCGAAGTAGAAAAGCCTCTTGCAAAATATGGGCAAACTTCTCATGCTGCTATATAACAATCTTCTGTAACGTCCGATTTTTTTGTTAAGAAGCTGTTTTGACTAAGCAAAGTAATAGCACAAGCCAAGGCATCAGCCCATCATTTTAGGTGTTAATAAACTTAATTTATTTTATGGGCTAAGTCAAACTCTTACTGCTATTTATTTCATAAGTCATTAAGTATTGCTGGCGCTGTGTTCGGAGTGGAGAGGATAGAAGTACAAGAGGTAAGAACAGGACTTCAGTTTCTTACAACATTTAGTTAAGAAGAAACTTGGTTTACATATATTTTCAATAAAACCCCATGTATCTAAGGCTAGAAATTAAGACTGTTCTACTATGTTCTCATGCTAAAAAGTCCCTGACACAATAACAGCAGCAAGGTGTGTAAGATCAGCATATTAGCACAGATAGTTATTTTTGTCAACTAGTAATTATTTCATGGATTTGCGTCAAAGCTTGAAGATTACCTTGGGCCTAATCTTTTACACAAAGATACCTCCCAATGAAGTAATTGTATAAACAGCATGGAATTAAGCCAATACACTACCCTGTAACTAGTTAGCAATTCTACATATTTTTTTTTGCAGTATAGATATATATATATTAAAATACATACTTGGAAAAAAACAGAGACTCACAGGCTGGTGTGTGCAAATGAAGCACATTTTTTCCTGAGAACTGCCGAAGGGCTTGCTTCTGTGGCTTTCACTTTATTCTTCTTGCTTGGTGTCAGAGGTTTCTATAGCATTATCCTTCAGTTGAAAGAAAACTGTAACAGTAGTCAAAAATAAAAATTTCCCACAAGAAGACATATTTTTGTAGCTTTGAGTAATAAAAGATGCACAGTAGTAGTTCCAGAGGAACTAGCAAAGAATTGTACCGTCAATGACAAATAAAGATCACTCAGCGGCAAAATATAATCATAGTAAAAAAATCAATTAGTGCAGCCAATCCTTTCACCAGAGCTGCAAACACTCTAGTCATAAACAATTTGTAAGCCCAGTCATTCATTTTAAGCATTCAGAAGATAATGCCGATGGTCTTCCTGTTGTATATTTTGCTTTAGCACTTTTGGTATAGGGTTTTACATCCTTAAAGGATCACCAGCTTGTTAAAAGGTCCAGGTATTTTATAATGTGTAACACCCAGTAAAACCTACAACACTGTGTGGAAACCATTTCATTCTTCTGGATGACTGTAACTCCTAATACAGGTGGATAGAAAATAATCATCTCTTCTACAGAAACTGAATTAACCAGGGGGAAATTCTCTGATCTACAGACCCTTTTGTGGAATGTTTTCTTTGTATGATGTGAAAATATACGTGGTACTTCTAAACATGCTTATCTTTCTGTTATAAAAATGGAAAACATACATTTTAACTTCTATGGAGCAAGAGTTATTCAAACAATTACACAACATATTATACTGCGTGCAAACCCAAGACATTATACTCAGGTATGTTTGCACCCATGACAAAAAGATGACACAACAACATTGTTCTCCTACCTTGGTTTAACAACTTACAGACTTATGTTGTAAGTTAAATCCTAGCTTCGTTCATGATCTTAGGCTACCTGTGAAAATCACTTGAAGAGTTCAAATGAAATACTAGCATTTTCCAATGTACTTGGAAGGTGCATATACAGGTTTAAAAATCATAGTTTATGCTCTTACCACTTGTCTTAACATGTATACTGATAACCCTCTTTTGTAATACTTGTGGGTTCAATAATATATCCAGATTTATCCTATGGGATTTAATCACTAAAGTTGAGGAAAGAACAATGATTGACCATCTACTCAGTGCTGGGGGATGGATTCTCTGGACTAAAAGAACTAAAAACAGAGAAAAATTTCCATCCCAGCCCTCTTTCAGCCAGCCCAAGCCAGTGGAGACCATTTGTCTTTCATTGCTCTGTTTAGTGACTGAGAAAACAAAGCCAAGACAAAGGCAGTAGTAGCTTATTGCTGGCTTATTCCATTTTATGGTGGGAATAATTCATCTGTTGGCTGAGCAGAAGGTTTCTGCGAACTGTAAAGCTCCACGTACATGAAACCTGACCTGTGGGCATAAACCACTTAAGTTCCCCAAGTCATCCTCCAGCGATAAAGAGTAAGTAAATAAGGCATTTGCTGTTCTCTCCAGCAGCATAATTTTTTACAACAGTACATGCCCTCTTTCGTGAAGCCAAAAACACATGGACATACTCCATTTTATGGACCCAATAAACAGCAAAGCAGATTCATTTAAACAGTACCAAGAGATAAATTTCATTTCCTATTTATCAGTGTCAAACACTGAACTTACCTAAGCAGACAACCTCTAACTCTAGGGAGATTCAGCACTTAATTGACACAATGAAATAAGTATGTTTGCACACTGCTTGGTTTCAGGTATGACGCTACATCCAGGACAGTCAGGATCACAGCAGGGAGCCTTTTCAGAGTAGAACAGACAACCATCCAGCCTGTGAAAGAATACCTAAGAAAAAAATAATAAATAATATTGAATCCTGAGTTTGTTTCGCTAGGAATAATTACTACTGTCCTGATCCTGCCTAAGCCTTGTCTAATTACTGATAGGGAGGAAAACACATGAGAATGGTGAAGCTCCACTTTTGTTTTGTTTTGTCAGAAGACAAGAAAAAAGTCCCTGAAAGCTTAAGAAATTATACTGTACGTGATTCAGATGAAGAGAGATGGTATTTTCAAGGTCTGGTTAAATCAGCACCCTGAAAATCTGGTTCTGATGATCCCATTGTTGAGATTGCACATCTAGTGAAAAAGCGAAGACTTCTTGCTGCTCTCCAGCTTTCATCATCCTCTTTCCCCTCTCTTCCATACCAGCTTCCCTCTTCACTGGCAGAGATACACCATTAGCTGAAAAAGAACATCAGAGAAGGCTGACCAATTCTCATACATATAAACAACTTCTGTTCTTCAGTTTGGTTCTCATCTATCACATGGCCATTTTTGTGTGTTGGCCCTGGCACTGAGTCATGGACCTCTAGGCTGTGTAACAAGGCCATGAAGTTTACAGTATTAGGCTTTTCAATTACATATGTAATTTCAGCTTTTACCCTGCTTAAAATAAATACATGAAAGAGAGGAGAAAAAAAAATACCGCTTTTTGTCTTCTCTACTTGCTTTCAGAAAAGCACAGGACGTGCAATCTGTGACTTTCAGGTAAGCTTTCAAGCCACTGCCTAAAGTTTTCAGATATGACTGCCTTATAGGTCTGTTCTATTCATTGTACCTTTTCTCATTGCTCTGATTGCTTTTAAATATGTTTATACTAAACAGAAACTGCTATTTAATACTTGTTAAAACCAGTCTGCATCTACTAAAAAAGAAATCACAATTTTCACTGCATTCCATAACACACATTAGTCATGCAAAGATAATAAAAATATCCAAATAATTTTCAGATAATTGGCATTGACCAGGTATTTATTTATCCAGTTTAAGAACAGAATAGGGCTTCATTCCTTAATTTTAAAATTATTCACCTCAAAGCTATGAAAAATACTTTTCTTTGATCAGATATTATATTTGCTTTCAGATTATTATTTAGAGTCTATGCCTCAATACCATGTCAGATATTTCTCATCTAATAAAGGCCTCTTACATTTTTTTCATATACCATGCATTGACCCACCACCACTAAGCAAACTTTTTTTTTTTCCTTCCTTTTTTGGCTCAAGATTTTCTGGGCAATTTTGCATTTTTATTGCATTTCCATGACATGCTTGACATTCAACAGTAGGCTTTCTGCAAATGATCTTTTTTTAAAGGCTGTCTACCTAGCTCTTTAAAAACAGGTATGGACCTAACAACTAGTATGGCACATCAGCTCTCTGAGAACATACTTCCAGGTTATCACAACCCCTGCAGCACAAACTGTGCCTGCTCTCCCAGTCACTCACACACTGTATTAATGTGTAAGAATGCCTACTTTTCTCTACACTTCATTTAAATCCAAGGAGCCTGTTTAACAGTAGAAAAGCTCTCCACAAATCATTGCTTAAAAGGCTTTTTCAGATGCAAAAGAAAAACGGCTCACCAGCAATTCCCATTCCTCAAGCATCTCGATGCTGCATCACAGTGGAGCTGTGCCTGCTGGTGCCCAGTAGCAAGACTCCTGGGAGGCAGGGAGGACCACCAGAAGCCATGTGGTTATTATTAGGGGGGAGAAAAAATACCAGGACTTGGTTTGGCAAAGCTTCTTGAAAGGCATGATGATTTGATTTTAAAGCACTTTATTGAAATTTAAACTTTGATAGCATTCAGAGTTGCATACAACATACCGGTATTTTATAGGTATGTTAACATTTTTATATGTGCAAACGTTTATACTGAGAGACAGAGAAAAGACCAGGATAACTACGATAATGTGAACACAGGACACTAACGTGTGATAGCCTGGCTTTGCACCTATGAGTTTTGCAGTTTATTCACATAAAAGGAAAATGAGATTTTCTAGATCAGTTCTTGCTATTAAAAAATAAATAAATAAATAGAAGGCAGATAAAAAAATACACAAATGTTCAGGTGCAAAGCATGCTAGATGAGAAAAATAAAGCTTTATACCCTTTATAGTCTATGTATCAAACATTTACCTTAGCTATCCAGTTCAAAAACATGGCAATTGGCACTAATTAAATGCAAAGAAGACACATTATAAAGAGTACACAAAAATACCTAAAGGGCAAATCGTTTGTCTTCCTCAAAATAATTAACAACTTTCCTCTAAGTGTATGTTTGTAGCTGTCCAGGATTAAAAGAAAATACATGGGTAGCAAGGAGCAAAAGAACAGTATGTCCCCTGTGGAAAAGGATGGGTAATACAGTGTAGAACTAAATGGCACTTGCTGTTACCTGAAACAGTCACTTCACAGATTTTTTCTTCAACTCTTGGAATGGTATGGCATTTACCCTACCATTTCCAGAAACAGCTGTCTCAGTAAGACATTTTTGTATTAACCCATTTTGCTTCTCCAGCTCTTTCCCCAAGGCTAAGGAGATAACCCCGCCAGCCAGTACCTCACAACTGGTTTCTAATCTGCGCAGAGGTACAGCCAGGGAACAGGCAGGCTGCCAGTAGGGCTGTACATCCGATCCTGTTGGAAAACACTTGTATTTAAACAGTGAATGCAAACCAGTGTGTCAGCAGAAGACACCCAAAATTTCAAGGGCCCATGGAGCAGCAGCAGTAAGCTGTGTGTAAGGCAAAGCGGTGCGGGACCAGCCCTATCCCCAGACATGGCCACGTGCTCAGGCAGGTGTTCTAGTGACTATGCTTGTATGTCAACGTGCATACATGTTTATGTAGCGCCCTGGCTGAATTTTGGAAATTTTGAATCAAGAATTGTGGCATGTGGAGGATTGTCTGGCTGAGCTGTGTTTATGCATCCCACTTACACCACAGAGGAGGTATCTGCAGATGGAATTTTAAATTTGGTTTAAAATCTGGAATTTTTCTATGCCAAAACAATGTGCTTGAATAGCATATCACATTCAGATAATATTAGAAGACATGTATTTCTATATACATATCTATAAAATATTTTGTAATTTTTTTCATGTTAAGCCTCAAGACTGGAAACTTTTGAGCTTTAGTGGTTTCTCTCTTTATTCTCCGTAATGGCCTTCATTGGTGTATTCACATTAAAAAAGTGAATAGTTTCAGTAATAGTTTCCTTATAATTTCTGATTGTAAGGTTAAACTAATACTTTAAAACCTTAAGTTCTACCCTTTTGTCCTTCCCAAACACCAGAACTTGAGTTATAATTTCAGATTAAATGTGAAAAAATTATTAGCTGACCACAGAAAATGAGATAAAATCCATTAGCTAACTTGAAAAAATGTTTTACAATGCTCATTCCCTTCACTTCACTAGGCATCTTATTTTTATTTTTGAAGTCTATTTTGAAGGAGATAATACATACTATGCTGTCTTCAGAGTAAATGATTTCCACAGTAGCTACAAGTTGTTAACTAAAAGTGTTTTCATTTTACTTTGTCTGGAACATGCTTTTACCAGAATATACTACAACTCTTTATGTAAATACAAACCTCAGCAGCTGACACCCAGTTTAGTGCTTAGAAGCATGGAGGAAAGACCAAGTTCTAGGTAACTTAAACCACTCTCTTGGAAGATTTGTAGAGGAACATACTTTGTTTTCATCTTTGAGATGTAGAAAAATATGCATTTTGCATAGAATGCAGTTGTCTCATGGAAGGCCTGATTAATTCGCCTTTATGTAGATGAAGCTCATGGAGGAAACCACCTCCAGCCTGTGCCAGCCAGCACAGAGCCTTTCCCACCATTTGTACTTCCATGGACTCTCTGCTGGGCATCCCTTGGCTCCTTCCCATCCTCATCACCCTCAAAGCACGAACAGGTGCTTGTTCCTTCACCTTTGCTTTCAGTGATGAATAAACCCCCTAAAACAAACTTAGCCAATTATTTTCCAGCAAAGAGATTATGGCTCAATTAAATCAGAAGTTGCGTGCCAAAATTCCCAAACAGGAGAAAAAGAAAAGAAAAAAGGTGGTTGAGCTTTCAGAATAGTACTTGGTATCACACATAAGTTAAATGTCTTTTCAAACCCGTTTTAGGGACTTGGCATCAAGAATCTGGCCTCTAGCACAGATTCTATGGGGAATATTCCCAGCATGAAGCTGAGAAGGGTTAAAAATTACAGTTCGTTAAATTCATTTAATGAATTAACTTTTGCTTTCACAGTACTTTTTAGTTTTCCTCTTCCTAATCATTTCATGTCAGCATTTCATAGGACTCGGAGCACTTTTATTTTCTTCTCTGCCTCACTTTTTGGAAAGCATTCCTCTCTTTCCTTTTGCCTTCATATTGTGTTATTTCTGACCTCTTGCTCATCTTTTATTACTCTCCAGTTCCTAGCTCTATTATTCAAGCTGATATTGCAGCTGTGATTTCTATTTTTTCTTTGCCCTTTTTGGCTTTGCCAGGCATTTCATTAGCAGACTCATGGGGAGCATTTATACTGTCTCTCTGCCATGACAGAGTTCAGTGGGATTTACTAAAACTGATTCCTTGGCTATATCTGCTTCCAGTTACAATTAGGAACCTCTTTCCACTGAAGCACATTGAGGAGATCAAATTCAGATCTGGTGAAAGCACACACGAGTAGAGGGAAGCACAGAAGCCATCAGTGTACATGCAACTTCTTAGACCACATTTTGACTTGGGCCATGGCACATCAGTAAAAATCTGGTCCAGATAACTACATTTTGAGTCCAAAACACCATTCCTTAAAGTCATCCTGGCAGGAGCAAACTCATGTCCCCTACAGAATAACTTGCAATATCAGAGCTCAGATATTGCGATGGAGCGGTGGAGTACCACAATCAGCTGAAATAACTCATGGCTGAGTTCTTATTTAGAGCTTTTCAGGTCAATATATTTATTTTTCCAAAGGAAAGCTAAACAGAGAGACTTTTCTTTGCTGCAGAAAGGCAAGGTAGCTAAGATATCAGTGCATTCATCCCTGTTTTTTGCCTTGTGCCGCATAAGTTCCTGGCTCAGTTCTCCCCTCCTGCAGCTCCCCTGCTCCCACATACCTTCATAACTTTCCTTCTACCCTTTTTATTTCTTCTCCCCCACCCCCTTTGTTGCCTTTTGAGCTTACTGAAAATAATGAACTCATGTGGCCTTCAACCTTTCTAATGTCTCTGCTTATTTCTGTAAGTTAGTTTTGGCTGTTAGGTTATGTTATAATGTTCCAGCACAGATATTCTTTTTGTGATGACAGTAAATAAGATACACACAGACTTTTCTGTTTATTTTTTCAGCTGTTCATTTATAGTAAATTTTAATAAAAACTGTGAAACAATTTCGTTCCGTGGGGGAGGCTTGACACAAAAGTAGAACAATAATGTGCCAAAAATGCATTGTTATGATCTTTCAGATGGGTACTGTCACTAGGAGGGGTCTGCACTTCAGTCAGTATGAACATGATAAAGTATGAACAGTACAGCTGCAAACTCCCTTTGGATAATGCTGCAAAACATATGGAAAACGTTTCCTGACTTATGAAAAATAATATTGGGGCAGAATATAGTAAAGGGACTAGGTCAAAAGGGTGCATAAAGCATTAGCACAAACCTTAAGTGCAATCTTGTAGTCATAAATTCCCTACTATTGAAATGTATATGTAATTCTTACAGCCCCTCCGTGTTTGAAAAATCTATAGTGTTAATAAAATGACATCGTTAGAAATCTATACGGGACCTTATTTATTCATTATTTATTTTAAGAGATGGCCTTGAATCTAAACATTCCCTTTGGGAAAGTTTGGATTGCGATTTAGGTTCAGATCTGTACTTTTCTGGCCAGGACCCGTTCCTATTTCTGCTTGGTTTGCACGCCCGTGCTTTGCCTTGTTTAATCCATCTTGCCCAAAGCTAGACACTGAGCTGGCAGCCCCACAGGTCCCCCTTGGGGCCACCAGCCAGGCCCCTCCTCCCTGTGGAGCAGGGGCTGTGGCGATGGCATCCCTGGCTGGAGCTACTTGTGTGTCCAAGAGAGGTCCCAGCCTTCCCCATCCACCTTTGCAAAGGTTTCACTCCCCTGGGGTAGCAGTGGCGAGGGCTAAGAGGGTCTCCTCTTGTGGGTGCCCTGTGCCCTCTCTCCCTCTGCCAGGAGAAGCTCTCATGGGGAACCGACCTCCCTCTGACTCGGGCTGGGACAGGATTTGGCAGGAACTCGGCTCCCCCCCACCCCAGCTTCTACTGGTGCCATCTGACAGAGGGGTCTGGGATTTTGATCTCTCCAAAAGGATGAAGTGGAACAAAAAAAAAAAAAAAAGCTGGATAAAGCCACCTCGCTGATCTGGAGGAGCACACAGGTGCCCAGGCTTATTCTCTCCAGAGGGATACCAGGAAAAATATGTTATCGAAGCTAAATTTTTGTCTTACACCTGCAGTGGGATGCCACGAGGTTCCTGATCTGCAGTTGCAGGAGTTCAGCAGCAGGAGCCCGACCCCACGCTTGGCAAGCCCAGCTGATCGAACACATCTCCGGGGTGCCTGCAGCACCCCCACCTGCACCGCTCCAGCAGGATGCGGCCCCACAACATGTGCCAGCAACGCGGTCAGCAAACAAGTCAGTGTAAGGCAGGGTGGGAAATACATCTGAAGTTAAAAAAAAAGTCATTTCAGGCTTCGGAAGGACTAACCCCTTTTAATAATTATGCTCAAGTATCTCTTACCTGGGGTAAGAGTCATGAAGTGCAGGATATAAGCGCTTTTCTGTACTCTAAATTGACTCTGTCACCTTTCTGTGGTTTTTGCTTGTTTTATAATCGCTCACTTGATCCTACCAAAAATAAACTAGCACAATCAATGAAGTAGGTAGACCATGGGAGCAATGAATATCCACGATTAAGGGTTTTCAGGCTTAGGTCCTAAATAACCATAATTGCCACTCTATTATCTACAGAGTTAGAGAACAGAGAAAGGTAAAGAAAGAAGTTCTTACTGGGAATTTATGATAAAAAGCCTGTCCTCACACAGGAGCAACTGTCCTCACTCCTTTAGATAATAATAATTAAATTCCAATAATTGAATTAAAGCAACAAAAAAATGTAGGGTAAATAGTAGAAACAGACAATACTGTTCACACTAATTTTTCAGAACAAGAAGGTTCATCAAAAAGATTGATTTTTGCCCAGGGAGCCTGGTCTCTGTACAAATGCTGGAACAGGAGGGACCCCCCCAAACAGACAACTGAAACATCCAGTATTAGACTTCTGCTCTGGATTATTCTCTCCAGAGAAATACCAGGAAAAATATGTTATCGAGGCTAATTTTTTGTCTTACGCCTGCAGCAGGATGCTCTAAGGTTCCTGATCTGCAGTTGCACAGCTAAGAGATGATGTGGGATAGTGCGTTATACAGCTGATATGCAGTCAAAAAACAGTCAGTGCTAGAGTGGCCACTTTAAGTTGCTTACACCTTCCTGCTGTTACTGATGGGCACATTCTTCCTAGACTTATTTCCATTTAACAAACTTATCATAACTGCCCTGTGGGAGTGGGGAAAAGAGTTATGGCAAAGGAAGAAAGGGAGATTGGATATTACCCTCTCAGTCACTTTTTTCAGGGTGATGGGTGGCAAAAGAAAACAAAATGCATTTTCCCTTAAAGGAAAAAAAGAATATTTTGCCCTTTTCATAATTCAGCATATTAGAAATATTCCTTCTTTATTAACATACATATGGCCCTTAATGAAGAATATTCTTTTGTGGAAACTGACAAAAATGCATCAATGGTAGGTTTTAAGATAAATTAGCAAAAATAATCAAAGCTCCAGGAAGGCTCACAGAAAGAGGATGGTAAAATGAAGTAAAGCGAGATAACCGGACTGAAGTAGGGTAAGAAACATGACTCTGCTTATTTAGTTGCCCAGTAGGCTGATTGGCTGCCTTCTCTTTTTTGCTAGGTGAGCTTCACATGAATGTCTGATTTCACACGCTTCAATGCAGTAACCAGAAGTACTTACCCAGCTGTGCCAGCTGTGGGGAGAGCTCAGCCTGTACAGCTCTGGGACAGAAAGTGGCACCCTGCCCAAGGCACAGGGTGCCAGGGCCCCTCACCTTACCCCAGAATGATCACTACTCTATAGCAATTGAATGACCAGTTAGTTGAATGGTTCACAAGCCCGCTGACAGGAAAAAAAAGAAAGAAAAGTGCTTGGCGAGTGAGAAACTAAACCAGAATTCTGTGAACAAATTCCACCAATATGCCAAGGACAGGTTCAGAAAAATTCCTTGCTGCTAACAGACATGGAGCCAAAAAGGGTAAATTTTTTAACTTTTTCATTAATATTTGCATGATCCTTGCAGAGAAAAATGCAGCAGAGGAACATGTCAGAAAATCACATAGTTTTTGCAAGTGACTATGGCCATATAAATGCACCCTGAGACACACTAAGGGCTATCGATCCTTTACGAAAGGGAAGGGTCCCTCGGGTACCAGCTGGTGAAGAAATGAGGCAGTGTGTGTGCATAGAATATGGTCACTCTTATCCAGCTAGCAGCTGTTTGCCTGCTTTCAACACTGATGGCACACGTGCTGGATGTAATGACAGCCTGCTTGGTGATACCTGTGCTCCAGAATATTTGGAGAAGGACCAGCTGCTCACTACAGCACCCAAGTCCTTCAGAGTCAGCTCACTTCTGTTACAAGTCTGACTCTCTGGAAGTTATTTGATCCGATTAGCGCGCAGGTGCAAGGAGGCCACAATGACAATTGTTTAGCCATTACTAGGAAACTTTAGGAATCTAGAAAATCTCCCAGAAGAAAACAGGTATGTTAAGATACTAGCAGGAAGAAGAAATTGCCTTTGTTTCAGCAGAGAAACAAGTAGAGAAGATAATCTTTGTCACTTAAGGGTGTGTTTATAAACATCTTGTATTCATAAACCAGGATGCTGAAGTCCTGTGCCATATTGCTATGAGAAATAAATACGGTATCATGTCTCAATTTCAAATCTAAAAGGTCCATATCACATAGGAGGCCCAGACTCAGAGCTGTCAAAATACGAGGTAAGGAAGTAAAAAGATGGTGCATGGATACTCTCTTTGCCATCTCTGTTGGGCCACGCTAAAATCTGAACACAACTAAAAAGCCAATGTAGGAGCAACATCTATTCACTAAACGGTTTCTATATACTATTGTCCAGACTTGTGAAAACCAGGAATATATGAAGCAGTAGGCATGCTGCCATGTTGGCATGTCCACTGCAAGACCTGTTGAGCCTTTGCTGGGGGAAAGGCAAGGGACAACAGCTGGGAAGCTGGTTTTACCAGATGGCTCAGGACCACAGCACTATTAACCCTGAGAAGGAAATTTCAGCAACAAAGTTGCAGGCAAGGCATTGTCCACATGATGTCTCCTGAGGAGCTGAGGTACTCCAGGCGGTCTAGGGCTAGCTGGGAATAGACAAGACTCTGTGGCCTATAAGATGTTGCCTCACATTGCCCCCTGCCCCCTGGAGTCATTTTCAGTCATTTATTTCCCCAGATAGCGATTTTACAATTACCATGGAATATATTAATTGGCTCTTTGAGGTCTGTATTTCAGTTAAGGAAATACAGGAAAGCAGAAGCAGCAGCTGCTAGAAGTCAAGCTTCTTTTTCTTAATATGAAAAGAGCAGCTTGGCTCTTACCGGGGCAGTAGCGCTGTCTCCTACAGTTACAGTACGCTCGGGGAGCACCCGAGTTCAAAAGCATTCTGCAAGGTCCTGGTGTTAGGGTGAGGATATTTGAGTCCTTGACTCCAGTCCTTATCCTTTTACAAGACCAAGGTTTTCAAATGTAAGCTTCAAATAGCAATTAAAAATAGCAGCTAAAAGCATTCTTTAGGTATTTCATGTTGTCCTTGTTCTTTGTTATACACCTGCCATGGAAAATGTTGGATATGAAAAGTGCAGCAAGTTTCAACAAATGATTTCTTATTTAATTAGAGGTATGTATGGTTGACATACTATACAAGATGGAAGCCAACAGATTGCTCATGGGACATCCTCAGAGTGCCTATAATGGGTCTGAGCATATAGCTCTTTGTTTTACATGTTCACGTCTGAGAACTCTCAAACTAAAGATCTCAGAAAAACAGTTCCATTTCAAATATAGACGCATGTCCATCTTTCACAGACACATCTGTCCTCACTGTGCTGAATCACGAGGTATTTCTCTTCTATTTCAAGAAACAAACAGCTTAGGAAAAAAATCAGTTTTAAAGCTATGTAGTAGGATACTGGATATACTTCCTATGCAGAACAAAATGTTATTATAATTTATATATAACTTGGACTTGGACTTACAGAGCAGGGTCCACCTCCACTCTTTTTTTTACATGTATAGATTATACATATATACACACACACATTATATATGTATTTTTATATCTATAAAATGATGATTTTCTGGTCCATACACTCTTCAAAAAGCAATATGGGGAGGGACGCTGGTCTCTTAGCGCTTCTGCATTATGATCTACTGACCCTGAAAATAAGGTCAGAAGGAGGTCTCACTGTTAACTGGAAAACTAATCAATATAATTCTACCAAAGGGCTGGTACACACCAAGTAATATAGTCCCCTCCCCCTCAGCAAAAGTCTGTGCCTCGTTGTAGAGAATATAAACCTCACATTTTGATACTTGGGGAAAAGAGAAAATACCAACCAAACACAAAGGTTTATGCTTTGTGAGGCTGGGGATATCACCAAGCCATATCACGGTTCTCAGATTTTAATTCTGAGCAGTTTGATTGGTTATGTTTTATGTTTTGGGCTTCATTCCTTAGTAAAGAAATGTAGAACTGTGCCTTTGTTTTCTTCTACAGTTAAAAATAACAACCAATGATGAATAAATTATTTTCTTCCTCTGTCATTTCCTCTCCCCTCCTGCCCTCCCCCTCCCCAATATTACAGTTACACAATGAGAAAAACAAGCCAGTTTTATGCTACTCTACGAGTGGTACTCACAGTAGTGGAGGGTAGCCCTGTGCAGCCTGGAGGGATGCCATCATACAGCAGGGCTGTATTTGATTCTGATCAGGTACTTTTACTGAGAAAGAGAGCAAGACAAAGGGTAAAAGGTCACTGGTGACTAATTTTCTGAAAACCAGCAGCTTGTGTAAGTAATAGAACATTTATTGTATTTCTCTGTCATCCCAGCAATGAGCTAAAAAATCCATAAGAATTCCCAGCACTAGCCTTTATTAAAGTATAGCCCTGGATTAGTTTAATGTCCAATTTAAAGTCACTGCCTGCACCTACTTTACTTACTTTTCTTGAAGAGAGCTATTTTCCCCCAGTTACTTCCCAATTTAAGTTGCCAAGAATATCTTTTCCCTTAATAAATAGCAAGGTTTCATTTTTTTTATACGTGTGTGTGTGTGTGTTGAGGAAAGAGCACTTGAGTGCTGCATTCCTACATTAGTTATTTTCCCCACACTGAAATATTAAAGCATAATCGGAGCAAAGCAAATACTGCAAAATCCAAGCACAGTCTTCCAGAAAGCAACAGAACAGGAGTCACAAACTCCCTTTACAATGTTTGCACGCCTTCCTTTTGCTCTGTGTAAACATTCATATGGTTTCAAAATATTATTTCTCCAAAAGGATGTTCATAGAGTTCAACTCTGTTGTGGACGAGACAGGAACTGTTAACCTGAGTTCCTCAGATCTATACCCAAGCCACAGGTCTAAGGCTAACCAGCTTAAAAAGAAGGGGAAAATGCCCCTTCTCCAACGGGAAGCTGCCGAGTGCTTGGGATCATTAGGCTCCTTATCCGCAATGATTTGACTGAAGACCAAGTGTCTTGGCAGTGCTGGAGATGGCAATCAGTGTTTTCAGCCACCATACGTGACAGCTATAAACACTGTTATTGGATCTTCACCGAGATCCTTGATACACGTTAACCCCACAGATGTAATTACTGTCTAGGCTAGACTGGAACAACGAAAGGTAAACACTACTGTGTTGAGTGAGCCCTCACCTCTTCCAGAGGGTTTTATTAGGCAAATTGCCTTTTTCTGGCTGAGATTTCACTACATCTATGCCTAGATGAGTTTTCTGGTGGATCACCTGAATCACACATAGCCTCCAGACCATGCTGTCCTAGCATGCCTCCGTGTGAATTACACCTGAGCAGATGCTGCGTATCTGTACTGGCCACCAAAGTCCTTCAGAAACAAGCCCACAGCCTTCTCGTCCCTCTAACCGTGACTGCTCTGTGAGCAATCCTGAGCTGCTCGGTAAATGCCACTGTGGTGGGAAAAGCTTCCACCATCTGAAACCCACTGCAAGTCTGGGAATGCC